>NW_027507718.1:213863839-214358839 GCF_037356315.1 Lithobates pipiens | reverse complement strand
GCAATCTAAAGCTTATATAGAAGCACGGTTTTCTTTCACAAAGCATCGTAACCTGATGAGTAGACACCATGGTGGGGTAGCTGGATTTTATGAGTGTATTAATCCAGCTGCAGAGGAGGAGGCTGCTAGGACTCTGCGCATAAAGCTGCACACAGCTGCTGTTCTTGGCAGCCTCTGAACGAAACACAAGCTTTCTGGATTTGGACACCTTCTACATCAGCATCTGTAAAAATATAGCTGTTGCTGTCTAATGGCTACAGTGGAAAAAAACTGAATAGTCTGATCTAGAACGTAGTGGCTTATTTTAAAGGGAAGCTGTACAGAAAGAAGAAGGAGGTTGCAATTTCTGACCTCTGAAAATGCCAAGTGCAAGGCTGTTATTCTAGTCCAAAAACATAATTTATCCTGCATGAGCATGTAGTTCAGGAGTCCTGATTTCCGCGAATCTTAGGCTATGTACACGATAGGATTTTCCAACAACAAAACCGTGTATTTTTTCTGAAGGATGCTGGCTCAAACTAGTCTTGCATACATACGGTGACACAAATGTTGTCGGAAAGTCCAAACGTCAAGAACACGGTGACGTACAACACATACAAGAGCCGAGAAAAATGAAGTTCAATTGCCAGTGCGGCTCTTCTGCTCGATTCTGAGCATGCGTGTGCTTTTGTGCGTCGGAATTGTGTACACGCGCTTGGAATTTATGACAACAAGTCTTGTTGTTGGAAAATTTGAGAACCTGCTCTTAAACATTTGTTGGCGGAAATTCTGGCAACAAATGTTCTATGGAGTATACACACGGTCGGACTTTCCAACGACAAGCTCGCATCCAACATTTGTTGTCGGAAAATCTTATTGTGTGTACGGACCATTACTCTGGGTCAGTTATTTACAAAATACTGAAGGTGCCTTATTGGCCAAAAGGAATGTGTTGGAGGTGCGATGGGCAAGGCAACCTTTAAGGCCCCAAGAAGAGAAGAGGTTTTTGACAGAAGAGGAGAGCTTTTTGACATGACATAATATTTCTGTACACATTGCCGCGATCGCAGCAAATGTTATACAGCATGTCGCTTTTGGCAGGTAGTACCACCACCAATTGCACCTCATTCAAGTGAAGAAGGTCACAACACAACTGCATGCATTACATTCGGTGTGATTTTCCTCTGAAAAGGTAGGTCCAGGAGGTGGCATATCGCCTCCAAGCCACCTGTCAACCAGCTCAAAAAAACAGCCGCCCATCTGAATGACATGTAAAAATCAGAAACTGTGGCAGCTTTGCCTGATCAGAACACATTAGCATTTGGGCAAAGCAGAGGGAGGTGTGGGCAGGGTACCTCCAGCAGTGGTGACACAGATTTACCAGGAATAACTTGGTTTTAACTCATCCCTGCTGGTCACCCAAACTACCTACTAATCTACCCAATTTGTCCTTTGCTTCCTTCTGTCTGCTGGCCTCTCCACTTACTAAAAATTGAATGGCTCCTCTGAATGTCTGTTCATTGCAAAGAACCCAACAGAAATGCAGTGTGACTTTGTAAGCCAACAAAGAAAGATAAAGAGCAGAACAAAAAAGGACCGCATGTGAGTGGGTGCCTCAGTCCTGCTTTACAGAGGTCAGTGTTGCATCCAGTAGTACCCCATCACCCCCACCACTAAAACCCTTTGGTCTTCCCTGGCCATAAATAAAGGATTAGTAAACAGTGACTTTATGCAACAAAAGATGTGTTACTGCTGCTCAAAGTCAGACTTTACTGACCATAAAAAGCTCATGGAGTTCCTCAGTAACACTGTCGGGACCTTGTACCATCAAAATATCATTAATAACATATACAGTAGGAACTAGGTAAAAATGCATAAAGTCTGCTAATCTTTCACATGACTGCAATCGAACATAATGCGTTTGACTGACCGTACCTTTAGTACAGTTGTTCTTTAATATCCTTGCTGAGTGCAGCTTGCCTGGTTAAATTCTGTTTTTTCACTGTTTGCACAAACTTTACAAAGATCTTACACACGATCTGAATATTGTACGACAGATAGTACGACTTTTTTCGCTTAATAGTCGCAAGTGGTAATTGAATAGGTAACTAAAGTCATGAAAATTCTCGTACCACAGAAAAAAAATAAAAAAATCGGAAGTGATGTCATGTGTTGCAATGTATTTGTATTGTATTTTCGGATGACCACTATACTGACTAAATGAAAATCGTACGATCTGGTATCGTACGAGGAAAGTTTTCGTTCTTGTCCGATCGACTAATAAAATAATTGGATGGACTGTCGTGATCGGCTCTCGAAAGTAGTTTACAAAAGATCCGAAAATCGTACGATTCTTCCTCGGACTACAGTTTTCGCATGATATTCGGATCACGTGTACAGGCCATTACTCCGCTGGACAGCTGGAAGCCATTATGGGTATGACTCATCCATAAGCATAAATTGGGCCATGCCATGTTCATAATAAAGTTTTAAATTTAAAATATTGCATCTTATGAGTGCTTAAATGTGGTGCCTGCATTTGTTTCCTTATTGAATGTTTTCCCCATTTTTTGCACTGGGTAATCTTGTTAATAACACACTTCCCGCCCAAGGATGACAACGCTGGCTCACTGTGCTGTATCTATGGAAAAGCAATGTTTCCACCCCAGTTTGATCTCCTTATTTGTGTTACAAATATCTTCTTCTTTTCTTTATTACATAGGTAAGAAGTGCTCTGTAGTTTACAAAAGATATAACATTTTTGGAAATTTCAGTTCAGCGCACAGCAGTTCTTGGAGCACTGGAAATCTGTCAAGATTGATAGGTATTTTTTCAGTATTTCCAGAAAATGTACTTAGCCAAAAAAAGGAAAATGAACGCCACATCTAACAACTCAAATTTTACTTCTAGGGTTCAGATATCCTTTTACTTCTTTAGCATATTCAATGAAAAACCTTAACACATAACTATGGCAAAAAAATAATTGTTTTAGATTTGGATAAAGTAATGAGGGTATAGAACCCCTGTTGTGTTTTATTGGTGTCTATGGGGGTTATTTACAAAAGGCAAACCCACTTTGCACTGCAAGTGCACTTGGAAGTGCAGTCGCTGTAAATCTAAGGGGTAGATCTGAAATGAGTGGAAGCTCTGCTGATTTTATCATCCAATCATGTGCAAGCTAAAATGCTGTTTCTTATTTTCCTTGCATGTCCCCCTCGGACTTTACTTCCAAGTGCACCTGCAGTGCAAAGTGGATTTTCCTTTAGTAAATAACCCCCCATGTCTCTGTTAGGGAAATTTACTCTCTCTATTTGTCCTGACCAAAAATGTCTTGAGAATAAAAATGTGAGGGCAAATTCAAAATGTTATATTGTCTTTAGGAATATAAGGGAGATCTTCCAATGGGGACACTTTTTATCGTGACAGCTATCTAAGAAGGTATTTCCCTCACATTGGATAGATATCCTCTCAGTTCCTGTTGAATCTACTAGACAGGGAGTGAAGGGAAATTTCTCTAATAAGACACAGAAGGCAATAAAAAGGTGAAAGCGTCTTCAAATCTTCCTTTGTCCATCCAACATGAAAAAAGTTAGCCCTTGTACACACGGTCGGACCGTGTTGTCGGATAATCCGACTGTGTGTGGGCTCCATCGGACTGTTATATCCGACAGAAAGAGTTTTAGAGCTGGGCTATAAAACTTTCCGACAACATGATCCAATCGGACTTTGTCCAAATGTGTATAGAGAATTCTGATCGGAGAAAGTGCCACGCATGCTCAGATCAAATTCCAAGACCAAAGCTATTGGCTACTAGCCTGAACGTAGTCCCGTCGTAACGAAATAACGTCATCAGATTACGTACAATTGGATTTTCCGACAACTTTGTCCGACCGTGTGTATGCAACACCAGTTTTGGACAAAACTATACTTTAACCACTTCCCACCCGGCCAATGCATATATACGGCCGGGTGGGAGCCGTCTACTCCTGATAGGACGTTCAGGAACGTCCTTCAGGAGTAGCGGGATCGCGCGCGCGCGCAGCGGCGCGATCCCGATGTGCTCGTGTCACCCGGACACGGCACATCTCAGATCGGCAGGAGGGCTCTGTGATTGGCCCTCCTGATCACATGACGGCCGTGTCCAATCACGGCCGTCATGTGATGTAAACAAACAGCCGGTTGCTAGGCAATCGGCTCTCCTCTCCTCACACGGAAGTCACCGCTGAGGAGAGGAGAGCAGAACGCTGCAGCCGGCTGATGATCAGTGAGTATGGGCTGCTTTTTACAGCTTTTTACTCACTGATCATCAGTGTAGTGTAAACACACAACACACCACACAGTACAAACACAGTCCCCACATATGTCCCCAAAACACACATGTCCCCAAAACATACATGTCCCCAAATAATAAAAACACATGTCCCTAATAATAAAAACATGTCCCCCACATATGTCCCACTAAAATCACATGTCCCAATGATTATCTGCACACATATGTACGTGATCACCTGCACACATATGTACATGATCATTTGCGTACATATGTCCGTGATCACACAAACCAATTATTATACACTTAACGGAATTTTTTTTACCAAAAACATGTAGCAGAATACATTTTGGCTTAAATTTATGACAAAATTTGATTTTATTGGATTTCTTTTCAAATAGAAAAAAGAAAATATTGTTTTTTTTTCCAAATTTCCGCTATTTTTGCGCTTATATCGCAAAAAAAAAAACAGAGTCGTGAATAAATAACACCAAAATAAAGCTCTATTTGTGCGAACAAAATGATAACAATTTCATTTGGGTACAGTGTAGCATGACCGCGCAATTGTCACTGAAAGCACTAGAGCGCTGAAAGCTGAAAATTGGGCTGGGAAGGAAGGGGGTGAAAGTGCCCTGTATTGTAGTGGTTAATTACAGTATGCTGTACAACAATTCTGAATATAGTTACGCTATGTACACAACTGTTTAGTGCTATTTATATTGATGACTGTTTATACCAGCCTTTCCCAACCAGTGTTTTTCGTGGAATCCTAGGGCTCCTACAGAAGTTGTTAGGGGTTCCTAGGGCATTGAGTCATTTTTGCCTTTGATAGTAACTTCTGACACCAATTAACTTTTTAGCTATCTGTGAGAGGGCCAATCTACCCACTGACCACCACTGTAAGAAGCATTATTCCCACTGACCACCAATGTAAGGAACATTCTTCCTCCTGACCACTACTGTAAGAAGCATTCTTCCCATTTACCACCAATGTAAGGAGCATTCTTCCCACTGACCACCAATCTAAGAAGCAGTGTACCCACTGACCACCAATTTAAGGAACATTCTTCCCATTGACCACCAATGAAAGGAATATTATTCCCATTGGCCAACAGCCATTCTTTACACTGACCACCGATCTAAGGAGCCATTTCACTGACCACTAACCATTTTGTTGCATAAAGCAGCCCTAGGTGTCAAGTATGCCACATTCATATTCTTTATTCTTAGGCTGAATATACTGATTTAAACTTATGCACCATTAGCTATAGATCCCTAAGACCTTACAATTATTTGAAGGGTTCCTCCAAGTTAAAAAGGTTGAGGCGGCCCGCTTCATACAATGATACCTATGCATAAGGTATAAATGGGAGGCCATTGCCGGGCATAGTTAGCTGTAAACTGTATATTAAGGTGTCAGCTCTGCACATGCTTGGTTTTCAGTGATTTTCAATGCTAAAAGTATTTGAAGGGTTCCTCCAAGTTAAAAAGGTTGAGGCGGCCTGCTTTATACAATGATACCTATGCATGAGGTGTAAATGGGAGGCCATTGCCTGGGATAGTTAGCTGTAAACTGTATATTAAGGTGTCAGCTCTGCACATGCTTGGTTTTCAGTGAGTTTCTATGCTGAGCTGTTCCTCCCTACCACATTTGAGCAGCCCATGTGACTATAGAGTCACACATGTTGGCATATACGATGTGCTAAATGACTCCCTCCCTCCTCCTCCTCCTCCTCCTCCATGCTATCTATCCAGCTAAATACAATGGGGTGGGATATTACATGTAGATTGATGGAGGCTTCACCTCACTTTTATTTTAAGACATGGGCTGGAGGGGCGTGACACAGTGTGACTAGCAGAAATCTGCCCACACCATGTTACTGCCAAAAAATAATAAAGATTTAACTTCAAATATATATTTGTATGACAATTTAAAACAGTTTATTGATATTTATTTATTTTTAATCTGTATCTCAAAGGCTGTTTTATTTTTTTATTTTGAACATGTGACCCAGCAGTAGAGCACTAGAAGCTCCTCCTGCCTATGTTTCCCTGCCGACGGGCTGGGAAATATCTGGGTCATGTGACAGCTGTATATTGATTAGGAAAAAAAGGTACTCGGATGTTTTTTTTTTTTATTATTAAAATTACAGTGCCATCATCCACATACAGAAATAGAAGGGGCAATGTATATTAAACAGTATGTGTTTAGTATCACTTTAAGCACATGGAAATTGTCATACATCATCTCTATCCTCATACTTATTGCATCTTTGGACGACACTTTATTTGTATATCCGTGCCCAGGATGCTCTTGATCCAGTAGAAACAGTTTCCTATTAATTATTTCTGGCACTGGTAAGCTTTATGAGCTGATTGGAGATTTACAGATAGTGTTATTAATGCACACAGTATGGTGAGCTATCAATTAAGAATCTCATCATTCAGAATGTGGCTGGCAAATATTTAGATGTCATATATTTGGTGGAAAATATTTACAAAGTGTGGATGATCTATTTCCAGTAACTCCAGCCATCACAGTATGTCCGCAGTTTGCTCAAATATTACACATTATCCACACAAGCAGCTGAATGGGGAGCTATGTTGCTCTGGCAGCTATGCACAGTAATACAGGAGAATGTATCTGGGGCTATAGTGGCCACATTTCATTGATACAGTAACTATCACCTCTAGATGTTACATTACATTATTATATACTAATAAGGCACTACAATGTACTTCCAGGAGGTGAATTTGCTTTCAGAAAGTATCAACCATATAAAATGAAAAGTATAGTAGAAGCTTTGTGACAAATTTGATACAGTAAAGTGGGACAGTAAAACAGTATACTTGGTAACAAGTATTTATTACCTACAGTATATTTTTAAATCTATTTATTTATAGCCAAAACTTTTTTCCATTTTGGACAGATAGTCATATTTTTTTTTCACCCCATCCCATTCAAACGATTTCCATTCACTGTCCAGTAGATACTATAGGACATGGGTGCTCAACCTGTGGCCCTCCAACTGTTGTGGAACTACAAGTCCCATCATACCTCTGGCTTTGGGAGTAATGCTGATAACTGTCAGCTTTGCAATGCCTCATGGGACTTCAGCTTTGCAACAGCTGGAGGGCCACAGGTTGCCCATGTCAAAGGATGTAACTGGGAATCTTTCCAAAGTGGGGTAAATTGCCTCTTTTGACGCGTACACACGACTGGACTTTCCGTCAGACTAGGTCCGACGGTCTTCCCGACTGACTTTCGGCAGAGGTCCGACGGATTTTCTGAAACGAACGGACTTGGCCACTCATTTTGAACGTGATGACGTAAATGGGACTAAACAAGGAAGTTCAATAGCCAGTAGCCAGTTGCGTCGTATTTGGTCCGTCGGACTACCACACAGACGAGCGGTTTTCTCGATTTTTAGTCCGTTGGAATTGAGTCCGTCGCATAGATTTGAAACATGTTCTATTTCTAAGTCCGTCTGATTTTTTTTCCCGAAAAAATGATCGGACTAGCCCACACATGATCGGATTGTCCGACGGACTGATCCTGTCGGACCTAGTCTGCTGGAAAATCTGGTCTTGTGTACGCGGCATTAGACATTTGTCCCTGGAATTACAACAACCACAATGTGGAGGAAATTCAAAGGAGTAGGATGGAATTTTTTTTCTCAAACAAGCAAATTTCTAACAGTGAATGTGGTTGTCATTCCAAAATCGAATGCTAAAAGAAAATTAAAAATGTAAGTACTTTTGAATGTTATTTTTGGTCAAGTCATCAAATGTTCTGAGAATTTTCATACCACTTTTTGTACAAGTTTTATATACTGCTCAATGCACACTACAATTCCCACAGTCCATTTTCCATCTTGGGAGCAAGCAAGAGAGAGTGGCTAAATTCGTATACACAGCGGGACAATGGAAAAAAAACATAGCCACTCTCTAACAGGAAGACAGATCACAAAAAAGGAATAAAAAAAATCAACATTTACTTTGTGATCACCTTAAAGCGGGGTTCCACCCTAAAGTGGAACCTTCGCTGATCGGAACCCTCCCCCCCTCCGGTGTCACAATTGGCACCTTACAGGGGGGAGGGGGGTGGAGATACCTGTCAAAGACAGGTATTTACACCCACTTCTGGGCATAGACTCCCGTGGGAGTCTATGTCATTTCCTGCCCTGCCGCGCTGTCTGCTGGGACACACACGGGTCCCAGTGACAGCGCGGAGAATTCCTATTGCGCTGCGCGACTCGCGCATGCACAGTAGGGAACCGGGAAGTGAAACCGATTCGATTCACTTCCTGATTCCCTCACCTAGAATGGTGACTGCAGCAGCCGAGAGCCGAGCGATCGATCGGCCTCGGCTGCCGGCATCGCTGTAACCCGGGACAGGTGAGTGTCCATTTATTAAAAGTCAGCAGCTGTAGTATATATTAAAAGCTGCTGGCTTTTAATATTTTTTTTTTAGGTGGAATCCCTCTTTAAGAAACCTTAATTTTGTATAATGATCTTTTTACAATTTTACCCAAACAAGATATTAGTTCAATTGTTTATTTTTATTATTACTTTTTTATTTGCACTGGTCTCTTTGACAATGGTTATGTCCCTACAATTAATAGGGATATTACTCATCTTAAGTCATATTAATGAGTATTTTATTGTTATTTGTCGTATACAGTATCTTAGATATGTTATACAGTGCCTTGAAAAAAGTATTCATACCCCTTGACATTTTCCACATTGTACCTTGTTACAACCAAAAACGTAAATGTTTTTTATTGGGATTTTATGTGATAGACCAGGGGTAGGCAACCCCTGGCACTGGTGCCGCAAGCAGCACTCCAAGTCCTGCACTCTGTGTCCCTTTAAGCCACAGCCAGTATTTAGCGCAATGAAAAACACACCCAACTTTTGCTGCGGAAGCAGAGTGCCGTACCTTTTCTCAGCTACGGGGCCCAACTTATGATTTGCACACAGGCCCACTGCTTTCATAAAATGCCCCTGACCTGAGCTCATCATTGAGCATCCATTCCAGATGCTTGTATGTGACATCACATACATCACATACAAGAACGTGGGCTGGATGCGAGAGTTGGATCAGCAGGATGACTGTTCCAGGACAGGTAGATGTGTCTCATCTCTGCTTCCTTTCAGCACTCTACATATCACGCATATCATAGATGAGAAGAGGGTACAGCAGTAGAGCAGATGCGTAAGAGGGTACAGCAGTGGGGGAAATGAGCAGGAGGGGTTCAGAGGTGGGACAGAAGAGCAGGCGGCACAGCGGTGGAAGAGATGAGAAGGGGCTTCAGCAGTGGGACAGAAGAGCAGGGGGGTACAGGAATGTGTCAGATGAGCAGGGGGGTTCAGTGTAGGGCCAAATGAGAAGGGGGTTACAGTGGTGGGGCAGAAAGGCAGGGGGTACAGAGATGAGACAGATGTGCAGGAGGTACGTTGGTGAGGCAGATGAGAAAGTACGTTACAGCGGTGAGGCAGATGAGATCAGTTTTAGGACAGATGAGAAGGTGATTCAGTAGTGAGACAGAAGAGCATGGGAATATGTCAGTGGAGCAGATGTGCAGGGAGGTACAGTGGTGGGGCAGTTGAGAAAAGGGGTACATTGATGGGGCAGATGAGCAGCAGGGTTACAGTGGTGGGACAGAAGAGCAAGGTGGCACAGTGGTGGGGCAGATGTGCAGGAGGTACAGTAGAGGGAGGGATCAGAAGGGGGTTCAGCGGTGGCACAGAAAAGCAGGGGGATACAGTGATGGGGCAGATGAGAAGGGGGTTCAGTGGTGGGACAGATAAGTGGGGAGAGGTTCAGTGTTGGGGCAGATGAGAAGGGGCTTCAGCGGTGGGACAGAACAGCAGGGGGTACAGCGATGGGGCAGATGTAAAAGAAGGTACATTGGTGGGACAGATGAGCAGTGGGTTACAGTGGTTGGGCAGAAGAGCAGGGGGTACAGAGGTGGGGCAGATGTACAGGAGGGTACAGTGGCAGGGCAGAGAAGAAAGGAGGTATATTGGTGGGACAGATGTGCAGGAGATACATTGGTGGAGCAGATAAGAAAGGGGGTTACAGTGGTGGGGCAGATGAGCAGATAAATTCAGTGTTAGGACAGATGAGAAGATGGTTCAGTGGTGAGACAGAAGAGCATGGGGGTACGTGTGCAGGGAGGTACAGTGGTGGGGCAGATAAGCAGGGTGGTACAGTGGTGGGGCAGATGAGCAGGGGGTTACAGAGGTCGGACAGATGATCAGATAAGTTCAGTGTTAGGACAGATGAGAAGATGGTTCAGTGGTGAGACAGAAGAGCATGGGGGTACGTGTGCAGGGAGGTACAGAGGTGGGGCAGATGTGCAGGGTGGTACAGTGACGGGCAGATGTGCAGGGTGGTACAGTGGTGGGGCAGATTTGCAGGGAGTTACAGTGGTCGGGCAGATGTGTAGTGTGGGACAGATGAGCAGGGGGTAAAGATGAGCCGAACACCCCCCCAGTTCGGTTCGCACCAGAACCTGCGAACAGACCTAAACTTCGTGTGAACTTTAGAACCCTATTAAAGTCTATGGGACTCGAACGTTCAAAATATAAAGTGCTAAATTTAAAGGCTAATATGCAAGTTATTGTCTTAAAAAGTGTTTGGGACCCGGGTCCTGCCCCAGGGGACATGTATCAATGCAAAAAAAGTTTTAAAACAGGCGTTTTTTCGGGAGCTGTGATTTTAATAATGCTTAAAGTGAAACAATAAAAGTGTAATATTCCTTAAAATTTTGTACCTGGGGGGTGTCTATAGTATGCCTGTAAGGGGCGCATGCTTAGAACTGTCCCTGCACAAAATGTCATTTCTGCAGGAAAAAAAGTCGGAAATGTATCGGAAACCTGTGTTACATCAGAGGGGGGCTGGGTCACCCATACGTCACTGGGAAGCCAGGCTTTCCCATTTGCATCAGAGGGGGGCGGGGTCAGGTGATGGGTGGCCCTGCCCTCCTCATATAAGAAATTTCAGGCTGCCGGGATCCCCGCAGTGTCTCAACCAGTGGAGACAGAGAATGGATGGACTGCGCTGCGCTGGAGGGAGAGATCACCCATCGTGGATCAGATCAGCCATCGCTGGACCCCGGAGAGATGATCATCCATCACTGGATAGCAAGAGTGGATTACCACTGCTGGAATATTTTTTAAATTTTTTTTATTTTTAATTAAGGACTTTTTCAACAGTGTGTGTGTCTTTTTTAACATTCTTTTACACTTTCTTTGTGAAATGGAAGGGGTACTTTTGTACCCCCTTACCATTTCAAACGGGGGGCGGGATCTGGGGTCCCCTTGTTAAAGGGGGCTTCCAGATTCTGATAAGCCCCCCGCCCACAACCACCGGCCAGGGTTGTGGGGATGAGGCCCTTGTCCTCATCAACATGGGGACAAGGTGCTTTGAGGGGGTCATAGACCCCCAAAGCATCCTCCCAATGTTGAAGGCATGTGGCCTGGCACGGTTCATGAGGGGGGCCGCTCTCTCATCCCCCCCTCTTTTCCTGTGGCCTGCCAGGTTGTGTGCTCGAATAAAGGGTATGGATTTTTAGGGGGAACTCCACGCCATTTTTTTTTCTAAATTTTGCATGGAGTTCCCCTTACAATCCATACCAGACCTGAAGGGCCTTTTTTTTTTTTTTTTTTTATCAATGATTTTCAATGACTGTTCTCTGTATTATGGGGAGCCGACAATTCATTATAGCCACGAGTGATTTTAAATTACTTTTTTTCCTGCAGAAATGATACTTTGTGCAGGGACAGTTCTAAGCACGGGAAACATGCACCCCTTTACAGGCATATTATAGACATCCCCCAGGTACGAAAATTTTAAATTTTAATATTATACTTTTGTTTCACTTTAAGCATTATTAAAATCACTGCTCCCGAAAAAACAACCACTTTTAAAACTTTTTTTTGCATTGATCTATGTGCCCTGGGGCAGTACCCAGGTCCCCAAACACTTTTTAGGACAATAACTTGCATATTAGCCTTTAAAATTAGCACTTTAGATTTATCCCATAGACTTGTACAGGGTGTTCCGCGGCTTTTTGAATTTGCCGCAAACACCCTAAATTGTTCACTGTTCGCTGAATAGGCGAACAGGCAATGTACGAGTCAAACATGAGTTTGACTCAAACTCGAAGCTCATCCCTAGCAGGGGGGTACAGTGATGAAACAGATTTGCAGGGGGGACAGTAATCTAAGGTGTGAACGTGCATGAATTGGGGTTGAACTGAGGCGTGAGTGCAGGATGTTAATTTCTCACTACTACTCAAGTAGTTTACAGCATTTACTTTATAAAAAATCCTTTTCCTGACTGAGAGTGTGAAGTTGACACTTTTTGTTATAAAATCGGCACACTCAATTTCTTTGAAAATATTTCTCAAAAGATTGCCTACCCCTGTGATAGGCCAACACAAAGTGGCACGTAATTGTGAAGTGGAAGGAAAATGATAAATGGTTTTCATTTTTTTTTACAATTAAATATCTGAAAAGTGTGGCGTGCATTTGTATTCAGTCCCCCTGATACTCAATGCTTTGTATGTCTTTACCAGCTTTGCACATCTGGAGAGTGATATTTTTGCCCGTTCTTCGTTGCAAAATAGCTCAAGTTCTGTCAGATTGCATGGAGGGCATCTGTGAACAGCCATTTTCAAGTCTCGCCACAGATTCGCAATTGGAATAAGGTCTAGACTTCGACTGGGCCATTCTAACACATAAATTAGCTTTGATCTAAACCATTCCATTGTGGCTCTGGCTGTATGTTTAGGGTCATTGTCCTGCTGGAGGGTGAACCTCCACCCCAGTCTCAAGTCTTTTGCAGACTCTAGCAGGTTGTCTTCCACGACTGCCTGATATTTGGCTCCATCCTTCTTCCCATCACTTTGACTAACTTCTCTGTCCCTGCTGAAGAAAAGTATCCCCATAACACAATGCTGCCACCACCATGTTTCACAGTGGGGATGGTGTGTTCAGGGTGATTTGCAGTGTTCTTTTTCCACCACACATAGCGTTTTGCTTTTAGGCCAAATAGTTAAATTTTAGTCTCATCTGACCAGAACACCTTCTTCCACATGTTTGCTGTGTCCCCCACATGGCTTCTTGCAAACTGCAAACGGGAGTTCTTATGACTTTCTTTCAACAATGGCTTTCTTCTTGCCACTCTTCCATAAAGGCCAGATTTGCGCAGTGCACCACTAATAGTTGTCCTGTGGACAGATTCTCCCACCTGAGGTGTGGCTCTCTGCAGCTCTTCCAGAGTTACTATGGGCCTCTTGGCTGCTTCTTTGATTAATGCTCTCCTTGCCCGGCCTGTCCGTTTAGGTGAACGGCCACTTCTTGGTAGGTTTGCAGTTGTGCCATACTCCTTCCATTGAACAGTGCTCTGTGAGATATTCAAAACTTGGGATATTTTTTTTATAACCTAACCCTGCTTTAAACATCTCCACAAATTTATCCCTGACCTGTCTGGTCTGTTCCTTGGCCTTCATGATGCTGTTTGTTCACTAAGGTTCTACAACAAACTTCAGATGGCTTCACATAACAGCTGTATTTATACTGAGATTAAATTACACACAGATGGACTTTATTTACTAATTATGTGACTTCTGAAGGCAATTGGTTCCATTAGATTTTAGTTAGGGGTATCAGAGTAAAGTGGGCTGAATGCAACTGCACACCACACTTTTCAGATATTTGTAAAAAAAAATTGAAAACCATTTATCATTTTCTCTCCACTGCACAATTATGTGCCACTTTGTATTGGTCTATCACATAAAATCCCAATAAAATACATTTACGTTTTTGGTTGTAACATGACAAACTGTGGAAAATTTCAAAGGGCACTGTATCTTTTATTATTAATAATATGTAAATTATTTACATATCTGTTATACCTTTTATGTCCTTATCCTATGATGAGAAAACCAATAAAAGATTATTACACCAAAAAATAAAATTTAAGGAGGCTGAGAGCAATAGAAGGCACATTTCAGAGTTAAGAATACATACTTGAATAGAATTTTATTTTATCAATAGATGGTATATTAGATAACTGAAATCCCTCTACTTGAGAGCAAAACATCTTTATTCTTACATGTACAAATTCCATTTTCAAACAGAGATCAATAATCCTGAGTTGCCATTGAAAACAACCCAAAAACAATCTAGAAGTTTAAAAGTACTTTGAACACCCTAAAAAAATGTATGGTATGTACACCAAAATTATGTCTGTCTTCATAAATCAGCATATGACATTAACTCTGTAAGTCAGAGCCAGTGTTCAACAATAAACCAATGTGTGAGTGCTGATGTAGATACCAACTCTATGCTCATGTGAAAGGCAATGCAGCTCAAAGTGAACCTATCCATCCAGCAAGTTAACAGAGATTTCCTTAAGGTCTATATAAACCCTAACAATGAACCTCAAGCTGGCCATAGATGGATTTAAATGCGGCTTGTTCAGCAAGGACCGCGCAAATTTTGAATCATGTGTGGTCACTGTAGTTGAATAAAACTATCTACTATCTACGATCTACTTATCAACTTCTGTTCAACCGCCCTGTTGGTATTTTTTTGATTGATCAGTGCTGCAGGCTACAGTTTGCAGTGCTGATCTGTGTATTCCTACAACAGGGAAGTCCCTCCGCTGCCAGAATACAATGACACAGTGAGGAGGATTCCCCCATTCACATCGAGTGGATTGAACAAAAACAACTGACCCATGTATGACCAGTTTTATCCCCAATCTGTGTTTTTTTTTAAATGCCATTGAGCACCCTGAAGGCTGCTAGAAAGGTCCCAGATGAAGCACACTTGGCATCACTCCACCTGGGACAGGAGCCAGGGCTACAGAGGAAGTGACCGCGTATGCGGCTCTTGCTCCCTCTGCAGCCGCCTGCTTCCTCCCCTGCCGGCGCTGGCTCCATGTACTCTGATGCTCTGTGATGGTAGGTCAGTAACCGTTGATCATGACCTGTGCTTGCCAAACCACCATCCCAGAGCATGGGCATGTGCTTCTCTGGTTTGAAGTCAAGGGCCACATCAGAGGGCTCCGAGAGCCACATATGGCCCGCATCCGCAGGTTAAACACCTCTGCTATAGAGGCTACTCATAAATTGGGGTGGTCACCCTTTTTGTTTAGATTATCTCATCAGTGTCCAATCAACAGGATGGGGTGGTGAGAGGACCTCGTCCTTACAACTATAAAATAAGTGGCGTCATCCACTTCACTGTGTTTTCTGACACAGCTGTGTAACTCTGAACTGGGTGGACAGTAATACGAGTCCTTTGGCAGGTAAACAGTCCTTTTATATTTATTTTATCTTTATTCAGTTGTTTGCCTAGAGTTCAGCTTTAAAGTGGTTGTGAACCTCAGAAAAAAACAACAAAGGCATATTGTGTGTAATTGCCTCACCCCCACCAGCACAAGGCAAGTGATTGACAGCCTCAGATGTGCATGTTTCCCAGTGGGGCTGTGCAGAGGTTGTGTTCATTTTCCTACACTCCGATGTCAGATTACACTCAGCTGTCTGCTCTGTGCTGTGTAGTGTATGACATCACTTTTCCATCCCTTGCCTTCTGGAGCTGAGAAATACCATCTGATCTATGTTCTTTAGAAGGCTATAGGAGAGAGAGAAGATTGTCGATAAACAAGTACACCTTATGTAGGAGGATATATTTAATAACTGTGCATCATCTCCAGTCCAGTCACTTCAGTGGGATTGTGTAAGGGTTTATTATCACTTTAACTACTTGTCAACTGCCCTATAGCAGTTTTACTGATACAGGGCGGCAGCTGTTCACCGGATCATGTATATATACGTAATCCCTCACTTTCTGGTAGGGGGCGCAAATGCACGTCCCTGAGGAGCTCGCTCATGTTGTGATTACACACAGTGGATCACAACAATCGGCGGCTACTGGGTATTCAATGTCTGTCAGTACCCGCTGATCTTCAGACAGAGACACACACCTGCAATCTTCCTATGTAAAAAAGGCAGATCGTCATTCTGACAGGGGGAAGGGATGGAGTTTGTGTCCCTGCAAAGCAGGGAATAAATTCCATCTCTTCCCCCTAGTAAAAGCACCTCAAACAGTTCACATAAACTCTGGTTAGGCACACAGTTAACCTTTTGATCGCCCCTGATGTTAACTCCTTCCCAGCCAGTGTCATTAGTACAGTGACAGTCACAGTGCAGATTTTTAGCACTGATCATTGTATTAGTGTCACTGGTTCCCAAAAAGTGTCAGTTAGTGTCAGAATGTCAGCCGCATTATCGCAGTCCAACTATAAGTTACTGATCGCCATCATTACTAATAAAAAATAAGTAAATAAAAATAGCCCATAGTTTGTAGACACTAACTTTTTTGCGCAAATCAATCAATATACACTTATTGGGATTTTTTTTTTACAAAAAAAATGTAGCAGAATACATATTGGGCTAAATTGATGAAGAAATTAGATTTAAAAATTTTTTTTATTGGATATGTTTTATAGCAGAAAGTAAAAAAAAAATATTTTTTAATATTTTTTTTCAAAATTGGCGGTCTTTTTATGTTTATAGCGCAAACAATTAAAAATGCAGAGGTGGTCAAATACCACAAAAAGAAAGCTCTATTTGTGGAAAAAAGGCATAAGTTGTATTTGGGTACAGTGTTGCAGGACCGTGCAATTGTCAGTTAAAGTTAAAGTAACGCAGTGCCGTATTTCAAAAAATGACCTGGTCTACTGGAGGATAAGTGGTTAATATTTTTAAAAATGATCTTCTAAAACATATAGTATATGTCTATAGGATTATTCCTTTTTTTTTTTTTTTTTATATAGTTATATATTAAGTGTTTATAAAGTACAGTAATGCAACTATTAGACTGCTATGAAGTTGTGGTACTGCTATATAACATTTTGCTACTTAAGATTTATATAATTATTTATAAAAAAAATATAATGAAATTAGCCCAGTGAAACAGGATCATTATGCTAATCAGTGTCTTTTTTTCAGAAACCCTTTGATTTCCAAGAAGTATTCGTCTTGGTAATTAACGCTGTATACAAGGAAATACCTATTTGTAAAGGTCAAGTCCATTAGACTTTTTAAAAAGCTAACAAATTTCACGTTTGTCATTGCAGGAAAGAGATACAAGCATGAAACAAGCAGTGTTCTAATGATCACCCCGGCATTACACAGCCAACACTAGAAGCTTCACACTAACCTAGAGAACCCTTCCTGCAAACTATGATTTATTCAAAGCCTGCATAGAGTCCTATTCATTCAGCCTAACCGTGCAGTGGTAGGGCTCATAAAGATGGCTTGTTAATTCATTGCTTAAGGATTCATGTTTTATGCAGCATATACTGCTTTTTCATGGGCTTCTTGCAAATGCGATGTTTTATTAAGCGGGATAGGTACTATTTAATAATGTATCCTAATGTATGCTGCAGGAACTAAAATTAAATAATGTTCATGCCTTTTATGATATGGAGCAATTTCTTCATCTACGTCTTTTGTTCATAATGTAGATACTGGTTATTAGGCACATCTCCACTTTACTAGTTACCACACTAAACAGCCACAGAGAAATAAAGTGCTTTGAGAACCAAAGGACTTTTTAATGATCTTTGGGGTTGTTATTTTATCTTACTTTGAATAACTGGAGGGAGGTCAATAAAATGTATGGACTTTTTAGTTTTAGATATTGGGCTTTGGATTTTGCTTATACATTATACATAGAGTATTTTTTTTCTATCTGACAACGGCTGTGTATTTGGAGAACTGTGCATCATGGCTCATCTCCAACTGAGTCTAAGCAGTTGAGGACAGAAAGGTTTTCTAGGAAATGTAGACAAAAAACATTTGTTGACACTATGCAGCAGGGGAACCCAGTCTTTAAACTCCTCTGAGACACATCTAAAAAACTGTTGACTAGCCATATTGGTGGGCTTACTCAATATGGTAGGGTAAAGAACAATGGTGAGATGAATCTCCTGTCTAAGAAAGGGTCCTCACACCCATGGGCATAGCATAAGGGGTTGCAAGGGTCACAATTGCAACCCTGCCCCTAGCTCCAGGGGGCCCCTGCAGCTTCCCTGTCATATTATCATATCCTTCACCAAATACAACTCTGATCTGCCCTAGGGCTGCACTGCCACGCTCCAGTACTGGGCTTCTACTTTGCCTACCTTCAGAAATTGCTAAAACAAATCCCTTAACACCTTCTCGGGGGGGGGCCTGAACGGCTGCAGGCTTCAGATTTTATGTCACATGGCTTTGCCCTCCCAGATCTAAGTTGCCTCCCCCAAAGCCCCCTGACCACCCCCTCCACACTGCATGCTATGCCTGACTGCTTAGCTCCTTTGCCATTACAGCACTCTATACTGTTCCTCCTCCACAGGGCTGAAATCACATTCCTTTACAACACATGATCTGTACAGGGTGTATCTGCCTACTGCAACTACATTGCCGTTACGACCAGGGGATTTCACAGGTCAGAAGGGCAACATAAAAGCCAGATACACCCTGTGAAGGCTGATAGATTGTGTGTAAAGGAATGTGATTTCAGCCCTGTGTACTGTGTGTGGGGGGGGGACCTGTATACAGTGTGGGCTGGGAAAGGAGCTCTGCCAAGTGACCTGCCAGGGGTCCCTGTCCGCTGATTTTCTAGCGATGGTAATGGTCCTCTGATGTAAGGAGGAACTATGGGACTCTTGACGTGCGGTGGATGTATCTGCATGCACATTGGAAGTAGTGGGGGGGGGGCCCAGGTCAACTTTTGCATCAGGGCCCACAAGCTTCAAGCTATGCCTCTGCTCACACCCTTTACACATTAGGTTTTTTTCTTCCTCCTCTCTCTTTTCACCAGGTTCTGGCTCAGCTATCCTTTTCATTATTCCATTGTGGGTACTGAATACCTATGCTGTATTAAAGTATTTGTAAATGATAACCTTGCGAAACAACCCATTTGGTTTGAAATTGAAATGAAAGGCAAAACATTTATGTATAGATATAAAAAAAAACACAGTATAAATCCCTTTTCCCCTTTTTTTTATACGTGATCGCTTTCCCTCTGTTCTCAGCTGCATAGGAGCATAAGGGGGGGGGGGGGGAAGCAGCAGCACACTGAGCTTCCAAGGGAATGGCTGTGCAGCGGGGGAGGGGGGGGGGTTGGGCATATCAGGATAAGTCTGATCTTTGGAAGAGAGTAGGCTGATTTCCCAGCATAGCTAGAGAACTGACCACTCTGGGAAGAATGTGCTTCTATGCCTAGCGTGGTCAGTTCGAAATTGGAAAGCAGAGGGACTGGCAGGAACACCTTAGATTTCACACAAAGGAAGCAATACAAAGAACAGGATACTTTTTCATACAAGTACATGGTATAAGTAATATGAAATGTTGGGGTAGCAAATTATTTAAAGTGTAAGTAAACCCTCCTATCGTTTTCAGCCAAGGAAGCTGCCATCTTTGCCTCTGTTTAATCTACAACTGCCATGATGCTGCACATGTGATCAGTTATGACACCAGCCATTGGATGGCTTGACAGTTCGGTTGAGAGCACAATCAATGGGAGTGTTACATTTCCGGCACGTGCCGGAAATGAACCTGTTTCATGGATAGGTTTACTTCCACTTTAAAGTGGAGGTCCACCCTAAAGTGGAACTTCCGCTCATTGGAACCCCCCCCCCTCCGGTGCCGCAATTGGCACCCTTTAGGGGGGAGGGGGGTGCAGGTACCTGTACAGTACAGGTATCTGCACCCACTTCCGGCATAGATATCTGCAGAATCTACACCCCTTTCCGCAGAATCTACGCCCCTTTCCGCAGGCCCCCCGCTGTCTGCTGGGAAACACACGGATCCCAAAGACAGCGGGGACCATCCTTATTGCGCAGCGCGACTCGCGCATGCGCAGTAGGGAACCGGGAAATGAAGCCGCAAGGCTCCACTTCCTGATTCCCATAGCCAAGATGGCGGCGGCAGCACCCGAGAGACGATCGAGAGATCGGCTTCGGGTGCCGACATCGCGGGTGCGCTGGGCAGGTAAGTGTCCTTATTTTAAAAGTCAGCAGCTGCAGTATTTGTAGCTGCTGGCTTTTAAAAAAAAAAAAAAAACGGCGGAACTCCCGCTTTAAGCTTGATGTGAAATGACATACATGGATATTTGTACCTATTGTATAATTGTGTGTATATACAACTTTATTGTAAAAGCTATTTTGTTATGTGGCTTGATTAATCTGTACATTTAAAACTCAAAACATACATAGAAAAACTGTCTGATGAATACTTATACTGTAAGACTGGTCTTTACGTGGGAAACGTTAATAGAGAAACAACAGAGGGGTATTTAAAACTGTTGAACTAACAGATTGATGCCCTGTGGAGGGGTTTAAGCACCCTAAAGCATAATCAGTTTTTGGATGTATAAAATACACGCGCAGCGTGGAAAAATTTGTTTAGTTTCATTTTAGATAGATTCGTTATGATACTAATTTTGTTTTGTTGAATCGTTTTGGAATTCATTTAGTTCAGTTTACTGTTAATCTGTCTTCAAACGAATTCCAACTTTTTGGAAGGATTTGAACTCAAATCAAATAATATCGAAAATATCAATACAATCCGAATTCTGTGTAAAGAATAGCTGGTTGTTAAGGAGCAGGACAGCCTCCTCCAAATGATGTATCTGCTGTCAGCGGAATTCCCATACCAGACCCCCAACACTGTTTTATTTTTATTTATTTTTTAATGCAGACACTGGTTTGCTTATATTCTGCTGTCAGCAGGTGATCCAGCTGACAGCATATGAGTTACAGGTTGTTAAAGATGCGGCGGCGGGGAGGCCACCCCGCTCCTTAAAGTGGTTGTACAACCTGTACAACCACTTTTACCTACAGGTACACCTATATTAAGGCTTACCTGTAGGTGCTGGAAATATCTCCTAAACCTCCAGAGATTAGGAGATATTTACAATAAAGCTGTGCGGTGATGTCTACGGCGAATGTGCACTTTAGAAAGGACAGATCGTGCCGTTTTTAATAGGGGTCATGCCGTGACTGGCGGCACCCGCGCACATGCATCACGCAACTCCGGCCAGTCACAGAGCCCCAGAAGGAAGAGGGGTGAAGGTGGACGCTTGCTGCTAATGGGGACAGCGGGGACATCGCAAGGCTTCGTTTTCTGGTCCAGTGACACATAATGGGCTACTATGCGATGTATAGTAGCTCATTATCCTTTACCTTTGCAGGGAAATAAAGAGGAAGTAAAACCCATGATGGTTTACTTCCTCTTTAACAACCAGCTATTATTGAATTCATTTGATTAATTAATTTAATTCAGATGCTTCAAACAGCCAAATGAAACAAATACATTTTGTTTATTTTGTTAAATGTTTACTTCTGATAAGCAGAACTTTGTTATTGCTGTATTCGGAAATCGGATACATCCACATTTTTGAATAACAAAAATGTTGTACAACTTTCATTTTGGAAGGAAACGAACTGCCCATGTCTATTGCATAGCTCCCAACTGTCCCTGATTTCCAGGACTGTCCCTGATTTGGAGAAATGTCCCTCTGTCCCTCATTCCTCCTCATTTGTCCCTCATTTTGTATCCCTCATGTGTACATTTTAAAAGCCAATATAAAGGAATAGTAGTGGTAAAAAAAAGTCCTTGTGGATTTAATGAAACTTTTTTTGGGGTTAATTCTCCTTTAAAGTGGAAGTAAACTCTCCTATCATTTTCAGCCAAGGAAGCTGCCATCTTTGCCTCTGTTTAATCTTCAGCTGCTATGGTGCTGCACATGTGATTCGTTATGACACCGGCCATTGGATGGTTTGATAGTTTGGCTGAGAGCACAGCCAATGTGCAGTTAGCATTCCCGGTATGCCCTTTTTTTTTACTGTTTAAATCCATGGGTTTACTTCCACTTTAAGAGAGTGTGGCAGGGGTGTGTCCTATGTCTACATACATTTGCTAGTAGGTTTCCCTCATTCCCATCTCAAAATGTTGGGAGGTATGCTATTGCTTAATGGTGTAGATAATAGCAATGTGCAGACCTTTATTGCTAATTACATATATCATGGATATGAGGCTGCGTTTATGGTATCATTGATAGATATTTCATCGCACACAGCCTTTCAGCTTGCTTTCAACGTAAAATATGCATTGGCTTTTATATGTCTCTAGAACTCCAGTGAGCAGATCTACTGTATGTATCTGAACTCTATACAGCAACATGCAGCATAGAGTTCAGTAAAGTCCTTTTCTCATGCTGTCATGGCTATGCTAGAAGATCATAGCTGGGATCTCATATGGGAAAGCCTCGTTGATGTAGAAAACCTACCAGTGTCCCCTGCTCTTCCTGACAAAGAAACTCCCGAGTTGCTGGAGTACATTAAAATGTATAGTGTGTATGAGCCCAAGCTGATAAAAGTTTACACATATATATATTTTCTTCTTTTCAAGAACAAAGACGTGGTTGTAGTACTGTTTATACAGCCTGTAATTTATAGTCCATGGTTGTAACATGAAGCGAGACAGCTATATGATCTCATTTCTTCTAAGCCTCACAGTCTAAACTACTCACATTCTAAAATGCATACTATACATACTACAAACACTACAAATATGATATATACCCTACTGCTTGTATTTGAAACCTACTGGAAGTTATAATATACGTAGTGAAACAGTACCTAAATCAAAGAACTAGTACAGGGGAGAATGCAACCTACAGTAGCTGGAAGTTCAAGTCACAGCACTCAGAAAAAACAAGAGAGCCTAACTAGATAACAACAAAATATGAAACAACCCACAACCACATCCCAAATCAAACAGAAAAAGGAAGAAAATTGTCCCAGGGATTGTATGGGTAGGGGGGTGAATGAAAAGTAAAAAAGTAATAAAGAAAAAGATATATTAAAAAAAATTGTATTCATACAAAATCCATAAAATCCACAGTTAAAAATATGTTGGTATAACTAGAACAATTGATACAGTAAATCTCCTAGGATGTGGACAGACTCTCAAGCTGACGAGTGCAATCCATACATAAAATACCCAACACGTTTCAGATAATCATTTATACAATTCCTTCTTCGGGGGTTTTATTTGGAAGATATACTGTAATATCTGACATAGAAATAAATAGGTATTACATTAATCATATAGTATATGTAAACACATGTGTAATAAACAAGGGATAAGCATATAGAGACATAGCAAATATTCAAGAGGCAAAAACTAGAACACTTAGGCCCCTTTCACACTGACGATCCGTTCAGACCCGCCTGTCAGTTTTTCAGGCGGACCTGAACGGATGCTTCATAGACCTCTATGGAGCGTCGGATGTCAGCGGTGACATGTCCGCTGACATCCGACCCGCTCCCGTCCGAAAAAGTGTGACGGAGGAAAAAGCTATTTTTCCATCCGTCTGCGGATCGGATCGGATGACGACGGACACTGCGGCCCGTCGTCATCCGATCTCCCATAGGGGAGAGCGGCGCTGTGACAGGTCTGTCCCTGCACAGTGTGCAGAGACGGACCTGTCATCTCCCTGCTCAGCGGGGATCGACGGAGTGATCCCCGCTGAGCAAACGGATATCCACGGGGCGGATCAGCACTGATCCACCCCGTGTGAAAGGACCCTTACTCTAACTATTCATGTGGGCCGCTTATAGCATAATGAGACAGGTGATACTCCAGCAATTTGGTCTCCAAGTAGGTGTTTAGACAATTCATCAAATTATTATTTATTTTTTTCCCCATTTGCATTTCCCCTTGTCCCTCTCTTTTTGGGAGGTGGTCTTTTACCCCATTGGTGGGCCTGAGTGTGGTGGTCTTCAACCTAATTGAGTGCAATTTCAATGAACTAACAACTGGTTTAACATTCCAACATAGTACAATGAATACTAAATAAAGCCTATAAAATAGGTTACCAAACTTTAATGCAGTAGTGCTAACTTTTTTTCTGTTTTGCAGTGTAAAGCTTAGTATACACTAATAGTTTTTTTTGTTTGTTTAAACCAGCGGGATGGAAAAAAAAACTGACAGCTCCGGTCAGATGTTAGTACAGCAATCTCCCCCGCTAAGCTGTTGTGCTATGATAGGGGGACAGCACACCCACCAGAACACTCCAGTCAGCGCTTTCAGCCATTGGCTGATCGGGAGCCAGTCTTCTGCTGGTTTTCCAAGGGGTTGGCTTCTGCCGGACCGACTGACATATACGCAGGCCGAATGTCGGACGGTTTTTATTGAACTGGCGGATATCACCCTGTGTCGGCCCATGTGTACTAAGCATTAGGGACCTACATGGGTCTTTTTATCTAGATCCTAACCAATTGCCTCAGGTAAGCCCCGTACACACTATCAGATTTTCTGCTGATTTTTTGTCTCAGCTGCAGTATTTGTAGCTGCTGACTTTTATTTTATTTTTTTTAGTCGGCACTCCTCTTTAACTACTTTCAGACCGGACCATTTTGCTGGCTTAAGACCAGACCACTTTTTGCGATTCGGCACTGCATCGCTTTAACTGACAATTGCGCAGTTGTGCGACGTGGCTCCCAAACAAAATTGACTTCCTTTTTTTCCCACAAATAGAGCTTTCTTTTGGTGGTATTTGATCACCCCTGCGGTTTTTATTTTTTGCGCTATAAACAACAATTTTGAAAAAAAACATATTATTTTTTACTTTTTGCTATAATAAATATCCCCCAAAAATATATAAAAGAACATTTTTTTTAACTCAGTTTAGGCTGGTACGTATTCTTCTACATATTTTTGGTAAAAAAATCACAATAAGCGATTATTGATTGGTTTGCGCAAAATTTATAGCGTTTACAAAATAGGGACTAATTTTATGGCATTTTTATTAATAATTTTTTTTTTTACTAGTAATGGTGGCGATCAGCAATTTTTATTGTGACTGCTACATTATGGTGGACACATCAGACATTTTTGACACATTTTTGGGACCATTGTCATTTATACAGCAATCAGTGCTATACAAATGCACAGATTTCTGTGTAAATGACACTGTCAGTGAAGGGGTTAACCAGGGGGTGGCAGTGTATGGGGTTAAGTGTGTCCTAGGGGCGTGTTACTAACTGTGGGGGGCTGGGCTGTGTGATAGTGAACACTGATCTCTGCTCCAATCACAGGAAGCAGAGATCAGTGTCACTTGTTGCTAGGCAGAACGGGGAGATGCTGTTTACATCGGTATCTCCATGTTTAGCCTCCCCGTGAGACGATCGCAGGTATCCCCGTGGCTACCGAGTCCGCGGCACCCGCGAACGGACTCACGGGGACCCGACCAGAACGTGCGTGCGCCGCCAGCGGCGCGCACGCGATAGCAGGGCGGCAATTACAAATGGACGTACCTGTACGCCAATTTGCCTGCCCGTGCCATTCTGCTGACGTACATCGTCATGTGCCGGTCGGGAAGTGGTTAACCATCATGTTCGGCTACAAGTTGATGTGAAACACTCTAGGCTTAAGACTAATCAAGATCCAGTCACTTGTATTACATAGTCCATCTCTACTAATCTCAAACCACAAACCATTTACTAGATGGAGAATTTATATATATAAAGCGCCCCCCCGAGCCATACCAGGCCGCGTGCCCTCAACATAGGTTGCCTTGGGGAAGGGGGGGCCGCGCGGCGACAGAAGACCGGGCCACCGCTTGTAAAAGAGCTAGAAGAAGGCACGGTGGCCTGGCAAGAAGAACTGAAGAGGGGGACAAGACCCCCGAAGAGGGGGACAAGACCCCCGAAGTCGAGGACAAGACCCCCGAAGTCGGAAGAAGAGGGCAGCGGCGAAGAAGAAAGCCGGGCTCCTCCGCTAGTAAAAGAGCTAGCAGAAGATAGCGGAGGAGTCCGGAGAGAAGACCCCCGAAGACGGAAGAAGACCCCCGGAGCTGTGCAATAAACTATTTTAACCATTGTGTGTTTTTTTTTTACATTTTTTCACAGGTAAATGGGTAGGGGTACATTGTACCCCATACTCATTCACATAGGGTGGGGGGCCGGGATCCGGGGCCCACTTATTAAAGGGCTCACGGATTCCGACAAGCCCCCCACCCGCAGACCTCAACAACCAACGGCCAGGGTTGTCGGGAAGAGGCCCTTGGCCACATCAACATGGGGACAAGGTGCTTTGGGGTGGGGGGGCCGTGCCTGGTACGACTCAGGAGGGGGGGCGCTCGCTTGTCCCCACCCCCTTTCCTGGCTGGTCGGGTAGCGTGCTCGGATAAGGGTCTTATATGGGCCTGGGGGGTACCCCCATGCCGTTTTTTCGGCATAGGGATTCCCCTTTAGGTCCATACCAGGTGACGGGGCCAGCGACACCTCCTTCGCTGGTCCCAGCTACCTGGAGCCGAGCTCAAAATTAATGGACTTTCCTTCGCGTGTGTGGGCGAGTCCGTTCATTTCAAAGTAAGGCGGATAGTCCGGCGATACGGCTAGTCCCCCACAAAAGTGCCGTGTGTGGGCAGGTAGCTCGTTTGGAAAGTCCGGATAGTCTGATACGTGTGTACACGGCATTAGTTTTCCTATGTTGATTTTTATATCTATTATTTGAGCTTACTATATATGCAGCACTGTCACATTCACTTTATTATATTCTCCCATTGTTGGTGTCAGTTGGAGGAATAGTGCCTCATATCAGTTGGGTCAACACTACCCCAAGGGCCAGATAAAGGTAAGCAAAGGGCCATATCTTGCCTGCAGGCCATAGTTTGGAGACCACTGTTCTAAACTAAAACAAGAAAAAGTTAAGAAATGACCCTCCTCTTGTATTATATACATATTATATGGAATGTTAAATGGTACTGTTTTTGTTATTTAGTCTCTCTCGTTGGCCTTTTCTTATTTCAAGAACGTATCTCAGAAAAATATACATAAAGCTAAACATTTATGTAAAGTGTTTTATCTGCCATTAGATTGGTAATTCTGTTAATTCAGTCTTGAAATAAAGACAGCCCTGCTAAACAGAAAAACAAAAGCGATGCCATCGGCAATGCCCCGCTGCCTTCTCCTTCCACAAAACAGGTGCTTGCGCTACAAATTGGCTTGTTTTTGCTCTCACCATAGTATCTACAGGAAGAACTCTGATGAATCCAATGGGTAAAATATTTATTTGGGAAGGTTTACAAATCACACCCAACCTTAGATCCCTTTCAAACATACTGTCAGTTTTTCAGGCGGACCTGAACGGACGCTCCATTCACCTGTATGGAGCGACGGATATCAACGGTGAAATGTCCGCTGACATCAGATCCGCTCCGATCCACTAACTGCAGATGGATGGAAACCTTATTTTCCATCCATCTGGTGGATCAGATCGGATGAAAACAGACAAACGATTTGTTTTCATCCGATCCCCCATAGAGGAGAGCAGGACTCTGACAGGTCCATCCCTGCACAGTGAGCATAGACGGACCTGTTATCCGCTGGCTCAGCAGTGATCAACAGATTAATCCCCTGCTAAGCAAGCGTAGTCCATCAAAACGGACAATAGGTGTGAAAGAGTCCTTACCGTCACTCTCCAGCAGTGCTTCGCCTGTTAAAGAGGAACTAAACCCTCCTATCCATTTCAGCCAAGGAAGCTGCCATCTTAGCCTCTGTTTGATCTGTAACTGCCATGGTGCTGCACATGTGATCAGTTATAACACCAGCCATTTGATGATTTGACAGTTTTTTTGGGAGCACAAGCAAATGTGACAGTTAGCATTTCCTGCATGTTGGGAATGTAACTGTTTTTTTAAACCATTAAGACCCCTTTCACACCACACCGCACATAGCGTCGGCGGTAAAACGCCACTATTTTTAGCGGCGTTTTACCGTCGGATATGCGGCTCATTTCGGGCACTAGCGAGGTGCTTTGATCCCTGCTAGCGGCCGAGAAAGGGTTAAAACTGCCAGCAATACGCCGCAATAGCGGTGTTTTGCTGGCGGTATTACAGCGCTGCCCCATTGATTTCAATGGGGAGCAGCGGTGGAGGAGTGGTAAACACACCACTCCTTCACCGTTCCAAAGAAGCTGCTGGCAGGACTTTTCCTGACATCCTGCCAGCGCACCGCGGGCTTTCACACTACAGACAATGGTGCAGGTTTTTTAGGGCGGATTGCAGGGGCTATTTCTAACGCTATAGCGCCTGCAAAACACCCTTGGTGCGAAAGGGGTCTTAATTGATGGGTTTAGTTCTACTTTAATTGTAGAGATTAAAGTGGAACTTTAGTCAGAAAATTAAGTCCTGCTACATCATGTCAGGCTGGCCCCTTTTGCAGGTATAGCTATGTAAAACATAAAAAAAAGTCCCTATACTGTTTAAAATTCAGTAATACACTGCCTTACCCTGTTCTACACATGCTTGGTTTCTCTTCATTTTTACGCACTGCTGAGTTTGTAGAGGCCAATCTGCCGACAGCCTCAAAGCGGAATTAAACCCTCCTATCCTTTACAGCCAAGGAAGCTGCTTCTGTTTGAACTGCAACTGCCATTGTGCTGCACATGTGATCAGTTATGACACCAGCCATTTGATGGCTTGACAGTTTGGTTGAACAAACAAGCAAATGGGACAGTTAGCAATCCAGGCATTCCAGGAATGTAACTTTTTTGAAACTGTTAAATTGATGTGTTTAGTTCCGCTTTATGATTTACTTCTGCTCAGGGGCTCTGGGCTTCAACAAAATGGCAGCCTTCGGCAAGAAGAAGCTGGAGCAATGCTGGTGGCAATTTACAGAACACACTAATTTTGGTGGCATAATTATGCATGTGGAATATATGTTCCCTGCTAAAGAACATTATTTTTTTTATCAAGTTGTTATGGGTAAAGTTCCGCTTTAAGCAATATAAAACCATGCTTGAAAAATAAAGGAGAAACTGCACATCTCTTTCCCTCTTGTAGGTATGTTCACAGACACTCCTATACAAAGTAATAAAGCTTTATTGGCTCATAGTGTTGACCCTTCTTCCCCCCCAGTCTGAATGTTGCTGTATAAGGAATTATATTGATCTAAACTAGGCAGATTTAGGTACCTTGACTGCCTATATTTAAAAATGATATTGCAAGGGACACATACAGTAATTATAAATGTCATTTTCCTACATCTGCCTGGAGCTCAGCTTTAAATAAGTATATTTCTTATTCTGATACCAAGCAACGTGTCTATATTTGACAGGCTTGAAATTAGTAGGAGAGCAAAGACAGAACTCATGCTGCATGCTTCTTTCTACTATTGCTGTGGCAAACGCTTTTTCTCTGCATATTATACATCTGCCAGCACCCCTTCTAACATCTGGAGCAGCACCAGTGAGACAAAAACAATGAAATACTCTTCAGATCAGATGGAAATTGAGCAGCACAGCCTGAATGAAGACTTTGTGTGCAGTTTAGGTCTCTGCATTCAGCAGCAGGCGGTATGACGTTCAGCATTAGCCAGGCAAATTTTCGAGAATAGAGGTTATACCCTTTCACAGTAAAATGACTTTACTGCTGACCGTGGTGTCTTTGCTTAAATCACCAGAGGCAGTTAAAGTTTGCTGAAACATAGCTGAATGTTTATCACCTGGCCATTAATCTCCTAATTACCATAATTAGCCAGTTTCTCAGCAGGCAACCAATGAGGACAGAAGGTACACAAGAATCACCTTGGAATGAAATAGCCGGTTTGACCCTTCCGGGCACAGGTCATTGCCAAACTTCTGTTTAGAAAAAAATAGTTATCAGAATGTGGGCAGAAACAGATGAACACCCAATGCTGGATAATAATAGCAACAGAAGTAATGGTACTAAAGTTAGCGGTTGGGCAAGTCACAGCCTTTGAAGCAAATAATCTGTGTGTGTGCCAGTGTGAGCTCTTTGTGACCTTGGGTAAACAGTTATTTAATCCCTAGCAAATGTTGCAGTGCAGGTGCCTGTGTTAGCTGATCCTATCATGTAAAGAAAACCATTAACATTGGCTTGTACATGTTGCCATACAAATCTATACGAAGAGTGTTCGTGTTACTTATGACTATCATTGGTGTCATTCAAACTGAAGCTGCCCTATCTCTGACTGTAACATGATAAAAGAAGGTGGAGGGCTATTTCCATAAACCACTCACCTACAATTTGTATTGGCATTTCCTATCTAGCTCTATATGTCCCTTCATCAGAAATCAATCAAACAATAGACTTCTGTTGAGTACGGATGGCCACACACTGGCCAAAATTTGACTGGTGACTGATGAGCCAGCAGTGTATGGCCAGCTTTAGGGTGTCTCTACTCTGTATGGAGGAGCAACAGAAATCCTTTGGACAGCGACAATGGTTTTACACAGAGCAACCCCAATCTTCCTCTTCTGGGGTCCCCTGCCAGTGCTCCTGGCCTCTCCTCCCTCCAAAGAGCCCTCATAGCAAGCTTCTTGCTGGAGGGGATTTTGGACATGATCAATCCAGAGCCAGCTCTCTGTTTCCTTTGACATCCCTCCTTACTGGCTGTGATTGACAGCAGTGGGAGCCAATGCACCCCAAACCCTCCCACTTGTGATACTAGCGAATCAATATTCACCATTAAACTTCCAGCTTCTCATCCCGGGCAATTAAGAAAGGAGGTGGATCTAAACAAGACCAGTTAGCCGGATGGACGCCAGGGAAGCCACGGCACCGTGACCACTAGAGAGTTTCTGTTGTGGGGGTGTATGTAGACCTGGGGGGGGTTTGTTTTCCGCCCCCACCTCCTAAAAAAAAACGTTTAGCACCAGGTGCCACTGGTCAGTAGGATGTGGGTGGTAACATGTTTTGGAGCTCTACCACGTTCCTTTGTCAAACCATAAAGGAATTTATGGTTTGACAAAAAGAGCTTAGATACATGTTACCACTTACATCCTACGGACACCATCAAGTCCAATGTGACTTCCAGTTCCGACACCCTGCTGCTGGCTTGCTTTCCAGCATTATTAGGCTCTCACTGGCAAACACTGTTCAAGCCTTGCATCCCACCTCAGTTGGATGTCTCAGTTGGATGTCAGCATTTTGGTCGCTTTACATCAAGCCCTGCTAGTGACTAAAGACTGATGATGAGCCCATCTTTCCTCTACTCTTGTGACTGTATTTTACCATATTTAATAAACTGATACACTTAGATGGTGGCACCTTCTGTTTTTTAGATTTTTGCAGTGCTGTAAAGAGGACCTGTTATCACTGTGGAGGACATTTCTACACTAAAGAGCAATCCACAAAACATGAGATACACTTCATTAGAATTAAATATTGTTATTTATATACCTATATCTCAGAAAAAACATTTTTAACTAAACTTCAGGTTGAATACAACCATGATATGCGTTTTCCCAAACTGATACCTATTTACCATGAAAAGGTAATAATTTAGAAGTACCATAGGACAAATATGTTCACAGTCATCTCTGCAACTTGTCAGGTAACAGCTGGCTGCACTTGTGCTGATTTGAACTATGAATCCCATTACAGAAAACCATTGAGCAGTAATTATCTCTAAATTTATAGTTGTTGTAGTTCTTATAAATTCATCTAAAAATCAAATGCAATAAAGTCTTGCAAGATGTGAATTAATCCCTTTTGCATTCTATGAATAATATGGTATAAGGATGATCAGCGGTTGCTAAGATACCAAAATACATTATTCTTTTCTTTAAGCAAGTAAAACTTTTGTATAATGGCATATATTAATAAAATAACATCACACACAAAATGCTATAAGTTTATTTTGTCTTTGGCATTTGACAAACAAGTACATTTTTAACATGTAAAAAAGGCAAATTACTTAAATGTCTGCATTATTTGTCTTTGGTTTTTGTTTCAATTTCTGTGATATAAATGTCAAATAATATATTAAGCTATCCAGAATAGTGATGGACGAACTTCCGACGGGACGTTTCGCGAACGCGAAACGCGAACGGGCACAAACGTTCGCGAAAACGACCGTTCGCCGCGGGCTCCATTGACTTCAATGGGAGGCGAATTTCGCAAACCTTTAGGTCGAATTTGCGGCCACGGGGTAATTATTAGGGGGTAGCACGTAGTCCCACCACCTGGACAATAGCATAATACATGTATGAGGTGAATTTGGGATCGATAACTACAAGCATTTTTTTTTTATTTGGGAAATTGTTCTGACAATTCAGGACTATGGAGCTAATGAAGGCAATGGAGGAGAGGGAAGGTCAGGGACCAGGGTAGGCAAACAAGAGGGTGCAGGAGATACAGAGCACTGACAGCAGCACCGTAATACAGAGCACTGACATCAGCACCGTGACATACAGCGCTGACAGCAGCTCCGTGACATACAGCGCTGACAGCAGCTCCGTGACATACAGCGCTGACAGCAGCTCCGTGACATACAGCGCTGACAGCAGCTCCGTGACATACAGCGCTGACAGCAGCTCCGTGACATACAGCGCTGACAGCAGCACCGTGACATACAGCGCTGACAGCAGCTCCGTGACATACAGCGCTGACAGCAGCTCCGTGACATACAGCGCTGACAGCAGCTCCGTGACATACAGCGCTGACAGCAGCTCCGTGACATACAGCGCTGACAGCAGCTCCGTGACATACAGCGCTGACAGCAGCACCGTGACATACAGCGCTGACAGCAGCTCCGTGACATACAGCGCTGACAGCAGCTCCGTGACATACAGCGCTGACAGCAGCTCCGTGACATACAGCGCTGACAGCAGCTCCGTGACATACAGCGCTGACAGCAGCTCCGTGACATACAGCGCTGACAGCAGCTCCGTGACATACAGCGCTGACAGCAGCTCCGTGACATACAGCGCTGACAGCAGCTCCGTGACATACAGCGCTGACAGCAGCTCCGTGACATACAGCGCTGACAGCAGCTCCGTGACATACAGCGCTGACAGCAGCTCCGTGACATACAGCGCTGACAGCAGCTCCGTGACATACAGCGCTGACAGCAGCACCGTAAGCAGCCCCAGGAGGAAGTCAGCACAGCACAGGGATGGTGTGATCCCCTCATAATAAGAACCCCCAGGAGGAAGTCAGCACAGCACAGGGATGGTGGGAGCCCCTCATAATAAGAACACCCAGGAGGAAGTCAGCACAGCACAGGGATGGTGGGAACCCCTCATAATAAGCAGCCCCAGTAGAAATATGACACCGCTCAACCTCTTCAAAGAGGAGGGTAGGGGCATATAGTACGGTGTGCTTTTTTGGGTCAGGGAAGTGAGCCAAATGAATTAAGAAGGTCTGTGTGCTTGATTCCAAAAATTGTTTATAGACATATACATGGTCTACTGATCACATGTGTTGAATTCCTCCGAGATCCATGCCTCATTCATTTTTAGAAATGTGAGGTAGTTAACACTGTGGTGAGCTAGGCGAGTACGCTTATCGGTCACAATCCCCCCTGCTGCGCTGAACGTCCTTTCGGACAGGACACTGGATGAGGGGCAAGCCAACAGTTCGATTGCAAATTGGGCAAGCTCTGGCCAGAGGTCAAGCCTGCCCACCCAGTAGTCTAGGGGTTCATCACTCCTCAGAGCGTCCACATCGGCCGTTAACCCAATGTAGTCGGACACCTGACGGTCTAGGCGTTCCCTGATGCTGGATCCGGATGACACCTGTCGATGGGTCGGCTGAAAGAATGACCTCATATCCGAAGTCACCAACACATCTTCAAACCGGCCTCTTCTTGCAGGCGCTGTTGGATTGGTACCCGCAAATCCTTCTCTGGGAGTGGGAATTGCTCCTCTGCCAGCGCACGCAAAAGCAGAATGCAGCATTTCTCGAAGCAAGGCCTGGAAGTGCTGCATTCTGACAGCCCTCTGCGACGGCGGTAACATTTCCGCCATTTTGTGTTTGTACCGGGGGTCTAAGTACGTTGCCACCCAGTACTGGTCCTTGACCCTCATGCTTTTTATACGGGGGTCCCTATTAAAACACTGGAGCATGAAGGCCCCCATTTGCACTAAAGTGGAAGCGGTGTGGTGGCCTGGCTCCTGCTCATCATCCAGGATAATGTCGTCCTCTTCATTCTCCTCTCCCCATCCTCGCACAACAGGGATCCCAGAAAGGTTTAAAGCATGCTCTTCTTGCTCCTGCTCATCCGCCCCGGCACCATCCTCCTCTGACTCCTCATCAGACTCCTGTTGTTGACTTGTCTCAGATAGAGTAGCCCCCCCTGGGAATTCATCCAGCATTGCGACTTCCTCATCTTCCCGCTCCTGCTCCTCCACAGCCTGATCAATGACACGACGCAATGCACGCTCCAGAAAGAAGGCATAAGGTACCATGTCACTGATGGCGCCATGGCTGCGACTGACCAGTTTGGTGATCTCCTCAAATGGCCGCAGAAGTCTGCATGTGTCGCGCATGAGCAGCCACTGGCGCGGTGAAAAAAAACCCAGCTCCCCAGAACCGTTTCTTTCGCAGAGTTCATACAGGTAGACGTTAACTGCACGTTTCTGCTGGAGCAGCCTATCAAGCATATAGAAGGTTGAGTTCCATCGCGTCGGGCAATCGCAAATAAGACGTCTGACCGGCAGATGGTGTCGCCGCTGAATGTCAGCAAGGCGAGCCATGGCCGTGTAAGATCTTCTGAAATGGGCCGAGATTTTCCTTGCCTGCCGCAAGATGTCCTGGACCCCAGGGTATTTGACAAGGAATCGCTGCACGACCAAGTTTAAGACGTGTGCCATGCACGGCACGTGCGTGATTTTGCCCTGTTTCAATGCGCTAAGCAGATTGGCACCGTTGTCACACACCACTTTACCAACTGTCAAATTGAGCGGTGTTAGCCACTCATCTGCCTGTGAACGCAAAGCTGAAAGGAGTGCCGGGCCAGTGTGGCTCTTTGCTTCCAGGCACAACAGACGCAGCACGGCATGGCAACGTCTCACCTGGCATGTGGAATAGGTTCTGGGGAGCTTGGGCGGTGCAGTGGAAGAGACGCTAGCAGCGGAAAAGGAGGAGGCAGCTGAGGAGGAGAGGGAGGAGGATGGAGTAGGAGGAGGAGAAGAAGAGTCAGGCCTGCATGCAATCCGTGGCGGTAAAACCAAATCTACACGGGTGCCACGGGTTACATGCTTGACGGCCGTCAGAAGGTTCACCCAGTGGGCAGTAAAACTGATATACCTTCCCTGCCCGTGTTTGCTAGACCACGTGTCTGTGGTCAGATGTATCTTGGCACCGACACTGTGTGCCAGAGATACATTCACTTGCCGCTGAACATGGCCATATAGCTCTGGGATGCCCTTCTCTGAGAAATACTTCCTTCCTGGGACCTTCCATTGTGGTGTTCCAATGGCCACAAATTTGCGAAAGGCCTCCGAGTCCACCAGTTTATATGGCAGTAGTTGGCGGGCTATGAGTTCTGACAAGCCAGCCGCCAACCGTTGGGCAAGAGGGTTATCCGGCGTCATCATTTTTTTACGCTCAAACATTAGGCCCACGGAAGCCTGCCTTTTTGCAGAAAAATGTGAGCTTGGCGTGATGGAAGGTGGAGTGGAGGACAATTGTGAGGAGAGAGGAGAAGGAGAAGTAGAAGACGAGGCTGGACGGTGAGAGCCTGCAGTGTGGCTTTGTGTGTTCCGTTGCTCCCACTGGGCTCGGTGATGGCTGCTCATGTGCCTTCTTAAGGCGGTCGTCCCTAGGTGAGTATTGGGCTTACCGCGACTAACGCGTTGACTGCAAAGATTGCAGATGGCAACGCTATTGTCAGCAGCGGACACGTTAAAAAAAGCCCACACTGCGGAGCCATGTGCCGGTGTCCTGGGAGCGCCAGATGTGACCGTACATGGTCGATGACTCGCTCCTGATACATTTGCAGTCTGCTTTGTCCCTGCTGTGCAATGTAAGTCATTGCTGCTTCTCCTCCCTATCTGCTGGTCCATATCTCCCTCTGAACTCCCCTCCTCTTCCTCTCTTGTGGGCACCCACGTGACATCACTAGACACGTCATCATCAACGTCACCTTCCCCACCGCTATAAGTAGAGTAGGCAGCAACACCGGGGACCAACCTCCTCCTTGGGCTGATCTGGGTACTGGCGTCAGACTGCTGAGTAGCGCTTGTTGCTACCTCCTCTTCCTGATCCAATACCAAGAGTGGCTGCGCATCAGAAATGTCCTCTTGATATGGATCGGAAAATAATTCCAGTGACTCAAGCGGAAGGTATGTGGTGGTGGTGGTGGTGGTCGTGTTGTTGGTGGTAGTGTCTTTGGGGGTGCACATAGCAGAGAGTGAAGAAGAGGGTGCAGATCGAGAGGATGAGGAGGGTGCAGAAGAGTAAGGCTGAGCGAGCCACTCAACCAAGTCTGGTGCATCCTTTAAAGTAATTGAACGCACCTTCTGCAACTTCCCACTTTGGCTCAAGCCTGTTGCTCCTGCCCTACCCCTACCACCCCTGCGGAAGGGCCTGCCTCTTCCTCTGCATGTCATTTTTTAAATGACCCTGTGACAAAACTCTTAGTCCCTATACCGCTGAAGGACTGCTGCAGTATAGGTGAGCGGTCAGCAGTGGTGCACGTCAACCCTATCTATTGTGGACCTATAGCGGTCCTTACAGAACAGCAGACTGTACCGCACTCAAGCCTATGTACCGTAGCACCCTATACCAAGTTACCAGTCCTTATAAGAACTTTTGTGGACCAAGCAGGTTGTGTATTAGTGTTTAGCAGACTGTACGTCAGTCCCTATACCGCTGAAGGACTGCTGCAGTATAGGGCAGCGGTCAGCAGTGGTGCACGTCAACCCTATCTATTGTGGACCTATAGCGGTCCTTACAGAACAGCAGACTGTACCGCACTCAAGCCTATGTACCGTAGCACCCTATACCAAGTTACCAGTCCTTATAAGAACTTTTGTGGACCAAGCAGGTTGTGTATTAGTGTTTAGCAGACTGTACGTCAGTCCCTATACCGCTGAAGGACTGCTGCAGTATAGGGCAGCGGTCAGCAGTGGTGCACGTCAACCCTATCTATTGTGGACCGATAGCGGTCCTTACAGAACAGCAGACTGTACCGCACTCAAGCCTATGTACCGTAGCACCCTATACCAAGTTACCAGTCCTTATAAGAACTTTTGTGGAACAAGCAGGTTGTGTGTTAGTGATTAGCAGACTGTACGTCAGTCCCTATACCAATGAAGGACTGCTGCAGTATAGGGCAGCGGTCAGCAGTAGTGCACGGCAACCCTATGTATTGTGGACCGATAGCGGTCCTTACAGAACAGCAGACTGTAACGCACTCAGGCCTATGTACCGTAGCACCCTATACCAAGTTACTAGTCCTTATAAGAACTTTTGTGGACCAAGCAGGTTGTGTGTTAGTGATTAGCAGACTGTACGTCAGTCCCTATACCAATGAAGGACTGCTGCAGTATAGGGCAGCGGTCAGCAGTAGTGCACGGCAACCCTATGTATTGTGGACCGATAGCGGTCCTTACAGAACAGCAGACTGTACTGCACTCAGGCCTATGTACCGTAGCACCCTATACCAAGTTACCAGTCCTTATAAAAACTTTTGTGGACCAAGCAGGTTGTGTGTTAGTGTTTAGCAGACTGTGCGTCAGTCCCTATACCGCTGAAGGACTGCTGCAGTATAGGGCAGCGGTCAGCAGTAGTGCACGGCAACCCTATGTATTGTGGACCGATAGCGGTCCTTACAGAACAGCAGACTGTAACGCACTCAGGCCTATGTACCGTAGCACCCTATACCAAGTTACCAGTCCTTATAAGAACTTTTGTGGACCAAGCAGGTTGTGTGTTAGTGATTAGCAGACTGTACGTCAGTCCCTATACCAATGAAGGACTGCTGCAGTATAGGGCAGCGGTCAGCAGTAGTGCACGGCAACCCTATGTATTGTGGACCGATAGCGGTCCTTACAGAACAGCAGACTGTAACGCACTCAGGCCTATGTACCGTAGCACCCTATACCAAGTTACCAGTCCTTATAAGAACTTTTGTGGACCAAGCAGGTTGTGTGTTAGTGATTAGCAGACTGTACGTCAGTCCCTATACCAATGAAGGACTGCTGCAGTATAGGGCAGCGGTCAGCAGTAGTGCACGGCAACCCTATGTATTGTGGACCGATAGCGGTCCTTACAGAACAGCAGACTGTAACGCACTCAGGCCTATGTACCGTAGCACCCTATACCAAGTTACCAGTCCTTATAAGAACTTTTGTGGACCAAGCAGGTTGTGTGTTAGTGATTAGCAGACTGTACGTCAGTCCCTATACCAATGAAGGACTGCTGCAGTATAGGGCAGCGGTCAGCAGTAGTGCACGGCAACCCTATGTATTGTGGACCGATAGCGGTCCTTACAGAACAGCAGACTGTAACGCACTCAGGCCTATGTACCGTAGCACCCTATACCAAGTTACCAGTCCTTATAAGAACTTTTGTGGACCAAGCAGGTTGTGTGTTAGTGATTAGCAGACTGTACGTCAGTCCCTATACCAATGAAGGACTGCTGCAGTATAGGGCAGCGGTCAGCAGTAGTGCACGGCAACCCTATGTATTGTGGACCGATAGCGGTCCTTACAGAACAGCAGACTGTACTGCACTCAGGCCTATGTACCGTAGCACCCTATACCAAGTTACCAGTCCTTATAAAAACTTTTGTGGACCAAGCAGGTTGTGTGTTAGTGTTTAGCAGACTGTGCGTCAGTCCCTATACCGCTGAAGGACTGCTGCAGTATAGGGCAGCGGTCAGCAGTAGTGCACGGCAACCCTATGTATTGTGGACCGATAGCGGTCCTTACAGAACAGCAGACTGTAACGCACTCAGGCCTATGTACCGTAGCACCCTATACCAAGTTACCAGTCCTTATAAGAACTTTTGTGGACCAAGCAGGTTGTGTGTTAGTGATTAGCAGACTGTACGTCAGTCCCTATACCAATGAAGGACTGCTGCAGTATAGGGCAGCGGTCAGCAGTAGTGCACGGCAACCCTATGTATTGTGGACCGATAGCGGTCCTTACAGAACAGCAGACTGTAACGCACTCAGGCCTATGTACCGTAGCACCCTATACCAAGTTACCAGTCCTTATAAGAACTTTTGTGGACCAAGCAGGTTGTGTGTTAGTGATTAGCAGACTGTACGTCAGTCCCTATACCAATGAAGGACTGCTGCAGTATAGGGCAGCGGTCAGCAGTAGTGCACGGCAACCCTATGTATTGTGGACCGATAGCGGTCCTTACAGAACAGCAGACTGTAACGCACTCAGGCCTATGTACCGTAGCACCCTATACCAAGTTACCAGTCCTTATAAGAACTTTTGTGGACCAAGCAGGTTGTGTGTTAGTGATTAGCAGACTGTACGTCAGTCCCTATACCAATGAAGGACTGCTGCAGTATAGGGCAGCGGTCAGCAGTAGTGCACGGCAACCCTATGTATTGTGGACCGATAGCGGTCCTTACAGAACAGCAGACTGTACTGCACTCAGGCCTATGTACCGTAGCACCCTATACCAAGTTACCAGTCCTTATAAAAACTTTTGTGGACCAAGCAGGTTGTGTGTTAGTGTTTAGCAGACTGTGCGTCAGTCCCTATACCGCTGAAGGACTGCTGCAGTATAGGGCAGCGGTCAGCAGTAGTGCACGGCAACCCTATGTATTGTGGACCGATAGCGGTCCTTACAGAACAGCAGACTGTAACGCACTCAGGCCTATGTACCGTAGCACCCTATACCAAGTTACCAGTCCTTATAAGAACTTTTGTGGACCAAGCAGGTTGTGTGTTAGTGATTAGCAGACTGTACGTCAGTCCCTATACCAATGAAGGACTGCTGCAGTATAGGGCAGCGGTCAGCAGTAGTGCACGGCAACCCTATGTATTGTGGACCGATAGCGGTCCTTACAGAACAGCAGACTGTAACGCACTCAGGCCTATGTACCGTAGCACCCTATACCAAGTTACCAGTCCTTATAAGAACTTTTGTGGACCAAGCAGGTTGTGTGTTAGTGATTAGCAGACTGTACGTCAGTCCCTATACCAATGAAGGACTGCTGCAGTATAGGGCAGCGGTCAGCAGTAGTGCACGGCAACCCTATGTATTGTGGACCGATAGCGGTCCTTACAGAACAGCAGACTGTACTGCACTCAGGCCTATGTACCGTAGCACCCTATACCAAGTTACCAGTCCTTATAAAAACTTTTGTGGACCAAGCAGGTTGTGTGTTAGTGTTTAGCAGACTGTGCGTCAGTCCCTATACCGCTGAAGGACTGCTGCAGTATAGGGCAGCGGTCAGCAGTAGTGCACGGCAACCCTATGTATTGTGGACCGATAGCGGTCCTTACAGAACAGCAGACTGTAACGCACTCAGGCCTATGTACCGTAGCACCCTATACCAAGTTACCAGTCCTTATAAGAACTTTTGTGGACCAAGCAGGTTGTGTGTTAGTGATTAGCAGACTGTACGTCAGTCCCTATACCAATGAAGGACTGCTGCAGTATAGGGCAGCGGTCAGCAGTAGTGCACGGCAACCCTATGTATTGTGGACCGATAGCGGTCCTTACAGAACAGCAGACTGTAACGCACTCAGGCCTATGTACCGTAGCACCCTATACCAAGTTACCAGTCCTTATAAGAACTTTTGTGGACCAAGCAGGTTGTGTGTTAGTGATTAGCAGACTGTACGTCAGTCCCTATACCAATGAAGGACTGCTGCAGTATAGGGCAGCGGTCAGCAGTAGTGCACGGCAACCCTATGTATTGTGGACCGATAGCGGTCCTTACAGAACAGCAGACTGTAACGCACTCAGGCCTATGTACCGTAGCACCCTATACCAAGTTACCAGTCCTTATAAGAACTTTTGTGGACCAAGCAGGTTGTGTGTTAGTGATTAGCAGACTGTACGTCAGTCCCTATACCAATGAAGGACTGCTGCAGTATAGGGCAGCGGTCAGCAGTAGTGCACGGCAACCCTATGTATTGTGGACCGATAGCGGTCCTTACAGAACAGCAGACTGTACTGCACTCAGGCCTATGTACCGTAGCACCCTATACCAAGTTACCAGTCCTTATAAAAACTTTTGTGGACCAAGCAGGTTGTGTGTTAGTGTTTAGCAGACTGTGCGTCAGTCCCTATACCGCTGAAGGACTGCTGCAGTATAGGGCAGCGGTCAGCAGTAGTGCACGGCAACCCTATGTATTGTGGACCGATAGCGGTCCTTACAGAACAGCAGACTGTAACGCACTCAGGCCTATGTACCGTAGCACCCTATACCAAGTTACCAGTCCTTATAAGAACTTTTGTGGACCAAGCAGGTTGTGTGTTAGTGATTAGCAGACTGTACGTCAGTCCCTATACCAATGAAGGACTGCTGCAGTATAGGGCAGCGGTCAGCAGTAGTGCACGGCAACCCTATGTATTGTGGACCGATAGCGGTCCTTACAGAACAGCAGACTGTAACGCACTCAGGCCTATGTACCGTAGCACCCTATACCAAGTTACCAGTCCTTATAAGAACTTTTGTGGACCAAGCAGGTTGTGTGTTAGTGATTAGCAGACTGTACGTCAGTCCCTATACCAATGAAGGACTGCTGCAGTATAGGGCAGCGGTCAGCAGTAGTGCACGGCAACCCTATGTATTGTGGACCGATAGCGGTCCTTACAGAACAGCAGACTGTAACGCACTCAGGCCTATGTACCGTAGCACCCTATACCAAGTTACCAGTCCTTATAAGAACTTTTGTGGACCAAGCAGGTTGTGTGTTAGTGATTAGCAGACTGTACGTCAGTCCCTATACCAATGAAGGACTGCTGCAGTATAGGGCAGCGGTCAGCAGTAGTGCACGGCAACCCTATGTATTGTGGACCGATAGCGGTCCTTACAGAACAGCAGACTGTACTGCACTCAGGCCTATGTACCGTAGCACCCTATACCAAGTTACCAGTCCTTATAAAAACTTTTGTGGACCAAGCAGGTTGTGTGTTAGTGTTTAGCAGACTGTGCGTCAGTCCCTATACCGCTGAAGGACTGCTGCAGTATAGGGCAGCGGTCAGCAGTAGTGCACGGCAACCCTATGTATTGTGGACCGATAGCGGTCCTTACAGAACAGCAGACTGTAACGCACTCAGGCCTATGTACCGTAGCACCCTATACCAAGTTACCAGTCCTTATAAGAACTTTTGTGGACCAAGCAGGTTGTGTGTTAGTGATTAGCAGACTGTACGTCAGTCCCTATACCAATGAAGGACTGCTGCAGTATAGGGCAGCGGTCAGCAGTAGTGCACGGCAACCCTATGTATTGTGGACCGATAGCGGTCCTTACAGAACAGCAGACTGTAACGCACTCAGGCCTATGTACCGTAGCACCCTATACCAAGTTACCAGTCCTTATAAGAACTTTTGTGGACCAAGCAGGTTGTGTGTTAGTGATTAGCAGACTGTACGTCAGTCCCTATACCAATGAAGGACTGCTGCAGTATAGGGCAGCGGTCAGCAGTAGTGCACGGCAACCCTATGTATTGTGGACCGATAGCGGTCCTTACAGAACAGCAGACTGTAACGCACTCAGGCCTATGTACCGTAGCACCCTATACCAAGTTACCAGTCCTTATAAGAACTTTTGTGGACCAAGCAGGTTGTGTGTTAGTGATTAGCAGACTGTACGTCAGTCCCTATACCAATGAAGGACTGCTGCAGTATAGGGCAGCGGTCAGCAGTAGTGCACGGCAACCCTATGTATTGTGGACCGATAGCGGTCCTTACAGAACAGCAGACTGTACTGCACTCAGGCCTATGTACCGTAGCACCCTATACCAAGTTACCAGTCCTTATAAAAACTTTTGTGGACCAAGCAGGTTGTGTGTTAGTGTTTAGCAGACTGTGCGTCAGTCCCTATACCGCTGAAGGACTGCTGCAGTATAGGGCAGCGGTCAGCAGTAGTGCACGGCAACCCTATGTATTGTGGACCGATAGCGGTCCTTACAGAACAGCAGACTGTAACGCACTCAGGCCTATGTACCGTAGCACCCTATACCAAGTTACCAGTCCTTATAAGAACTTTTGTGGACCAAGCAGGTTGTGTGTTAGTGATTAGCAGACTGTACGTCAGTCCCTATACCAATGAAGGACTGCTGCAGTATAGGGCAGCGGTCAGCAGTAGTGCACGGCAACCCTATGTATTGTGGACCGATAGCGGTCCTTACAGAACAGCAGACTGTAACGCACTCAGGCCTATGTACCGTAGCACCCTATACCAAGTTACCAGTCCTTATAAGAACTTTTGTGGACCAAGCAGGTTGTGTGTTAGTGATTAGCAGACTGTACGTCAGTCCCTATACCAATGAAGGACTGCTGCAGTATAGGGCAGCGGTCAGCAGTAGTGCACGGCAACCCTATGTATTGTGGACCGATAGCGGTCCTTACAGAACAGCAGACTGTAACGCACTCAGGCCTATGTACCGTAGCACCCTATACCAAGTTACCAGTCCTTATAAGAACTTTTGTGGACCAAGCAGGTTGTGTGTTAGTGATTAGCAGACTGTACGTCAGTCCCTATACCAATGAAGGACTGCTGCAGTATAGGGCAGCGGTCAGCAGTAGTGCACGGCAACCCTATGTATTGTGGACCGATAGCGGTCCTTACAGAACAGCAGACTGTACCGCACCCAAGCCTATGTACCGTAGCACCCTAGACAGACCAAGTTACCAGTCCTGATAAAGAGCTTTGTGGAACAAGTGAGTTGTGAATGATTAGCAGACTGCAGCAGAAGGGCAGCAGTCAAGTATAATATTCTTTCTATATTTGGAAGAAAGAATATTATACGTGTACAAGCCTATTACCGTACCACTGATACCAGTCCTGAAAAGAACCTTTGTGGAACTAATAGTAACAGCAAGTCTTTAAAATTATCCTCACTGCCTGACACACTGCTTCCTGCCTGTCCCTATACAAATTGGCAAAAAAGAGTAGGCTGGAACGATTAGCTGGAACAGCTCTTTTGTGGACCTGATAGTAACAGCTAATGATGATGATGATGATGATGATGAAGAAAGACTAATCTGGCTGAGCTGTCCCTAAAATAGCAGCATACAGCGCTCTGTCCCTTTATCTAAACTGACAAAAGAAACTCAGGCTGCTGACCTAACACCTATACCAGTCCTGAAAAGAACTTTTGTGTACCAAATAGCTAGCGTTTTCTCTGTCCCTACTCCACACAGGATCCTTTCCCTACAGTGACAGAAGAAAGAATGTAAAATGGCCACCGGATCGGGTGTATTTATAGGTTAGGGGGAATGTCCAAGTGTCCATGAGCTGTCATGTCTCAATTGGTTGTCCTGTAACACATGATAAACGTGTCACGAAAGGTTAAAGTTCTTGTATACATTAAACACGTAAGTCCGCCGGGGCGAACGACGGAAAAAGGCGTTCGAACCCGCGGACGGCGAAAGTCGGAAATTCGCCGCGAAACGACCGCCGGGCGAACCGTTCGGCCATCACTAATCCAGAACAGTTACCATGGGTTTTCTGTATGTATTATAGGTAACATATATATATATATATATATATATATATATATATATATATATATATATATATATATATATACAGTATATATGGCAGCTGGAATCTGATGGTTTGCTACAAAAAACATTTGCTTTTACAGAAAGCATACCCAAGACCTACCCCTTCAAGCAACTGTTCAGCTATAACTACAGGGTTTTTCTTTAGTTAATACGGGGAATCTTGCTTGAGCAACAAAACAATGCAGATTTTTAAAAAGCAAGTAATTTAATGAGATGTATATATATATATATATATATATATATATATACAGTTTATTGAGGCCCCAACTAGGAATGACGCTCTGTTGGACCTGGTAATCTCCAACCATGCAGAACGTATTACTAATGTTCAGATAAAGGAGCATCTAGGTAGCAGTGACCATAACATGATTTCATTTCATGTTAGCTGTAAGCAAAAATCACATACGGGAAAGATAAAAATACTTAATTTCAAGAGAGCAAATTTTCCAAGGATGAGGGCTGCTCTCCAGGACTTAGACTGGGAGAGAATATTGGCACCAATGGGCACAGAACAGAAATGGGAATTCTTCAAAAAGCTTGTTTGTGATTTCACGGCAAAGTATATTCCCATGGGCAATAAGTTTAAAAGGTTAAAAATAAAGCCAATGTGGCTCACAGCCAAAGTTAAAAAAGCTATAAACTATAAAAAAAGAGCTTTCAAAAAATATAAAAATGAAGGAACGCTAGTGTCATTTAAATGTTACAAGGAATATAACAGAATATGTAAAAAGGAAATCAAGGATGCAAAAATTCAAAATGAAAGACAGATTGCAAAAGACAGTAGGACAAACCCCAAAAAATTCTTCAAATATATTAATAGTAAAAAGGTTAAGTCTGAGCATGTAGGCCCTTTGCAAAATAATCTGGAGTGGGTGACTGGGGACAAAGAGAAGGCTAACTTATTAAATACTTTCTTCAGCTCTGTGTATACAAAGGAGCATGGGGGAGCTCATGTCCATAATGGGGGTGGTACAGACGCAGCCCCAAATTCACAATGGCTCATAAGTGATATGGTCCAGAAATATTTGGACAGAATAAAGGTGGATAAAGCACCTGGACCTGATGGCATCCACCCACGGATCCTAAAAGAATTGAGCTCTGTAATTTCAAAGCCATTGTATCTAATTTTTAGGGACTCATTAATGACAGGAATAGTACCACTGGATTGGCGCAGGGCCAATGTGGTGCCTATATTTAAAAAGGGAACAAAGTCTTTACCAAGTAATTATAGACCCATTAGTTTAACTTCTATAGTTGGGAAGATACTGGAGGGATTAATAAAAGACCGCATAGATGAGTTCTTGCAGGAAAAAAATATTTTGAGCAACAGACAGCATGGATTCATGAAAGACAGAAGTTGTCAGACAAACCTGATTTCTTTTTATGACGTGGTAAGTAAAACCTTGGACAGAGGGGTGGCGGTGGACGTGATATATTTGGATTTTGCAAAAGCGTTCGATACAGTTCCGCACACACGGCTCATGTGTAAGGTAAAGTCTACAGGTTTGGAAACATCAGTTTGTAGATGGATAGAAAACTGGCTAAAGACAGAATTCAGAGAGTAGTGGTTAATGATTCTTACTCTGAATGGTCTAAGGTTATCAGTGGTGTACCCCAAGGTTCAGTGCTGGGACCCTTGATTTTAATATCTTTATAAATGATATTGGGTCTGGGATCAAAAGTAACATTTCCGTCTTTGCAGATGACACCAAGCTATGCAGTGCAATGACGTCCTTACAGGATGTCACCAATTTACAAGCCGACCTCAATGCTCTGTCTAATTGGGCGACTATGTGGCGGGTTTAATGTTGAGAAATGTAAAGTTATGCACTTGAGGGCTAAGAATATGCATGCATCATACACGCTAGGGGGAGTACAACTGGGGGAATCCATAGTGGAGAAGGATCTGGGGGTTTTGGTAGATCATAAGCTCAATAATAGCATGCAATGCCAAGCTGCGGTTTCCAAAGCGAGCAAAGTCCTTTCCTGTATTAAGAGAGGTATGTACTCCAGAGAGAGAGATATCATTTTTCCCCTGTTCAAATCATTAGTAAGACCTCATCTGGAATATGCCATTCAGTTTTGGGCACCAGTTCTCAAAAAGGATATCGGGGAACTGGAGAAAGTGCAGAGAAGGGCAACCAAACTGATAAGAGGCATGGAGCAACTCAGCTATGAGGAAAGATTAGCGGAACTGAATTTATTCACTCTTGAGAAGAGGAGATTAAGGGGGGATTTGATCAACATGTACAAATATATAAGGGGTCCATATAGGGAACTTGGTGTCGAGTTATTCACTTTACAGTCAACAAAGAGGACAAGGGGGCACTCTTTACGTCTAGAGGAGAAGAGATTTCCTCTCCAAATACGGAAAGGTTTCTTCACAGTAAGAGCTGTGAAAATGTGGAATAGACTCCCTGCAGAGGTGGTTATGGCCAGCTCAGTGGATTGCTTTAAGAAAGGCCTAGATTATTTCCTAAAATTTATAGGTAAAGTTGATCCGGGGAAAATCCGATTGCTTCTCGAGGGATCAGGAAGGAATTTTTTCCCCTGCTTTAGAAAATTGGATCATGCTCTGCTGGGGTTTTTTTGCCTTCCTCTGGATCAACTGTGGGTATAGAATTGGGTATATGGGCTGGTATGATATTTATTATATATATTTTTTTTGTTTTTGGTTGAACTGGATGGACTTGTGTCTTTTTTCAACCTGACTATGCAACTATGTAACTATATATATATATATATATATATATATATATATATATATATATATATATATAATATATATATATAAATATAAACACACACACACGCACACTGTGTGTGTGTGTATATGTATTACTTATGAGTGAGTACACCCCTAAGGCCCCTATCACACTGGGGCGGTGCGGGCGTTGTTTTAGCAGTGGTATTTGGCCACTAGCGGAGGGTTTTAACCCCTGCAAGTGGCCGAAAAAGGGTTAAAACCGCCCGCAAAGCGCCGCTGCAGTATAGCCACGCTGCCCCATTGATTTAGGATTTACACCGCTCCTTCACCGCTCCAAAGATGCGGGTAGCAGGACTTTTTTCACCGTCCTGCTAGCGCACCGCTCCAGTGTGAAAGCCCTCCGGCTTTCACACTGGAGTGAAAGGGGCTGGATTTTTTCAGGGGCCTAAGTGAAAATGTCCAAATTGGACCAATTCACCATTTTCCCTCCCTGGGAAACATCTTGATGAAGAACTGTTTTCTTATATATAATTTTTGAGCACTCTATTCATAATATTTCTGATTGTTCACAAAAATTCTGTGCACTTTACCACTGTATGCTCATGACTACCTCTTTATGAGGAACTTGCTTATATATAATTTTTGAGCACTTTATATATATATTTTTTAGTACACTTGATTATTGTATGAGTTATAGAGTATATTTTTATTATTCACTTAGTTGGGTTTTTGTATTATAATTTTTGACTAGTTATAGTGTATACATATTATTCTGTTATAGGTTTTAGATATATTTTTTTAGATTTTTGTAATTGTGAGCGCGGTTGAAATTCCTGACTTATATACTTTATAGGTGTGTATCACATCGTATCAATCGCAGCCTTTAGATATTTAGCCTGATTGTTGAGAGATTTCTTTAGCGCAGTATTTTTTTCCCAAATTTTCATCTTTATATATTCTTTAGAAAGTGCAGCTCATGTGAGAGATTTTCTTTTCCTGTTCAGCACTAGAAGTGAAGTCTGCCCATACAGCCAAGACATGATTGGAGGAAAGGCACACACCCCCACTCTACATAGGCAGAGCTGTTTTGTGAATAGACCAGCTCTCTGCTATTCTATTTATAGCAACCTCGCACAACACACAATTCAGCCTGGTTTTATCACAGCTGACAGAGAACATGTCATGCTGATAACAGAAGAACAGAGCAGGAGAAAGCCCCAGGACTTAGTGCTTTGGAGAGAGATAAGAAAATACTGCAGATATGTGTGCCCATCTAACATTTCATGAATTGGGTTTACATCCACTTTAATTTACCCTAATGAACTACTTGTTCTCCATAGATATTTATTTGTACTTTAATAATTAATTCATTCATTGTTTGCACTGCTCATATGTAAATGCTGTTTGTGTTTTGTTTTTTACATAAGCATTGACAAAACACACACACACATAAAGCATGAAAAAGCATTCAATTTGTAAATAGCTTTCCAGGCTTTGTATCAAATACATTATTGTGGTGTCATGATAAATAGGGTAAATCACAGAATAAAATTAACACTTTTATATTTATGTTAATGCTAGTTGTTTTAAAAATATCACTGGTCTTTTTTTTTTACTACGTTTTGTCTTTAACCACTTCAGCCCCGGACCATTTGGCTGCTCAATGACCAGAGAACTTTTTGCGATTTGGCACTGTGTCGCTTTAACTGACTATTGCGCGGTCGTGTGACATTGCACCCAAACAAAATTGATGTCCTTTTTTCCCCACAAATAGAGCTTTCTTTTGGTGGTATTTGATCACCTCTGTGGTTTTTTTTTTTTTTGTTTTTTTTTTGCGCTATAAACAAAGAGAGAGCGACAATTTTGAAAAGAAAAAGCAATATTTTTTACTTTTTGCTATAATATATATCCCCCAAAAATACATTAAAAAAAACATTTTTTTTTCCTCAGTTTAGGCCGATATGTATTCTTCTACATATTTTTGGTAAAAAATAATAATAATTCCCGCCAGTGTTAAATGGTTTGTCTCATCCCCATAAACCGATACATCTGGATCTGATACATCTTTTGAAAAACAAAAGACTTACTAGCCAGATCATCAGGTGAAAATAGAAGAAAGAAAGCCTAAAAAAGAAAACAAATACAGCCATCACATCCAAGAACTGATAAACTGCAATATAATAAATGTTTGCTTTTGGGTTTAATACCACTTTGACTACCTCCCGCCCGCCGTATAAACAAATGGCGGTGGGCGGGATACTCCATTGTTCTGGGATGACATCATACGATGTTGCCCCGGTCTTACTGGGAAATGGCACAACTCCGATCTCGGTAAAGAGCAGGTGACACGGGGGTTTCTACTCCAATCTGTTCATAGTTCCAAAGAAGGAAGGGGTTCGTCCGATCCTGGATCTCAAGGCCCTCAATTGTTTTGTGAAGGTACGGAGGTTCAGGGTGGAGTCCGTTCGTTCTTTGGTGGCTGTGCTTCTTCAGAGGGATTTGCTGGCCTCCCTAGACATTAAGGATGTGTACTTGCATGTCCCCATCTGTGTCAGTCACCAGCGTTTTCTGCAATTTGCGGTCGGGGATGCACAGTATCAGTTTGTGGCACTTCCCTTTGGCCTGGCCTTGACTCCCGAGTCTTCACCAAGGTGCTGGCACCAGCTCTGGCGTTGCTGAGACAGCGGGGGATTGCGGTCATGGACGATCTCATCTTGCGAGCGGCGTCAGCTTCAGAACTGAGGGACAATGTGGCGATTGCCATGCAAACCTTACAAGAGTTCGGCTGGGTGTTGAACCTCCAGAAAACCGCGTTGCTCCCAGCCCAACACCTATGGACCGGAAAGTAATTTCTCCCGCTCCATTGGACGGTGATCACGACGGATGCTAGCCTGACCGGCTGGAGGGTTCTGGGCCTTCTATCGACCCAGGGCTGCAGGATGTCGGAAGAGTCTGGTCTATCGATCAATGTTCTGGAGTTGCTTGCGATCAGGTTATGCCTCTCCATTTGGACGCAGCTGCTGCGTGGTGGTCCGGTCAGGATCCATTAGGACAATGCCACGTGGTGGCTTACGTCAACCACCAGGAGAGGGCGAGGAGCTCAGCAGTGGTGCTGGAGGTCTCTCTTATTCTGTGGTGGGCAGAACTTCACGTGCCAGCTCTCTCCGCTGTCTACATTCCGAGCGTATAAAAACTGGCAAGCGAACTACCTCAGCCATCAGTTGCTGGATCAGGGGGAGTGGTCGCTGTATCTGGAGGTGTTTTGTCTCATTTGCCTGTGGTGGGACACGCCAGACATGGATCTTCTGGCCTCCTGTTTCAATCGGAAGGTGCAGAGATTCATGGCCAGAACAGGGGATCCCTTGGCGGATGTGTCGGATGTGCTGGTGGCGCCTTGGGGGCATTATCAGCTCATTTATGCCTTTCCTCCTCTCAAGCTCTTCCCTCATCTGCTGCACAGGGTAGAGGCCAAGGGGATACCGGCTATTCTAATTGCTCCAGATTGGCCGGCATGGTACAGATGGTGGCGGACACCCCCTGGTGACTGCCGGTGCATGAGGAGCTCCTGTCTCAGGGACCGATATTCCACCCTGCTTTACCATCTCTGGCTTTGACAGCCTGGCTATTGAAAGCCAGGTGCTGAGAGTCTGGGGGTTTCCGGGTTCTTTGATTCCCACTCTGTTGAAGGCACGTAAGTCCACTTCATGGAGGATTTATTATCGCACCTGGAAGGCTTACATCTCTTTGTGCGAGGCTGTGGGGTGGTATCCGTGCTCCTATTCAGTATCTAAGATCCTTGTGTTCCTGCAGCATTGGGTTGATCAGAAGCTGGCTTTGAACACTATCAAGGGGCAAATATCGGCTCTGACTGACTATCTTTATTCAGCAGCCGTTGGCTGCTCACTTGTTGGTGTGTACCTTTGTTCAAGGGGTTCCCCCAATATGATCGCCGCCGTCTCCATGGGATCTTAACCTGGTGTTCTTGGTACTTCAGAAGCCACCGTTCGAGAACATTAGGGAAATCCCCTTACTCGGGCTCTCTCAGAAGGTTGTCTTTCTAGGGGCTATTACATTCGCTCGGCGAGTTTCTGAGCTGGCGGCCTTGTCGTGTAAGTCTCCCTATTTGGTTCTCCACAAGGCTAAAGTGGTGCTGTGTCCGCATCCCTCGTTTCGCTCCTAAGGTGGTATCCGCCTTTCATCTAAACGAGGACACTGTCCTTCTTTCCTTGTGTCCTTGGTGGTCTCACCCCATGGAGGTTGCCTTGCACTCTTTGGATGTGGTTCGGGCACTCCGTGTGCATCTGTCAGTTACGGCTCCTTTTCAGAAGTCTAATTCGCTGTTTGTCAATGTAGACGGCCTGAGGAAGGACCTGTCAGCCTCTTCGGCCACTATTTCCCGTTGGATCAGATCATTGTCCAGGCTTATGCCATTAGGGGGTCGTTACCCCTCTTTCCCGTCAAGGCACATTCTACCAGGGCGATTAGTGCTTCCTGGGCCGACATCAAGCTTCTGTTTCTGTGTGTAAGGCACCTACCTGGTCGTCCGTGCACACTTTCACCAAGTTTTTACAGGGTGGATGTTTGGGCATCTTCGGTTGCGTGTTTCAGCCGCAAAGTTCTGTTTGGGTGGAGGCTATTTTTCCTTTTTTCTGTGTTCCCACCCCTGGTTGTTGCACTTCTTTTGGATGTCCCTAAGGTCAAGAATGGAAGGGCTGTGTCTGTCAATGAACGAAAAAGAAAATGGGATTTTTTTCTACTCACCGTAAAATCCCTTTTTCTGAGTTCATAGGCGGACACAGCACCCACCCCTCCTGTTTGTGTTTGTACTGCTTTGTAATGAACTGAGCTGCCTGTAGCAGAATGGGGGGTTACTACCAGGAAGGACCACCCCTGTTCTTTTTTTCTGTCTAGTCCTACTCCTGAAGGTGGTGATATAACCCTAAGGTCAGGAATGGAAGTGCTGTGTCCGTCAATGAACTCAGAGAAAGGGATTTTACAGTGAGTAGAAAAAAATCATTTTTTTTGTGAAAAAAAACGGTAAAAATGCCATTTGGGTACAGTGTTGGATTAGGGTACAATTGTCATTAGGTTTTAAAGGGCTTTCCCACTGTTCACATCACAATGGAAGACTTCAGCTCCTCCTGCTCTTGCCCACTGATAAACTGATAAAATATCCTGGGACTATGCCTATGCCTCTTGGAACCGAGAGTGAACACAATCATTCTCAGAGATGCTTCCCTTTTTTTCTGTGCAACACAGGTATGACTTGGAAAACTACCACTTCAATGTGTGTCTGAGCTGAAGCTACTTATCTTTCATAAAGAAAATGCTGCTCCATTGCTGCTCACATAACCAGAAGCCTGAGCCCTTTGTTATATGATCTCTGTTCAATAGGAGGATTAGCCAACCTGAATTCTACCCGTTTGTTTTAATAGGGATCGCATGACCAAATGCCTGATTTTTGTGTATGGAAATAGCACTGAAGGGAAATAGAGCAGAATTTTTCCAGCAAGGGTCAGTCCTATTGAAAAGCTATTTAATAAATTGTGAATACAGTCTTACTCACTTTAAAGTGCTGCAGTGTTAATTTTAGTCATAGTCTTTTGACTAAAATGCCATTTTAGTTTTAGTCGTATTTCAGTCATCTGAATTGTTTTAGTTTTAGTCGTATTTTAGTCATCTGAATTGTTTTAGTTTTAGCCGTATTTTAGTCATCTGAATTGTTTTAGTTTTAGTCGTATTTTAGTTGACTCAAATCTCCAGTACATTTTAGTAGACTAAAATCGAATGGGTTTAGTTAAAATATAAAGCATTATTTAAAGTGATTGTCAAGTCTTTTTTCTTTCCCCTATAAAAATAACAAACACGTTATACTTACCTGATCTTTTGCGGTGGATTTGCACAGAGCAGCCCAGGTCCTCCTCTTCCCGGGTCCCTCTTATGTGATCCTGGCCCCTCTCTCCTTTTCTGTGCCCCCACAGCAAGTAGCTTGAGAGAGCAGTCAAGCAGCTGTGCGGCTCGGGGTCTGCACACAGAAGGTTTTTTTATCTTAATGCATAGAATGCATTAAGATATTAAAAAAACCTTTTGCCTTTACAACCACTTTACACATCCCTCTAGAATTGCCAAACTTCTTATATACTCCTGGAGTAAAAATCGAATAATGTTGGTATTATGGTATTAAGGCATGCACTACAGACACAGATGTAGCTGTTGTAATATATAACGTCTATAAAACCAAGTATCATAAACAAACAAAAAAATTGCATTTTGACAAACACAAATGCGACTTTAGCCCCTTTCACACAATCGGCCCGATCTGATCCATTTTTCAGGTAGATCCGAGCAGACCACCCATTGACTTCTATGGCAGGCGGATGTCAGCGGATGTGTCCACTGACACCCGCCTGCCATCCCATCCGACAAGATCTGCTGAAAGCAAACAGATGGCGATACGTTCACCATCCGTCCAGCGGGTCGGATCAGATGGGATTGGGATTAAAACGGAAGTGTTTTAATCTTATTTTAGTTTACTAAAATAGTGTTAATTTAGTGAACAAAAATATTTTCATCAACAAAAATAATGCTGCTGTACTGATGTAAAATGATCCAAAGTATCAAAACCATGATGGACAGCATAAGGAGCCTGCTCCTACCTTAATCCCGCTGGAACCTGAGAATCCAGTGCAAATGAAGACTTTAACCACTTCCCACCCACCATATAATTATATGATGTCAGGAAAGTGGTTCTGCTATCCTGACCAGACGTAATATGACATGATCAGGATAACAAGCTGGCGCACGCCCTTGGGGGTGAGCATCACGGCAATCGGTGGTGCTGTGTGTCAGTCTGACACACCGCAACACCGATCTTGGTAAAGAGACTCTGACGGAGACTCTTTATCATGTGATCAGCTGTGTCCAATCACTGCCGCTCACAATGTAAACAGGAAGAGCCATGTTGTCCATCAGTGCACCGGATCAGTGTGCTCAGTGCCACCTATCGGTGCCCATCAATGCCCATCAGTTCCAACCTATCAGTGCCCATCAGTGCCGCCTATGAGTGCCCATCAGTGCCACCTACGAGTGCCCATCAGTGCCGCCTACGAGTGCCCATCAGTGTTCATCATCAGTGCCACCTCATCAGTGTCCGTCAGGGCAGCCTCATCAGTGCCCATCAGTGAAGGAGAAAACTTTTTATAATACTTTCAATTTTACAGTTTACCAGTACAGGATTAGGCACACTTCATATTTCTGCATTTCAATGTGAATAGTTTAAAAGATTTCCTGCTGCTGTATGTTTGGTGCATCCTCCTGTAAATGTACGTTCCACAGAGATTATTGGAACTACAAGTAAAATGCATTAAAAAGCACCATAATAAATGTAAAACTCACATTTGAGATAAGAAAAAGCAAGGAAGCAAACAAAGTTTGAGAGTATAAAAGTTTGGCAGTACCTCTTTAAATTTTCCAGATTTTGAAAGCCTTACAATCAAAAGATATCAGATGTCTATGTTCTGGAATAAAAAAAAGAAAAAAGATAGATGTCAGATGGCGGTGTAATGTAACTTCACATTAAAATCCAATAAAAAACAGCTTCTAATTTTATCACTGAATTGTTAATACAATTTATTAACTTCTACTGGTGGTGCAGCCATGCATAATAAAATCAGTGGAATAAATGCAGTCCGTAAATATTTGCTTTCAATCACACATATCCAAATAAATAAAATGAGGAATTACCCGCAGAGACAAGAGTGCATGCAGTATGTATGCATTGGTGTTCACAGATGATGTGTTTACATAACTGTGCACGCACACTATACATATACAATAATCTCCAATTTAAATTTGAATTATAGACGGATTTATCTGGTTAACACATCAAAGCAGAAATAGGAGCTACAATACTTTAATTACATCATAGTTCCAATCATAAATAATAAAAGCAGAAAAAACTATTCACAATCTCAGCGCTAATATTTAATCTTACTTTCTTGTGGCACATGCAAATATCTTTTTCGTTTTTAAATGGATCATAGTTTTTCATATAAAACCCCTTTATCCTAAGCCCAAGCTGTACAAAGGACTTCTACTCTTTAACCACTTCAGCCCCAGAAGATTTGGCTGCTGAATGACCGGGCCATTTTTTGTGATTCGGCACTGCGACGTTTTAACCGACAATTGCGCGGTCGTGTGACGCTGCACCCAAAACAAAATTGACGTCGTTTTTTTCCCACAAATAGAGCTTTCTTTTGGTGGTATTTGATCACCTCTGCGGTTTTTATTTTTTGTGCTATAAACAAAAAATGCTTACATTTTGGAAAAAAAACACATTATTTTGTATGTTTTGCTATAATAAATATCCCCATTTTATTGATTTTTTTAAAAAAGCTTTTTTTTTCTAAGTTGAGGCCGATATGTATTCTTCTACATATTTTTGGTTAAAAAAAAAAAAAAAATCGCAATAAGCAATAAGTTATAGCGTCTACCAAATAGGGATAGATTTATAGCATTTTTATTAACATTATTTTTTTACTAGTAATGGCAGCAATCTGAGATTTTTATTGGGACTGTGACATTGGGGCGGACACATCGGACACTTTTGACACATTTTTGGGACCACTGGAATTTATACAGCGATCAGTGCTATAAAAATGCACTGATTACTGTAAAAATGTCACTGACAGGGAAGAGGTTAACACTAGGGGGTGATCAAGGGGTTAACTATGTTCCCTGCATGTGTTTCAAACTGTGGAGGGGACTGACCTATAGGAAATGACAGATTGTGGTTCCTAGCTATTAGGAACGCACCATCTGTCACTCCTCACAGAACAGAACAGGAATTTGTATGTTTACACTCATACGTCCCTGTTCTGCCTCTAGTGCCTGCGATCGGTCGTGGATGGCGGCCATGAGCATTGCCACCCCCGCGCAGCCTGCTATCCCGCTTAAAGGAGCCAACGTATAGCTACAATGGCCCGCGGGATCACGCCGGCCTGCCGCAGTATAATGACGGTGGCTGTTAGGCAAGCGGTTAAGTTGGCATTCAACTGTCAAAACCTCTACTGCTCATCAAAGCGAATCTACTGTCAAAATGTAAGCTCATATATTAACTTCCACGTTGAATGTCAATTATTTCTAGCCTACTCCTATTAATCCAAATGATCTTGAAGTTTAGAAACATATTTTTCAAGAATCCCACCAATTTACTTCCCCGAATTCAGTGGCACGTATTCACTATGCTTTACTGTATGAAAAGGCACTGCTGTGTCACACATTTCACAGAGCCTGCCTTTTGAACTACAGAGATGCTGATAGGAGGAGTTTCAAGAGGTGGTGACAGTACAGGAATTACTGCTTGCAGACAGCAAGGTACCATGGGATATGTAGTCCTTAGAAATTGAACATGAACAGCAGAGGGGAAGCTGCAAAGCATGCTGGGAATCGAGGATAGGCAGATAGGCAGCACTCACAACATGAAAGGAAATTTTTCATGTTACCTTATATTGGATTGTCACACATGACAATTGTTTGTATTGCTATTACAATGCTGAGGTTATAAAATGAAAGTTTTTGCTGTGACTATGGATCTCCTTTAAGGCTCAGGCACCTAACAGATGGGGGCAGGGAATTTGACTAGGGGAAAATTTGAGGTCTTCTTGTGTATCCTTGGGCCATGGATCTAAAGGGATCCACATACACAGGGAAGACAAGGTACTTGCAATCAATATTTTTGTTTACTTACATTTTAGGCCAGGCTACATTGACATAAAATATTTAATATATAGATTTGAGGAAAATATAACTCTTTCCTGAAATGTCTCCTTAGTGCTCCTGTCTATCTTCATGCTCCCTCGGAAGGCAGAATTCATAAGGGCTCATGCATATGGATGTATTTGCAGGAGTATCGGAATACAGCATAAGATAGGCCTGTATAAACATACGCAATAAACATAAACTATACGCAAATATACCTGTGTAAACATGTAAAATCCAATTGGATTTTAATCATTTCTATCCTATTTAGGAGAAGTTTGCCTATATTACTGAATGTGAGTTATTATGGCTATTTTTTGGCTCATTTGTGAAATGCATACTACCCACTTGCTTACTGGGCACTTAAACCCCCCTCCTGCCCAGACCAATTTTCAGCTTTCAGCGCTGATGCATTTTGAATGACAATTGCGCGGTCATACAACACTGTACCCAAATGAAATTTTTATCATTTTTTTCCCACAAATAGAACTTTCTTCTAGTGGTATTTTATCACCTCTGCGGTTTTTATTTTTTGGTAAAAAAAATTTTTAAAAGACCGAATTTTGTTATAAAATTTTACAAACAGGTAATTTTTATCCTTCATTGATGTACGCCGATGAGGTTGCATTGATGGGCAATGATGGGTTGCCACTTCCTGTTTCTTGTCTGGTAAAAAGCCCAGGCTTCTGACATCATGCACAGCTCTCTCTCTCTCTCTCTCTCTCTCTAACGCTTGTGAGAGTTTGCCAGGAAGGGAGGGGGGATGAGTCAAAAGAAGACCAATGAGAGCTGCAGAGCTGGAAGTGTGTGTGTGTCTGTGTAAATCCAGGAAGTGAACAGGCAGCAGAGCTTCAGCTGCCCACAGTTAAAATGGCTGCAGCCAGACTTGGTAGCAGGAGATTTCTGTAGCATATTTGGCAAGTACAGAATCACAGTATATATAAAAAAAATATGCAAAGTGGTTGGAGGGAAGCTTCAGAATGGCAAAGATGTTTTTATTACAAGTTATGTTAGCAGGCTGCAGTTCCTCTTTAAAGGGTATGTTAAAGAGGAGCTCCAGTCTGGGCAAAAAAAATCAAAATTACTTTTAATATAAGGACACTTACCTATCCTGGAATCCAGGTATGTCAGCACCCTGAGCTGATTCTTCAATCGGCTTCGGATGCAGGCGCCAGCATTTTCACTAAGGGAAACCGGCAGTGAAGCCTTCACAGGCGGTATCCTACTGCGCATGCACGAGTATCTCTGTGCTTTCTGAATGATTCCGACCGATGTGTGTCCCAGAAGGCAGCGGGGGGGGGGGGGGGCTGGAAATACATGGAGATCACTGTGGTGATCTTACCTGGAAATGTCAAAACCAGGTCCCCGCTTCCCCCAAAAAGTGCCAAATGTGGCAGTGGGGGGGGGGGGGGGGAGGGTGCAAACAAGCAAAGCTTCCACTTTTGGGTGGAGCTCTGAAGTTCCAAAAAAAATTCTATCTTTTAGTAGTCCTGGCTTTCAGTCATCCATTCCGGTATCTAAATCACATTGTGCTCATGTTTAAATAACAGTCACATTTTTTTAAAAAGAGCAAGAAAAACTAAAACCAGTTTTGGTGGCGGAACAAGAAATGGAAAAATTATAAGTGGACCATAAAGGGACATTTACAGAAATATGTTGGCAATAGAAAAAGAGTGGAGTATCGGCAGACAAGAGTAGGTTTTAATACAAAATGTTAGAAGAGAGGCTTACCAACATTCAGGCGGAGAGCTGATCTATTAGTCTGTGCCAAGCTGGCCATACATGGATAGAAAGTTGGCCGGTTTGGCAGGGAATAGACACATTTGAGACGATGTAGGGACAGGCTGGTTGTACACAAGTTGTATTATCGATTGTGGAAAAATGTCTCTTGATCAGCTCCGCCGGCTATAACCAGCAGTGCTGATCAGTATATTCTGAAGGCAGGGAAGTCTCCCCGCTGTCAGAAAACAATAGTTCAACGAAGGCGATTCCCCTATCCACATAGAGTATATGAATGGGGGAATAAAGTCATTTTCTTTTGTTTAATCTGCTGGTTAAATAAAAAAATGACTCATCTATGCCCAGTATAACTTGAAGCGTGTACAGAGGCCTGTAATGATAAGAATCAGTTTGTCTCAAAGCAAATATGGACAGATATGCATCCAATATACTACCTAATAAAAAAAGAACCCCTTTCATTGGGATACATATCATATAAAAAAGTGTTTCGAAATCATAAAAATTTGACAAAAATTTAAGGTAAAAAATACTTAATAGGTCGGTTCACCCAAATTAATGGGCATTAATAGAATGAATCAATATTGTATATTGACTCTAAAGTTGAGTTCTGAAGTTGACTCTAAATTTGCAGCCCTTATCTTTAACCACTTCCCGACCAGCGCACGACGATGTACGTCGACAGAATCGCACGGGCAGGCATATTGGCGTACATGTACGTCCAATATTCGATGCCGCCCTGCCATCGGGAGCGCGCCGCCGGCGGCGCGCTCCCGCGCTGGTCGGGACCCCCGTGAGTCCGGTCGCGGGACCCGCGGACTCGATCGCCGTGGGCATCCCCGCGATCGTCTCACGGAGCGGCCGAATGGAGGAAATGCTGTATAAACAACATTTTTCCATTCTGCCTAGCAACTAGTGACGCTGATCTCTGCTCCATGTGATTGGAGCAGAGATCAGTGTACACTAAATGAAAGCCCAACCCCCCCACAGTTAGTAACACACCCCTAGGAACACTTAACCCCTACACTGCCACCCACTGGTTAACCCTTTCACTGCCAGTGTCATTTACACAGGAATCACTGCATTTATATAGCAGTGATTACTGTATAAATGACAATGGTCCCAAAAATGTGTCAAAAATGTCCGATGGGTCCCCGACAATGTCGCAGTCACAATAAAAATCACAGATCGCCGCCATTACTAGTAAAAAAAAAAATAATAAAAAATTATTAATAAAAATGCTATAAAACTATCCCTATTTTGTAAACGCTATAACTTTTGCGCAAACCAATCAATAATCGCTTATTGCGATTTTTTTTACCAAAAATATGTAGAAGAATACGTATCGGCCTAAATTGAGGGAAAAAAATGTTTTTTTATATATTTTTGGGGGATATTTATTATAACAAAAAGTAAAAAATAATGCGTTTTTTTCAAAATTGTCACTCTATTTTTGTTTATAGCGCAAAAAATAAAAACCGCAGGGGTGATCAAATACCACCAAAAGAAAGCTCTATTTGTGGGAAAAAAAGGACGTCAATTTTGTTTGGGAGCCACGTCGCACGACCGCGCAATTGTCAGTTAAAGCGACGCAGTGCCGAATCGCAAAAAGTGGTCTGGTCTTTGACCAGCAAATTGGTCCGGTCTGAAAGTGGTTAATAGGACTACATTAATTGGCAAATCAGATAAGGAAATTCACTCATCTTGATTTTTTTTATAAATAAATTAATATATACTATTACTCCCCCTTGTGGTGACAATACTACAATTTTGTATTCCCCACAATTTTGGATCTTAGCGTCAATGGTCAACAGGATATTGGTGAGAAGGAATCTACCAAGCAGGGAAACAGACTACAAAAAAAAAAGGTGAAAATTCTCCCTTACAGTGGGACTGTGCCTGCATTGCACGACTTATGGCACACGAGCCGAATATTGTACGAAAACGGTCGTCTGAGGAAGGATCGTGCGATTTTCGGATCGTGTGCACACTACTTTGGACAGCCAATCCCGACCGATCATCTGAAATTAATCGATCAGACATGCGCGGAAATTTTCCATTTTCGTTTAGTCGGTATAGTTGTCGTCCGAAAATACAATACAAATACATTACAACACATGACATCAATTCCGATTTTCTTTTCTATCGTACGAGAATTTTCGTGACTTTATTTAGCTATTCAATTTCTACTTGCGATTATTACCCGAAAACGGTTGTATGATCGGTCATATGATATTCGGATCGTTTGTACAGGGCATTAGGCCAGCCATACACGGAGCAAATTTCTTTCCTGCAATTACAGGTTCCGGGCAGAGCAAGCCGTCTCCGCCGGGAGAAGAAAGTGATTATCACTAACGGCTGCTATACCCTACCATAAAAGCAAGAGAATCCAGCAGGCTGGTTGTACCCATGTTGATTTGTACATTTTGGTGCGAATGCGATGCGATTTTCTGTCCATTAAGGGCCAGTGCACACTAGTGCAATGCCAGACATCGCATGTGATTCACACTGCATTGCTGTGCAGATCACGCGCGATGTCTGTGCGATGTGATTTCAGCCACACAAACTATATATATGGCTGAAATCGCATCGCATTCACACCAAAATGGTGCAGGACCCTTTTTTTGGTCTGCACTGGAATCGGATCTCATGGGTGTTCACATGATCTGCGAACTGATCTGGGGGAGCCATTAACTTTACATTGACACCTGCAGTGGTTCACAGATTTCAATGTTAACCGCTGTGCGAATCAGGTGCGATGTGGGAACTTGCACTGGATTCGCACAGTTCTTGAATCGTACTAGTGTGAGCCGGGCCTAACAGTTCGAATCTCAGCCAGTTCCTGCTAGAACTGTGTATGGCCAGCCTTAGCTGCTCATTTAGGTCTAGGGAGGTGTGGAAAAATTGATTTTCTCACCCCATCCTCCACGCTGTTAAACTGATCCCTGCAGTGTCTTCTCCCCCATGATCCAGTGGTCCAATGTCAAAATCCTCAAGAATGAAGAAGGGGAGGGTTGCACTGATACCGGGTACCTGCACAGTACAAATGCTCCCGGTACCCATAACCGGCACCTTTGCGGTGCAATTTGAGCCCATACAAAATGAATGGGCTCAAATCGAACTGCAAAAAATTACATGCTATTTGAACAGGAATGAGGTGCAATGCCTGTCCGAATTGCATGGGGTTTCCCGCACTGCTCCTGTGTGGTCCCAAACAGAGAAGCACCATCTAAGAAGTGCAGCAATGGGCAAACAGTTTATTAAAAAATGTTGTCACATCTCATGTTAAAAGGACATAATATATCTGTCAAATCCAAAACCACGGCCGTTTGAGGTGCTCACAGAGCTGGAGGAGATGTATAGTCGGCCTCCAAGATGACATCACAACAGCCCTATACCCACAGGTGTCCCGGAACTTCCTACATCTCCTCCAGCCCTGTGAGCACCGCAAGCGGCCATGGTTTTGGCTTTGACGTGCAAAATGCATTGGGGGTTATTTACAAACGGTAAATCCACTTTGCACTACAAGTGCACTTGGAAGTGCAGTCGATGTAAGTCTAAGGGGTAGATCTGAAATGAGGGGAAGCTCTGCTGATTTTATCATCCAATCATGTGCAAGCTAAAATGCTGTTTTTTATTTTCCTTACATGTCCCACTTGGATCTACAGCGACTTTACTTCCAAGTGCACTTTCAGTGCAAAGTGGATTTGCCTTTAGTAAATAACCCCCATCGCGTAATTTTAACATGTTGTGATAACACTTTTAATAAACTATTTGTTTGCCCATTGCTGCACTTCTTAGATGACAATTCTCTGTCTTTCTAAAGGTATTGGTACTCACTATCAGCGAGTACTTGACCAAAAGTATCTGTACCCTACTCTCCAGAAAAAAAAACAGTATCGGTGCAACCCTAAAGCAGCTCTGCACTGAATGTGAGGACATCATAGGACAGTCCACTACAGAAAGCATCATCTGCCAGAGGAGCGAGGAATAAGCAAGTACCTTGGCTTGCGAGCCAGAAACATGCTTGTAATCCAAAGCACTTGTATATCAAAGTGAATTTCCACATAAGAAATAATGGAAGCTCAAATTATTTGTTCCACAACCATTTATTCATAGGTCCTTCAGTTTATAGTCCATATAAAAAGATTATAGTAATGTGACCAGGTTGTGTAACCATAAAATGTCCATCCACAAATGGAAACCTCCATAAGGGGATTAAGCAAAATCCAGATTATAAAAGAGAAGAGAGGAGCCTCTAAGTGTAGCAATATGTTGCTAAATGTTGTACCTTCATTAAATGTAACCATATTGCTACACTTAGAGGCGCCACTCTTCTCTTTTATACTCTGTAGCTCCTGCTGGATTTTGCTTCTAATCCCCTTGTGGAGGCTGCCATTTGTGGATGGACATTTTATGGTTACACAACCTGGTCACATTGCTATAATCTTTTTACCTATGAATAAATGGTTGTGGAACGAATATACTCAGTTATGAGGTGATGCTACTTGTAAATCAAGACATTACTTGTATATCAAGTCAAAATATATTAAAACATGTTGCTAGTCTTGCAAAATGCTCTCAAACCAAGGTTTCACTGTACTTTTAAGCTACTTTCACACTGGGGCATTGTGGGCGCTGGTAGTAAAGAGGCGCTATATTTAGCGGCACTTTACCATCATTTGTGGCTATGTGGCCACTAGTGGGGCAGTTTTAATCCCCGCTAGCAGCCGAAAAAGGGTTAAAACCACTCGCAAAGTGCCGATGCAGAAGTGCTTTCTAGGCGGTTTCGCAGCGCTGCCCCATTGTTTTCTATGGGAAGGGGTGCTTTAAATACACCGCTCCTATGGCTCTCCAAAGATGCAGCTTGCAGGACTTTTTTGACCGTCCTGCAAGCGCACCGCTCCAGTGTGAAAGCTCTCTGGCTTTTACACTGGAGAGACAGCAGCGGCTGTTTTAGGGCGCTTTACAGGTGCTTCTTTTAGCGCTGTAGCACCTGCAAAGCACCCCAGTGTGAAAGGAGCCTTACTGTCAACTGGACCTAGAATAGCAGTTAACCTGTGCAATGCGGGCACAGCCGCACTGCAAGGGAACATTTTCAGATTTCTCTATATTGGGCTTTAGGGTGCCTAATCCGCCCTGTCACTATCCAAAACTACAAAAAAAAAAAAAAAAGTTATATACATTTATACACAGTTTAAATGTAATTCACTTTTGCTTCCTTTTACATTTTTTAAATAAACTGTAGGGTTCAGTAGTTCCTTAAGTCTGTCTACATGCAGGCTTCTTTGCACGCATCCTATTCCGATTTCTGCAGGCTGCCCTCGACTGCAGTAGAGATGAGTGACAAATGTAATCAACTTGGGGTAATTCCAGCAACAGTTCTCAGTATTCATCTGTGTGCAGATAGCCAATGACAACCAGAAAAAAATGTAAAGAAGTTACTAAGGCTAGAAGAAAAAAAGAAGTATAAAAAAAATAAATGTCATTTGGAAAATAAAAATTCATGGCAATTACATTAAAGGAGGTAAATGAGGTTTGAGTTCAGGATATATGCTGATGCACTGAATCAGCCTGGCATTTTAGCGGCTAATAAGAAGTGTTCTTATCCTCTCTCTGGGATTTGCTATTTATTTTATATGGTGCAAAATGCAGAAGAAGCAGTCAGCTTTCCCCTGCTGAAAGAAGCAGCAGTGAGAGGTGGAGGCTCACACAGATCAACCTGTCTAGGGATGTAGCTGCAGTAGTCCTTGACAGATACAGGATGCCCACTTCTATCCATGAAAGAAATGTATCAGTTTTAGGAGGACAGACACTTTAAATGGCCAATAAACATGAAAAAAAAAAGTTTATTTACATAAAAGAGCTATAACAAATAATCAAATTAAATACGCAGTTATAATATATATATATATATATATTATATTTTATATATATATATATATATATATATATATATATATATATATATATATATATATATAGATATATATATATATATATTTATTACCAAAAGTGTTGGAACAACCACCTTTACATGCACATGAACTTAAATGGCATCCCAGTCTTAGTCCATAGGGTTCAATATTGAGTTGGCCCACCCTTTGGAGCTATAACAGCTTCAACTCTTCTGGGACGGCAGTCCACAAGGTTTAGGAGTGTGTCTATGGGAATGTTTGACCATTCTTCCAGAAGCGCATTTGTGAGGTCAGGTACTGATGTTGGACGAGAAGTGCTGGCTCGCAGTCTCTGCTCTAATTCATCCCAAAGGTGTTCTATTGGGTTAAGGTTAAGACTCTGTGCTGGCCATTCATGTTCTTCCACCCCAATCACGTTCATTCATCTATCTGTTCAACAGTTGAAGCTGTCCAGAGTCCAGGTCAGGACTCTGTACAGGCCAGTCAAGTTCCTCCACCAAAAACACATTTTTCCATTTTTAACAGTTGAAGCTGTTAGAGCTGCAAAGCGTGGGCCAACTCAATAGTGAACCCTATGGACGAAGACTGGGATGCCATTAAAGTTCATGTGCATGTAAAGGCAGACATCCTAATATTATTATTATTATTATTATTATACACGATTTATATAGCGCCAACAGTTTATGCAGCGCTTTACAATGTATAGGGGGGACAACACAATTACAGCACAATACAAAAGGTACAGGAGGGTCCTGCCCGTAGAGCTTACATTCATAGGGGGTGGTGGTACAAAAGGTAATAATAAAGTAAAAAAATAATAATAATACAGTAAGTAAAAAGTAGTAATAATACAGTAAAAAGGTAATAATACAGTAGTTTTGATAATATAGTATATATATATATACACATTGTGGCAGAGCGTTGCCCTGCCAGGGTCTAAAAGGAGGTTGTGATCCATTTCTCAACCAGTTTGAGGGGCTTCCAGGAGATTGTAACATGAAGAGGAAACTGGCCTTTCAGTTTCCTTACACCCCTTTCACACCACACCGCCCATGGCATTGGCGGTACAACGCCGCTATTTTTATGGTTTGCAGCGCATTTCGGCCGATAGCGCGGCGTTAGCGGCCTAGAAAGGGCTAAAACTGCCAGCAATACGCCGCAATAGCGGCGTTTTGCCGGCGGTATCACAGCGCTGCCCCATTGATTTCAATTGAGAGCAGTGGTGGAGGAGCGGTAAACACACCGCTCCTTCACCGCTCCAAAGAAGCTGCTGGCAGGACTTTTCCCTGAGGTCCTACCAGCTCACCGCTCCAGTGTGAAAGCCCTCGGGCTTTCACACTACAAACAATGGTGCAGCTTTTTTAGGGCGGATTGCAGGTGCTATTTCTAACGCTATAGTGCCTGCAAAACGCCCTGGTGTGAAAGGGGTCTCAGTGTTTTGCAAAGTCTACTTTGGGACCTGGAGCTCGGGGATTTCTGAGAGATCCGGGTGGGATGAAATTTGAGAACAGCCAGCATACTGATTGGTCAGGTGTGTGCTGGGCTTTTAGTAGTAACCTGACCATGGTTCTGGGCTCCACCCCGGCAGATAGGTAGTCTGAGTTCCAGAAGTCTTGAGGGCTCCACAGGGGAGCCAGTGCAGCAAGAGGCTGCTAGCTGTGTGCACCAAGGTGGTCAGTGAAACAGTCTGTACGAGACAGACAAGGGCCTGGAGTGTAAGGCCAGAGCAGCAGCGCTGCAAGTCAGAGACAACTAGGCTGAATGTCATTTTGTTGATGGAAAAAGGAATGCTGAAAACCCCATGCGAGGGAAACCTATGTTTGTTTGCTGAACTTTAATAAAAATGAGCAAACAAAGCCCTTTAAGCTCTACATTTGACGATAGTCCTTATATATATATATATATATATATATATACATACATACACAGATATATATATACATACACAGATATATATATATATATACACACACATACACACAGTCTGTGGCAGATAAGAACTTAAACAAAAAGCATTACAAGTTCTCAGGTTGTATTTATCATCCTCCAGCTCTGCTACTTAGCTACTGACCTGGAACAGTTATGAAGTCAAAGGCTGAACTCCCAATTTAGTAAAGTTGTTCCTGGACAGCGACTCGTATAAAAAATGAAAAGGGCAACATGTGCATCTTGCAAAAAGTATTCAGCAAACGCAGCTTCCATAAAACTATCTTAACTGGTTCCCTTGAAAAACATTTTTCCAAACACAAACGATCTCTTTTAAATTGGCACTAAACGCACATCATAAAAAACTATCAATAAATGCTGTAAAGGCGGTCCCCTAGTTACATACCATCCGTACTTACAAACAGAGGGAGATAATGGGAAGTGAGAGGAAATCTACCCCTAGGAAGGGAAGTTCACTCCTGTACGAGTTATTATGGAAAAAGGTGTCTCCACTGAAGCTTTATCACCAATCCTTGTTTCCACAACAACCCAAAATGTTCAAAATCCAATTGTCATAAGATCAGAAATTGAGGTGAAATCTTCTGTACAGGGGCCCAGACAGCAAAACAAACATTACAGGGGTGATAACCCCTCCCTATGCTATCCATAAAACATAAAAATGATTGTTTTGGATGGAGTTACACTGTTACCTGTTCCAACTTACATACAAATTCAGCCTAAGAACAAACCTACAGATCCTATCTTGTTTGTAACCCAGGGACTGACTGTATTACATGCTGTTCATACTCAGTCACTATGCGATTCGTTTTCTGTAGTCTACAAAAAAACCTGTTTGATCTCTATCTATATCTTCTGTTCATGTCCCCAATTCAGCTAGGGAATTTGCAGAGTAGTGTTGGCAGCTCTGCACATGCTCAGATTTCTATGCTGAGCATTTCCTCCCCTATAACATCTGAGCAGCTCGTGTGACTATATAGTCAACATTGTATGTGTATACACAGTGGTAAATGACAGCCCTCCCTCCTCCTCCATGCCCACTAAACAGCCAAACCCAATGGGGGTGAGGTGTTACATGTAGATTTATGGATTCCTCCCCCCCCTCTTTATTCTCTATGCGAACTGGATGCGTTTTTTACGCATCCAATTCGCATGACAGGAGAGTGTCACTGTCTCTTAAAGTGGTTGTACATCCTGTGCATCCACTTTTACCTACAGAAAAGCCTATATTAAGGCTTACCTGTAGGTGCTGGAAATATCTCCTAAACCTCCACGGTTTAGGAGATATTTACAATAAAGCCATGCGCTGATGTCTACGGCACATGCGCACTTTAGAAAGGGCAGATTCTGCTGTTTCTAAACGGGGTCATACCGTGATGTGATGTGATGTATAGTAGCTCATTATGTTTTACCTTTGCAGGGAAATAAAGAGGAAGTAAAACCCATCAGGGTTTACTTCCTCTTTAATGGAGCCAGTTCACAAAAGGGCGGCCGAGGTCCACATTTAAAAAGGTCCCTGTGCGTCTTTTGTTCTGATTCAGGTGAAAATTCGCAAAAAAATTCTGACCTGATTCATACCTGAAATCAGTGAGCAGGGACGCACCGGACCCCCTGCTGTAATCCGCAACCGCAGCATATGCGAGCCCGGCCTAAATGTGCGGACTGTAGTGTACATAGGCCCTTAGCCTCCTTTACTCCCATAGCAAATCCACTCAAATAGACTGCAGCCATACTTCCTAGCTGGAAATGATTAATGCCATTGCTATCTGAAATATCTTATGTTCTTTTATGTTATTAAAACCTCTCAGTAAATATTTTTGATGCCAGAACTACTTGAATTCCACCGTTACAAAGAGCAAAGCCCAAAATGACAGCATTTACTATTTATAAATAAAGGTCAGTACATTTGTAATATGCGTTCTAATTTTTTTTTGCACATCAGTTGTTATGTGCCTTATACAGCCTAGCTATTTATCGTTTTAACAATGTCTCTGAATTGAAGCATTGACATTTATTATAATTTAATCTCCAGCCACCACACTTGCTTGTTTACATCCCCATCTGCATATGTGTTATTTTTCTTACATATCTCAGTAATGTGGTTCCATTAAATATTCACTGCCAGCATCTGTATAACATGATAAATGATGACAGAGGAATAACTGCTGACATTTGACTAGAACATCCAGCAGCATTTAGCTACTGGAGTTTGTGCATACTCAAGGCACAGAGCATGATACTCTTCAATATACTACAGTAGAAGAGCATATGTCAATAGAATGTCTTCAAAAGGTTAGCCCAAGTCCTTCCACAAAAAGGGACTGAATTATTAAATGGAAGACTACACTCCGAACCACTGAGTGCCCCATGACAATGGGGTCATTTATTTTTTATTTTTTAACCACCGTAAGATTTTATCCCCCTTCATGACCAGGTCATATTTTGTTATTCGGCACTGCACTACTTTATCCGACAATTGTGTGGTCATGAAACACTGTACACAAACAAATATCGTAACATTTTTTTTCACACAAATAGAGCTTTATTTTACTGGTAGTTGATCACCACTGAGTTTTTTTTTTTCATATATTGCAATATAAATAAAAGAATATTAAATAAATGACCAAAAATTTTGGAAAAAAAACAGTATTTTTTAGTTTCTGCTACAATACATATCCATAAAAAAAAAGAAAAAAAAAAAGAAAAAAAATGTCTTCATATATTTTGGCCAAAATGTATTCTGCTACATGTCTTTAGGAAAAAAATCCCAATAAGTATATATTGATTGGTTTGTTTGACAGGTAAAGTGTCTACAAACTATGGTATATATCATGGAATTTGTTTTATTTGAATTTTTATATACAACTGACTTATAACGGGACTGCGATGGTGCAGTATCTGACACTAACTGACACTGGGGGGTACTGACTGCCACTGGCATCACCTGTGACATTAATACAGTGATTAGTGCTAATAAAAAGCACTCTCACTGTATGAATGACACCAGGTAGGAAGTGGTTAACATCTAGGGTGATCAAAATCTTAACTGTGTGCCTAACTTTGTGTAATGTGTGTGATATGTGCTGCTTTTACTAAGGATCTTGGCTGTATTTTTCCTGCTTAGTAGGGGAAAAAAACAGCAAAATCCCGTCAGTGAACAGAGCTCTGTATTGTTTACAATCTCAGAGCTCTGTTCCGTGAATCACTGAGCCAATCATTGACTGAGACCTGCACATCAGCTTGTGCTGTGACAAATCACAGCACAGCCAGGCCGGTGGGTATGGGTGCACAGTTCTAGGTACATCCAGCGCAGGGAGGCTGCTTTGCCCCCATACTAGTACAGTAAGCGGTCAGCAAGCAGTCAAACTTAAATGATTGCAAGCAGGTAAATACATATATGGAAGCTTTTACACGTCAAACGATATGAAAATCTGTTCAGCCACCTTTGTAATCCAGGCACCGCTCCCAAACAGTTATTCGATGCCCACTAAACTAAAGGCAAAACTTTCTTTTTTTTTGTTTTAAATAGTGTAGATAGTGATTAGAACATTAGCACTAGCTTTTAGCGGCGTTTCTCTGCCTGTATTCAAAATCAATGGTTCCCTATGAGAGCCCGTTGATTTGAATAGAAGTCGCACCAGAAGTCGGATCATAATGATCCGACTTGCAGTGCGACTTGTGCGCTGAGGATCTTGAAGAGAAACCCTGCGCCAATTTTAATTTAAAAAAAAGGGTGGGGACCCCACAAAGATTTTAAGGGGAACCCCCACACCAAAAGAAACGGCATGGAGGTACCCCCAAAATCCATACCAGACACTTATCCTAGCATGCAGCCCGGCGAGCAAGCGCCCCCCCCCTCCTGAACCATACCAGGCCACACGCCCTCAACATTGGGGCTGGGCACTTTGGGGCATGGGGACCTGCGCCCCCCACCCCAAAGAACCTTGTCCCCATGTTGATGGGGACAAGGGCCTCCTCCCAACAACCCTGGCCATTGGTTGTCAGAGGATCTGCGAGCGGGGTGCTTATCGGAATCTGGAAGCCCCCTTTGACAAGGGGGCCCCCCAGATCCCAGCCCCCCACCCAATGTGAATGAGTATGGGGTACATCGTAAAAAAAAAGTGTCAAAAATAGAAACAGTACACAGGTTTTTGACAAATGAATTTATTAAAGCAGCTCCAGCGTCTCTTGATCTTCCGATTTCTTCTCCCTCCAGTGATGTCTTCATCCCCCGGTTCTTCTCCCTCTGCTGATGTCTCCTCTCTACGCTGTTTTCTGCCTCTGTTGGGTCTCCTCTCTCTGCTGTCTTCTCCCTCTGTTCTTCTTCTGATGTTGTCTCAAAGCTCTCTCCCACTGTAATGCTGGGTCCGCCGTGTGCCACTACTTATATAGCCATGGGGCGGAGTCACCCGGTCATGTAATCCAAAAGCCCCGGCCCCTTGTGATGTCACCGCCCAATCAGCCGGGCTACATGCTCAGATAAGGGTCTGATATCGATTTTGCGGGTACCCCCACGCCATTTTTTTTTTGGCTTGGGGGTTCCCCTTAAAATCCTTACCAGACTGAAGGGTCTGGTATTGATCTTGGAGGGAATCCCCACGCCGTTTTTGTTTTTTTTCATTTTGGCACAGGGTTTCTCTTCAAGATCATCATGATCCGACTTCTGGTGCGACTTCAATTTAAATCAATGGGCTCTCATAGGGAATCATTGATTTTGAAGTTAATCCATGTTTTACAGCGCCAGACGTATTTACAGCTCGTTTTTATTGCTCCTGAAAGCACAAGCTGTAATTTTTTTTCTACTGCCCCTAAACACTTATGCCTCCAAAGGGGCATGGACACATAGGCTAACATGGAGGGACGTTTAGAAGCAATTTAAAAAAATAAAAAAATCAGACACCCCTAACAGCAGCTGTAAAAAGTCCTGTGTGCATGAGCCCTAAAGAGTAGCTCTTTTCTTTCAGTACTCAAAAGCTGCTCAACTGTCAGTTAATTACCAGCTACTCAATACCTCAGTGATTTACCTGGTTAGCATAACTTGTCTCGTTAGTCCAGCCTACAGCCAGCCCCTTTTTGCTATTAAAGCAGCTTAGCCCATTTCCTACTTTCCCTTGCATGGTCTATGATCTCTAGGTGCATTCCTTCTTGTGCTCCTGTGTATGACTTGCTGGCTATGCCTGGCTATGCCTGGTTCCCTTCCGATTCCTGTTCCTGATTTTTGCTCCTGATTACACTGACTTCTGGTTTCCTGACCCAGGCTCATCTGATTACCTGCTCTGGCATCCAACCCCTGGCTTCAGTTTTTTTAGAAAATCATAAATGTGGTTGGAATGCTTTAAGTTCCTGTTTGGCTATGGGGCAGGAAGTGAATGGAAATCTCAGAAATGGGACACAGATTAATCTATAGTTCTACTTTAATGAGCAGAAAATAAAAGAGCATAGCTACAGTAATAATGTCATACCCTTTGGTCACTGTGCTCTCCTCTGCTGTCAGCGTGTTTCCCTTGCACTGCAGCAAATACTGTTTGGCTCAAAGCACTGACTCTACCTCTGGCAATCAGAATGGATTTTTTTTTCCTTTTATACAATACATTAAATACACACACATCAACTAAAAAACAGAACTTGACTTATTGCCCCTGTTTAGGGCTCATTCACACCAAATCCTTTGAGCTGAATGGATCTGCATAGGTTATTGCACTGAGGTCTGATACAGCATGCTGCATAAAAATGCAGCATGTCACAGCACTGCTTGTCACACTGCAGCATGTTGAAACAGACTGCAATGCATAGACTTAGAATAGACATAGAATACAGTGTCATTTTGTGACAATAAAGTTAAAAAAAGAAGAAAAAAGTAAACAGTGAGATGTGTTTTAACAATGCAATGCACAACGTACATTAGCGTGCACGCGTTTTACCTTAGTCACACAAATGAAAACATAGAAATAATACACATGGTCACTGATTAAAAAAGGTTCAGGGATTAATGATAAAAGTTTCATCCATGGAAAATCACAGTGCATTCCTAGAAATCAGAAACAGCTATAAATTGGGCATCTGTTCCCTGTACATCATCTATACTTTATCTATACTACAAGAGTACATTAATTATACATTATACCCATCTATATCAGGGTCACAGACGGTGCTAGAAATGAATAAAACAATACACTTCTTCTGTCTCATCTCCAGCATAGTTGAGAGTGGTGACCTGTTTTTAATTAGATGCAGTTTAGGGGAATGTGAACTGGTTTTATATATATATATATATATATATATATATATATATATATATATATATATATATATATATATATATATATATATATATGGCTTTTTTTCTATATTTAGTATCTAGAGATAAAAACTATTTTTGGTTTGTGTTGGGTAAATATTAAATATTGCAACTATCAGTTAGTCTTCCGTCCAGCCAACAGGTGGAGCTTTGGGCTTCTTTTCACGTTTTCCTTTGTCTGTTTTGCTCCTTTGTTGTAAAAAGCATATTGTTACACACCCAAGTGAATGACCTATAACTTTTCGTTAGAAAGATCTTAAAGTGGTTGTAAAGGCTCAAAACTTTTTACCTTCATGCATTTTACCTTTTGTGTGCAGCAGCCCCCGAATGTGCCCCATCTCAATCCAGCAATGTGCACAAGAGCAGCGATTCTCCCAGGTCTTTTTCTCCTCATTGGCTGAAACAGCAGCGGGAGCCATTGGCTCTTGCTACCGTCAACCACAGCCAGTTGGCCAATGAGGAAAGAGTGGAGGGGGCAGAGCCAGGCTCCGTGTGTAAATGGACACACAGAGCAGTGGCTCGGGAGCCAGCCTGCTTGGGTGCCCCCATAGCAAGCTGCTTGTTATGGGGGCACTTATCATAAGAGAGGGGCTAGGAGCGCCGGCAATGGACCAGAGAAAGGGAAGAATGGGGTTGCTCTGTGCAAAACAACTGCACAAAGCAAGTATGTATGACATGTTTTTTTTTTTTTAAATCATCTGCTTTTAATATCATGTAGCAAGGTCTTCAGCCAGAGATAGCTAACATCCTTCTGTATGTGGTGGGTTGTAAGGTATAGTAGGTGTAATGCAAGGTACATTCATTGGGAGCCAGAAACTTCTTCAATGCAAAGAGATTTTTTATTTCTCTTAACAGAACTTTGGGAGAGAGGGTTAGGGCCAGGACACCCTTAGGTAGTTGCAATGTTAATTTGCCAACGCCAAGACTTCAACAGGAGGACAGCCATGCAGGGAAAGGCATCCAGCAAGACACCACATCCGTGTAGGAATTCTGTCTCCTATGGCAACAGTCTTTAACAGTTTCTAACACAAAGTGTAACAGTTCCTTCACTTTCCTTCCACTACAATCACTTCTTGTAGTTCTTCAGCCCACTGAGCTCCCCCCAGTCTCTCTGACTAAACTTGATGATTCACTGCCACTGAATCCCCTGAGCTCCTACAATCTTCACTGTAGTATCTTCCATAAGCATCACCCCCGCTTCTTTGCTGGGTCCCTAGCTTGGCACTCAAGATACTTCCAAGCTTCACCCCACTGGCTTGCTTAGTCCCTGGTTTGACACACAAGGCTGCTTTGCAAGCGTCACCTCTGCTGGCTGGGTCCTTGGCTTGATACCTGCTGAATTTCCCTGATTCTTCACCCTCCCTGGTTGGTGAGAATTCTGCTCTGGTACTTGCTTCAGCTACTCACTGTGGTCCCTGGTAATAAGGTGGTTAATCCCTTAGTGGCGACAGCATCCTCTCTACCTCCAACCATGACAGGTTCTCCGGCAAACAGAGCCATCACTTCTGGTTGGACTGCAAGCCGCAATCCCAACCGTGCTGCTCTCTTGCTTCTGAATAGGACCTCAGACAGCCTAGCAGCCAGATGTGCCCGAGATAGGCCCAAACTTCAGCCTAGAAGCCTGGGCAGTACAACACACGTCCACCCAGACAGCCGTCCAGGTGGCACAGAACAGTGATCACCTAACCTCATCAAATATATAGGTTCACCCAGCAGTACAAGGGATTTAAGAAAACCCCTGCCCATAGGCTGGGATACCCCATATACCCATAATCTGACCTTGCATTGTCCTTCTCATATCTAATGCCACCAGATACCCAGCCACCTAGCAGCAAAAGAGAGAAGTGCAGCAATTAGAGACTTATGCCTTGTACACACGGTCGGAAATTCATATGGAAAAGGTCCAATCGGATTATATTGACAGAAAATCTGATCGTGTGTGGGCTCTATTGGACTTTTTCCGTCGTAAATTCTGTCGTAAAAAATTTGAGAGCAGGGTCTCAAATTTTCCGACAAAAAAATCCGATTGTACTTTTTACGATCGTTTGTAGAGAATTTCCAATCGGACAAAGTGCCATGCATGCTCAGATCAAATTAAGAGACCAAAGCTATTGGCTACTAGCCTCAACATAGTCCCGTTGTAACTAATGAACGTCATCAGGTTCAGAACGATCAGATTTTCCAACAACTTTGTCCGACCGTGTGTATGCAACACCAGTTTAGGACAAAATCCGTCTGGAAAAAAAACAACTGATTTTGTGGTCGGAATGTCCGACCGTGTGTACAAGGCATTAGAGTGAAATCAATTGACCCCTAACAATGGGCCAAGATAGCTATAACTGGCAGGTAAGTTTAGGAGCAAACCTACCTAAACATCAGGGTGCTACAATCACTTTACGGGCAGGGAGATAATATACCTACATGTGCTTTTCTAAATGCAAGCAGTTTAAGTCCCCGAATTTGACCTGGTACCAGCCTCTCAACTATACAGCAGAGCACATGCTGGGGAAGAAGAAGCACCAGAAGCAGTTGTGCTGCAGTGTTTATATGCTGAGAAGGTGCATGCTGTTAGGAGCAGAGATGACATACATTTTCTGCTTTTTTTTCACTCTCCAGTCACAGGCTGTTGGAGGCACAAAACCTGTATGTGTTACTTAACTACTTGCCGTCAGCGCTATAGCGGAATGACGCCACAGCGCGGACCTGAATTTCAAGGGCCTCCCCTTTGCATGCTCCCTGCATGTGCCCTGCAGGGCGTGCGCTGTGATCCCCAAGTCACTGAGATTCGGGTGATCACAGATCCGAGTAAGGGGCCGAGCCCGGCCCCTTACCAGCTGATCACATGATGTAAACAAAAGCTCCGTAATCGTTTTTTTTCTCCTCACGCTGTCAAAAAAGCAGATCACCGGCTTATCTGCAAGGGACATCGGTCCCGAAGAGGAAGAGGCAATTATGCCTCATCTGTGCCCACCAGTACCCCCTGCCAGTGCCCACCAGTGCCATCTATCAATGCCCATGAGTGCCACCTATCAATGCCCACAAGTGCCACCTATCAATGCCCACCAGTGGTGCCAATCAGTGCCACCTAGCAGTGCTGCCTATCGGTGTAACTGATCTGTGCCCATTACCACCCATCAATGCCCATCACTGCCACCTATCGGTGGCCATCAGTGCCACCTCATCAGCGAGAGTTTTTCTCCCTTCAAACTGAAGAATCTCAGATCCGCAGTGAAACTACTTATGAGCTGCAAGTGGTCGTCGCTCTGCTTTTGCATTAACAAAAAATAAAAACCGCAGAGGGGATCAAATACCACCAAATGAAAGCTCTATTTGTGGAAGAAAAATTATAAAAATGTAATTTGAGTACTATAGTAGACCCTATTTTCCATCCGTCTGGCGGAACGGATGAAAACGGACAGACGGTCTGTTTTTATCTGATCTTACCATAGAGAAGAACAGAGCTCTGACAGGTCTGTCTCAGCACAGTGAGCGGAGACGGACTTGTCATCTGCCTGCTCAGCGGGGATCGATCCCCCACTGAGCAAAGCAGACCACCCATGTGAATGGGCCCTTAGAGAGATTTCCCCTGATGTCCTGCCCAGCTGACAACAGTTTTACCACACAAGAAGTCAGGGAAAGTCTTCAACAGCAACACAGACAGTAATAAAAATGCTATATTTAGAGTGGATAAAGGTTAGATCCCGTCAGATTTTTACTTCTGTCTGTGTTGCTGTTGGTGAAATAGGTGAAACGATTGTCAGAATCATAGGAAGTGAGGGGAAATCTCTCTAAACCTGGGTTCACACTGCCGCGACTTTGGCGCAACTCTGAATCCGACATCCTTGTGCAACTTCACCGCGGCTTGTATATGACTTCTTTAACAGAAGTCAACACAAGTCATATTGAAGTCGCATCAAATGTAGTGCACAACTTGTCAAGTGACTTTGAACTCTCAAGTCGCATTACAAGTCGCGGCACTGTTAACCGGGGTTAATGGAGCTAATGGAGCATTGAATAGCAGTAAAAACCATACATGTTATCCTTTCCCACTACATTCAAAGCCAGGAATAAAAAAGGTTTTGGGCTTGACATACACTTTCATAGCAGCAGTTAAAATTCACATGTGTAACTCTGGACTGCTAAAGCCGCGTACACACGGGCGGACTGTCTGGCCTACTTAGTCCGCCGAAACACATTTCAGCGGACAGTCCGCTCGTGTGTGGGCTTCAGCGGACTTTTTCAGCGTGCAGTCTGGCGGACTAAGTATTTCGGAATTTCCGTAATACTGTCCGTCGGACTCGCATTTCGGCGGACAATCCGCCTGTGTGTGTGCCAGTCCGCCATACTTTTGAAATGAGCGGACTTTTCCCGCCCGGAGAAAAGTCCGCTCATTTCGAGCGGGTATCCAGGTAGGCGGGGCCCGCGAAGGAGACGTCGCTGGCCCCGCCGCCTGGTATGGACTTAAAGGAGAACCCCAACGGCGAAAAAAATCGGCGTGGGGGTCCCCCCCAAGTCCACAACAGACCCTTGTCCGAGCACGCTACCCGGCCGGCCAGGAAAGGGGGGCGAACGAAGAACCGAAGAGGGGGACAAGACCCCCGAAGTCGGGAGAAGAGGCCGGCGGCGAGGAAGAAAGCCGGACTCCTCCGCTAGCAAAAGAGCTACAAGAAGATAGCGGAGGAGTCCGGCGAGAAGACCCCCGAAGACGGAAGACCCCCGGAGCTGTGCAATAAAGTATTTTATCTCGTGTGTTGTGTTTTTTTTTGTACTTTTATTTTACAGGTGAATGGGTAGGGGTACATTGTACCCCATACTCATTCACATAGGGTGGGGGGGCCGGTATCCGGGGGCCCCCTTATTAAAGGGGGCTCCCGGATTCCGATAAGCTCCCCGCCCGCAGACCCCGACAACCAACGGCCAGGGTTGTCGGGAAGAGGCCCTTGTCCTCATCAACATGGGGACAAGGTGCTTTGTGGTGGGGGGGCCGCGCGGCCCCCCCCCTTCCCCAAGGCACCCCCCCATGTTGAGGGCACACGGCCTGGTACGGCTCAGGAGGGGGGGCGCTTGCTCGCCCCCCTTTCCTGGCCGGCCAGGTAGCGTGCTCGGACAAGGGTCTGTTGTGGACTTGGGGGGGACCCCACGCCGATTTTTTTCGGCGTTGGGGTTCCCCTTTAAGTCCATACAAGGCGGCGGGGCCAGCGACGTCTCCTTCGCGGGCCCCGCCTACCTGGAGACGCGCTCGAAATGAGCGGACTTTCCTCCGCGTGTGTGGGCGAGTCCGTTCATTTCAAAAGTAGGGCGGACTGTCCGTCGGATTGTCTGACGGACTAAGTTGGCCAGACAGTCCGCCCCGTGTGTACGCGGCTTTAGAATACAAATCTTTTGAAATTTAAAACAGCTCCTATATTCCTTTATATGTATGTAGCGCCGGATCCTGAAGAGCACGCACTATGTTTTTTTAAATTTAAGGTTACACCTGAACTACAGTTTGGTTTGGGTAAAATTGTTTAAATTTGGACCTCAGCATCAGTCTGACTGGACTATGGGATGTTCAGCCTGGCCACAGGGGGCACTGTCTCTTCTGGCAGGCATGGAACTACAGTCTGGTTGGGTGCTTTAAGATTTCTCTCTCGGAGCCTGCCCAGTGGGAGTGGTGCTTTTGCTGTGCTTTCTGGGAGAGGGTTCTTAAGATGCGGATGTCACGTGGTTCGGGGTTTCGGTCCAGAAGGATGTGCTGACTTCATGGTCCTGGTCCTCCTGACCAGCCCCCAGGAAGGCTATGGCCTGGGGTGCAGATCCACCTGACTTGTTGTCTCGGGGCTGGCTAACCCGAGGCAAGGAAACTAAAGGAGGATTCTGAGGTGGTTGGGTGCCGTCTCCAGTTTGGGAGAGACCCAGTAGTGACTTCATAGCTATCCAGGGGAGGACTCTTCAGAAGAAGACCACGTACTGGTTGGTTTCTTAGCAAGAGCCTGGAGGAGCTGAAGTACCTAAGTGAATTCGGTCTCGTGGATATTGCCAAGCTGGCTGAAAGATCCAGGTATCACACGAGTGTTCTACAAGTTTAGTTTTCCTACGTGTTCTACAACGTCTGTGGCAGAGACTTATTCTTGTATGTTCTACAACAACGTCTGTGGCAGAGACTTGTTTCCTGAGTTAAGCACCTTGTTGACTGCTAGGCCTTGTGAGAGAGGAACTGTCCAACTTGAGTGAACATCCAGTTGTGAATGGCTATTCTCTGGATTCAATCAAAGTAAGCAAGTCCTTCATTATTGACTTTGACGCTAAGAGTACCTGGACGTTCTTCCTGACCCTCTAATCCCAATTTAAGAGACTGTTCACTGTCTACATTTTGCAAATAAAATCCCTTTATGCGGATCTGTCGTCAGTCTCTCAAGTTACTGGGCCACCTACCACAGGAAACCCCTAGACGTGAATTGAGGAAGAGAAGGTAACGGTAAGTCCAATCAAACCAGCAGCTCCTTCGGGGGTTAGTGCTACATGTATAACATTTCTTATACAAAATTAAAGGAGCTGGCCAGCAGTCCCACTCGCTACAGACTGCCTACAGAAAATAGGGAGGAGGGGATACAAGACCTGCCACACAGGACAAAAAGAGAGAGTAGCAGTGACAGGTCTTTATTCCAGGAAGCTCCTATACAAACCTAATTCCACACTGGATTACTGCACAGATCTGGAAGAAATACACAGATCACACAAAGGTTTAAATGAGAATACATGTGTCTTGTATTTAGACAATATTTGTTACCTCATCGTTCTTTTTAATCTGGTACTTAGTGACCTGAGAGGCCTGCAGTTGGCATGGGTGGGCACCTAACAATGTGCGTGTTGTTGCAGCCAAAAGACTGGTGTCTACTCAGAGAAGAGAAGCAAAAGCTGCCAGTTCATTACGCCAGTTCATTACAATGTATACAGGAACAAATGTCTAAAAATACTGAATATAAGGAGGAGAGGAACAGGAACATATTTTTATGCTTTGCAATACAAAAAAAAGTCCAACGTGACAATGAAAAAGCGGTCCTGTCATGCTCTGCATGGCATTTAATAAATCTAGCAGAGGCTCATGAAATTTTAATATTGAATAAATCTTTTACTGAAAAAAAAAATGATTTACCTAAAGCACAAACATATATCACCCTATACCCCTAGACATCTTCCACTGAGGCTGCCAGAAAGGCCTGATATTATTGTCTAGAGCAGGGATGGCAAACCTTGGCACTTTTGAAACTACATTTCCCATGATGCTTAACTACACAGCAGAGTGCATGAGCATCATGGGAAACGTAGTTCCAAAAAATCTGGACTGCCAAGGTTCACAATCACTGGTCCAGAGTCTTCTAAACCAACTAATGCAAAGGTATATGTAGTGACCTCCTCAGGGGAAAACCCATGTCTGAATAGTGGGTACCACGATAAAGACTCCTCACGAGGTACATTTTGGAGAGGTGTTGGGTGTCGGTGTTAGGTCTGCATGGTTTAGAAGGCAGTATTTTTAAAAATGTGTAATACTTGATAATAATCAAACTTCTCAATGGGTCACAAATAGAATCCAATCCATATAGATCGGAGGCAGCACCAAATCATGTACTGAAATATTTATTTTCCATCAGAACCAGCAATAGTATAATACTTGAAATCAGAACAGTCCCCCATTAAATCCTAGTAGAATAGGTGAGAATTCCTAATATATTCCTTAATATGTCTATTAAATCAGACCATGCCAAACCATCTAAAGCACCTCTACACCTGCATTCCACCATCTTAGTTCAATAAGTCCAACATAGAGTTTTTTGTAGTATAACCACAGAGTGCAAAATCTGGTACAGCTGTGCATGGTAGCCAATCAGCTTCTAACGTCAGCTAATTCATTTAAACTTTGACAAAGAAAACTGGGAGCTGATTGGTTTCTATGCAGAGTTGCACCAGATTTTGCACTCTCATCCAATCATGTGCAAGCAAAAATTTAGTTTTTTTTAATTTCCCTTGCACGTAATTGGGTATTCTTTGCAAAGTGAAGTTTTAACTCATTTAATAAGCTCTGGAGCAACTGCACTGGCAGAGTGCAACTACACTTTGCAAAGTGCACAATTTGCATACCTCCCAACTTTTTGAGATGGGAATGAGGGACACCTATTAGCAAAAGTATGTAGGCATAGGACACATCCCCTGCCACGCCCCTTAAAGGAGAATTACACACACAAAAAAAAAGATTAGTTAAACCCACAAGTGCTTTTTTTTAATCACTACTATTCCTTTATATTTGGATTTTGAAATTGACAACTGCAGCAATTTAGAAATCGATGAAAGCTTTAGCACTGTGAAAAACATTCTGAAAGATAAAAATTGATTTTATATACAACTACATAGATCACACCAAAATGAGGGACAAATGGGGAGGAAAGAGGGACAGAGGGATGTGGCAAAAATGTGCACAATTGCGTGTAAACGTGTCTAAATGCATGTTAACCCTAGGTGCGCTTAGTGCTTGAGCGTTAATGCATTTCAGTGGTCAGAATAAATAATTGTCCTGGCCAATGAAATAAATTAACGTCAAAGTGCTGGACACTGCCAAATGCAGGTAAAACATGGTACACATGTTTACCAGGGTGCAGCATTTTTCTACTGCCAGGAGAAAAGCGACTAAAATTAACTAAAGACAAAACTTTTTTTTACCCTGTTTCCCTGAAAATAAGACCTACAAGGACTTTAACTAGGGCTTATTTGGGGGGTAGGGCTTATATTGCAGCCATCACCGACAATCACGCTAGGTCTTATTTTTGGGGAAACAGGGTAGTTTTGGATAGAGTGGAGAGGGATTAGAAACCCCATTATGCTTTATTGCTTTCTGTGCCCCTGTTAGGGAGTATCATCCTCTCTATTTATCCTTTCTGTTTAATTATCATTAAAAGTGAAAGAAAATCCCAAATTTTGGGTTGTCCCCAGAAAAGCAATTGAGAGGAAATCTTCCGACGGGGGCTCTAGTTCTGGTGACCTGGGGATTCACTTAATTTGTATGGATTTCATCTCACTTCCTGTTTTGCTATGGCCCAGAAAGTAAAGGGGAAGCTATGAAATGGGACACAGATGATAAAAACAAATTCTGACAGGGGTTGTAATCCTCTGCTCTATCCAAAAAAAAAAAAAAAAAAGAAGCTTTGCCTATAGATTTACTTTAAACCTTCCTACGGGTTACCTGCAGTGATACAGGGGTTTTGATTCGAATACTTATTCTTTGTACAAGCAGCTTTGTTGGGAATGTTTGTGGGTCTTTCAGATCTCTGTGACATTTCTGCTACCATGCTGCCAAAGTGACATTAGAAGGATATTTTTTCAATGAACATCACCTGCTTAGAACAAGTTTAGAACAATAGCCATGACATGCTTCCTTTTGTTGAAAATGTATTTTTTCCTATTGCTTCAGTCAATCCCCCCCACCAGCGCTGGCCGCTGTGGCTGCGGCTGTACTAACTTTAAATATAGTGATTTTTGACATTATTTTCAGCTATGATTTAATGTGTTATTCTGCATTTCTTAAAACAGACGTAAAAAAATCACAGAGCCTTTAGTACTACTTTAATTTCCACTTTTTAGTGGCTTTCTGGATAGTAGACGTTTCAAGCAGGAAGCACTTAGATATCTTTAAATAGCCTTTTCTTGCTTTGTAAAAATAAATAACCTTTTTTTTTTTCCAAATCCTGTCAGAAGGAGCCCATGACTGCTCAGCAAACAAAAAGAAAACAACCCTCACATGTTCTGCGGGTAGCTGAATTTAGGTATTTTCACCTTCAAATCAGTTCTTGATCTAAATGACTAAGAAATTCAATTATAATAATAATATAAAACTGAATATTGGGATTTGTTGCATAATCCCAGTCAAACATGTCCTTCTAAATAAATATGCATATGTTGTCTTTAACTACTTCAAGACCGCAATACGTATATATATGTAACTTTGAAGTGGGTTACCAGTTGTTATGGCTAAAGATATCGGCTATAACCCCGGTATAGTTTTTTACAACCGGCAGCTGTTTTTTCATAAAAGAACTCAGAGCGGCTCATTAGCCGCTGGAACGCTTTCAGCAGGGTCTTATCGTTTAGCCCGAGAAACTATCTGACAGTGTGGCTGGCTGGCCGAAGAGGCGAACAAAGAGTAGATACTCTTTGATTGCATCTTTGGCCTTGGAGAACTGGAGCGGCCTCATGATATGATCTCCAGTTCAGGGTGGAAGTAAATCATTTATTTTATTTTTTTTAAGTTTTCCGATCCTTTGCTTTTAACCACTTCCCACCCGGCCAATGCATATATACGGCCGGGTGGGAGCCGTCTGCTCCTGACAGGCCGTTCAGGAACGTCCTTCAGGAGTAGCGGGATCGCGCGCGCGCGCGCTCGCGCAGCGGTGCGATCCCGATGTGCTCGTGTCACCCGGACACGGCACATCTCAGATCGGCAGGAGGGCTCTGTGATTGGCCCTCCTGATCACATGACGGCCGTGTCCAATCATGTGATGTAAACAAACAGCCGGTTGCTAGGCAATCGGCTCTCCTCTCCTCACACGGAAGTCACCGCTGAGGAGAGGAGAGCAGAACGCTGCAGCCGGCTGATGATCAGTGAGTATGGGCTGCTTTTTACAGCTTTTTACTCACTGATCATCAGTGTAGTGTAAACACACAACACACCACACAGTATAAACACAGTCCCCACATATGTCCCCAAAACACACATGTCCCCAAAACATACATGTCCCCAAATAATAAAAACACATGTCCCTAATAATAAAAACATGTCCCCCACATATGTCCCACTAAAATCACATGTCCCAATGATTATCTGCACACATATGTACGTGATCACCTGCACACATATGTCCGTGATCACACAAACCAATTATTATACACTTAACGGAATTTTTTTTACCAAAAACATGTAGCAGAATACATTTTAGCTTAAATTTATGACAAAACTTGATTTTATTGGATTTCTTTTCAAATAGAAAAAAGAAAATATTGTTTTTTTTCAAAATTTCCGCTATTTTTGCGCTTATATCGCAAAAAAAAAAAACGGAGTCGTGAATAAATAACACCAAAATAAAGCTCTATTTGTGCGAACAAAATGATAACAATTTCATTTGGGTACAGTGTAGCATGACCGCGCAATTGTTACTGAAAGCGCTAGAGCGCTGAAAGCTGAAAATTGGGCTGGGAAGGAAGGGGGTGAAAGTGCCCTGTATTGTAGTGGTTAAAGGCAATAGAGATTTGGGGTCTTTTTGACCCCAGATCTCTCCCTAAAGAGGACCCGTCATCCTTATTTCTATTACAAGAAATGAAAGTGATCAAAAAATAAATACAATTTAAGGGACAGTGTGAAAAATAAAAAATAAGAAGTAAAATAAATAAGAAAAAAACAAATGTAAAGCGCTCCCATCCCTCAATGCTTGCACCCAGAAGCGAGCGCATCCATAAGTCGTGCACGCATATGTAAATGGTATTCAACCCGCACATGTGAGGTATCGCCACTGTTGCCTCTTTCTAGTATTTATGATTATGTGCATACACCTCAATCATTGTAGTAGTATGGACATATACATATCTAGATCTGAGAGATCTTGTACAAAAGAGGTAGTTCAATCAGCAATACACATTTATTTATAGGGTTAAATAATATATACAAATTACACACCAGACAGTATTTACAACACAATGTACAGTGTAGGTCCCCTGCTTACATGATATTTACAAATTACTCACAGAACCATATTTACAATACAATATAAGGTGCAAGTTCAGAGTTAGATTACCTGTTCACTTCAGGTCAGCCCATGGTGACTGCCGTGTGCTCCCACACCAGAGTGACTTGGCTTGCTTACAAAGCATTATATCCCCCCCTACTTTCTGTAGTGTGGCTAATATAATTCTCCCTAATTGGTCACTGTACCTAGTCAATGTATATTGGGAACAGCCTGATTGGATGAGTCAAAGAAAGCTGTTGTTTACTTCCCAGGTGAGACGTTATCAGGGAAAACAAAAGGCCAAGCTTTGAAGTTGAACTAATTACAATAAAACCAATACAAAACTCAATACTTTAAATATATATTTTCCTCTAACGGAAATATAGTTCTAATTACAATATTGTACAGTAGTGATGGACGAACTTCCGACGGGACGTTTCGCGAAAGCGAAATGCGAACGGACCCAAACGTTCGCGAAACCGAACGTTCGCCGCGGGCCCCATTGACTTCAATGGGAGGCGAACTTTGCAAACCTTCATGTCGAATTTGCGGCCACGTGGTAATTATTAGGGGGTAAAACGTAGTCCCACCATCTGGACAATGACATAATACATGTATGAGGTGAATTTGGGATCGATAACTACAAGCATTTTTATTTTATTTGGGAAATTGTTCTAACAATTCAGGACTATGGAGCTAATGAAGGCAATGGAGGAGAGGGAAGGTCAGGGACCAGGGTAGGCAAAGAAGAGGGTGCAGGAGATGATCACCAGCAGCGTGACATACCGGAATGACACATGCACCGTGATAGAGGCATCTGACAGCAGCACCGTAATACAGAGCACTGACAGCAGCACCGTGACATACAGCGCTGACAGCAGCACCGTGACATACAGCGCTGACAGCAGCACCGTGACATACAGCGCTGACAGCAGCACCGTGACATACAGCGCTGACAGCAGCACCGTGACATACAGCGCTGACAGCAGCACCGTGACATACAGCGCTGACAGCAGCACCGTGACATACAGCACTGACAGCAGCACCGTAAGCAGCCCCAGGAGGAAGTCAGCACAGCACAGGGATGGTGTGATCCCCTCATAATAAGAACCCCCAGGAGGAAGTCAGCACAGCACAGGGATAGTGTGATCCCTTCATAATAAGAACCCCCAGGAGGAAGTCAGCACAGCACAGGGATATCATAAGCAGCCCCAGTAGAAATATGACACCGCTCAACCTCTTCAAAGAGGAGGGTAGGGGCATATAGTACGGTGTGCTTTTTTGGGTCAAGGAAGTGAGCAGACTGTACGTCAGTCCCTATACCGCTGAAGGACTGCTGCAGTATAGGGCAGCGGTCAGCAGTGGTGCACGTCAACCCTATCTATTGTGGACCGATAGCGGTCCTTACAGAACAGCAGACTGTACCGCACTCAAGCCTATGTACCGTAGCACCCTATACCAAGTTACCAGTCCTTATAAGAACTTTTGTGGAACAAGTGAGTTGTGAATGTTTAGCAGACTGCAGCAGAAGGGCAGCAGTCAAGTATAATATCCTTTCTATATTTGGAAGAAAGAATATTATACATGTACAAGCCTATTACTGTACCACTGATACCAGTCCTGAAAAGAACCTTTGTGGAACTAATAATAACAGCAAGTCTTTAAAATTACCCTCACTGCCTGACAACACTGCTTCCTTCCTGTCCCTATACAAATTGGCAAAAAAAGAGAACGATTAGTGGTTACTGGAACAGCTCTTTTGTGGACCTTGATAGTAACAGCTAATGATGATGATGATGATGATGATGATGAAAGACTAATCTGGCTGTCCCTGTAGCATACACCGTCCTTTCCCTTTCTCTAAACTAACAAAAGACACTCAGGCTGCTGCAAGAATCAGCAGCACAGCAAACCTATCAACACCTAACACCTATACCAGTCCTGAAAAGAACTTTTGTGTACCAAATAGCTAGTGGTTTATCTCTCCCTACTCCACACAGGAACCTGTCCCTATCGTAACAGAAGAAAGAATGTAAAATGGCCACCGGATCGGGTGTATTTATAGGTTAGGGGGAATGTCCAAGTGTCCATGTGCTGTCATGTCTCAATTGGCTGTCCTGTATCACATGATAAACGTGTCACCAAAGGTTAAAGTTCTTGTATACATTAAACACGTAAGTCCGCCGCGGCGAACGACGGAAAAAGGCGTTCGAACGTGTGGACCGCGAATGTCGGAAATTCGCCGCGAAACGACCGCCGGGCGAAACGTTCGTCCATCACTATTGTACAGGTATTAATGGAGATTTCACATAAACGAACGTTAGAGCGAGAGCACCAGTTCTAGTGCTGTACCTCCTATGTAACTCTAAATAGGTAACCTGTTTAAAGCATCACCTATGGAGATTTTTTAACTACCATAGTTTGTCTCCATTCCACAAACGTGTACAATTTTAAAGCGTGACATGTTAGGTATCTATTTACTTGGTGTAACATCATCTTTCAGATAAAAAAAAAAATTTGGGATATATATATACTGTTTTTTTTAATTATTATTAATTTAAGTGTATTTTTGCCAAAGAAATTATGTTTGCAAAACCACTGCGCAAATATCACCTGACATAAAAAAAATTGCAACAGTCACCATTTTATTCCCTAGGGTCTCTGCTAGAAAAAATGTATAATGTTTGGGGATTATTAATTAAGTAATAATTAATAATTAGTAATTTTCTAGAAAAAAAAATACTGTTTTAAACTTGTAAACAAAAAGTGCCAGAAAAAGCCTGGTCTTTAAGTGGCTTGAACAAAAAAAACAAAAATATTGAACAAAAAAAAGTTATCAGACTATAGAATTGTATGAAATAAGTTAATTTAATAAATTCTTTGTACTAACGTCAGATAGGTGTGACAGCGTACAGTTGAAATAGGCTGATTGTTGGCAGAGAAAGCTGCTTATAGCCCTTTACTGCTGCTAATTTGCCTGTGGGGGCTGCACCAAACGTTCAAGTCTGACAGCTATCTGTATAAACCGTGAATGGCTGGGATGGGAGACAGTTGTAAGGGCAGCAGCAGAATGTGTATGAAAGTCTTCTGTGATCATTTAGTTCATCCTCAGCATGATGTAATGAACTGATGCTTGCTACTGTAGGGTGCAATACACACACAGCAGGACACATTGATGCAGCTTTACTGAACACTTCAAAGGGAAAAAAACACAAAGTCCAATGGGAAACAGCAACATTGAGAAGGAAAAGTGAAACAGTTATGCAAGATGGTGCTTGCTGACTTTGCATGAAGAAAAAACACAATAATATTGCTATATAATTTGGTACTGCAGTATTTTGCTAACTACGGGTAGCAAGTGCTTTGATAGCAAAACTAATTGCAATAAGGATGTGTTCACATTGTGCTGGATGTGGAAGATCCTATGCAGCAGGTACATGAGCCAGCAATCCATCTATAGTAAGTCCCCCAGTAGGCAAAGCAATAGAAAAAGACAGGAGGGCATGGTATGCACCCTTTTCATAGTATGTGGTGTTCCATGCCACAACCACCAAGTCCATATGTGAACCCTTGACTTTGTGCTGAAATTTACATCCATCACTTGGCAGTTGTCAGTATAACCTACCAAGATCCCTCTTACAGCCCCGGTGCGAATACACCCTATGGAAGAACAGCTCTTGCCTACGGGCACTGGGTACCAGCCCTGTGAGGGTGCAGACTTTGTTTTTGCAACATACCGTATATACTCGAGTATAAGCCGAGATTTTCAGCCTCTTTTTTGAGGCTGAAAGTGCCCCCCTCGGCTTATACTCGAGTCATCGCCGTCTGCCTGCCCGATCAGCGTGTCGAGCAGACAGACGGCGGCCATTCTACTATTCAAAAGCCGCGCCTCCCTGTCTGTGATAGGCGGAACACTCAATTTCCCAGCAGTCAGTGGTCCGCCTATCACAGACATCCGCTCATCCTCATACTACGGACGAGGATGAGAGGATGTCCGTGATAGGCGGAACACAGACTGCTGGGAAATTGAGTGTTCCGCCTATCACAGACGGAGGCGCGGCTTTTGAACAGTGGAATGGCCGCCGAGGCGCCGACGCCGTCTGTCAGACGAGAAGAGCGGCGATCCTGGCATGGCAGAAGCACACAGGCTCGGGACGCAGGCGGGACGCAGGCGGGACGCAGGCGGGACGCAGGCTCGGGACGCAGGCTCGGGATGCAGGCTCGGGACGCAGGCTCGGGACGCAGGTAGGCTGGACACACAAGGCTGCACACACAGGGATGGACGGACACACAGGGATGGATGGACACACAGGGATGGATGGACACACAGGGATGGACGGACACACAGGGATGGACAGGCATGTCTCACCCTCGGCTTATACACGAGTCAATAAGTTTCCCAGTTTTTTTGTGGTAAATTGGGGGCTTCGGCTTATATTCGGGTCGGCCTATACTCGAGTATATACGGTAGTCTCTTTTGAGACACTATAAACCTCTATAATCTAGACAGAGTATATAGATGGTGTTACAGAGCCCTCAAATTAACCTCCCTGAGATAAAATGAAGGATTAAATAAAGCACGTACCACACTTTTCTGGCAGTGTGGCCACTTTAAAATTGGCTGTGCCAGCTTTTGTAGATTTTACCAAAAGAAGCAACTGATTCAGGCAGCTCTTAATAATGCCACTTTTACACAGTGGCACTATGGCTGCACTAAATTAAAAAAATAATTGCCTCCAGTTTGTTGATAACAAAACTGGAGATAATTACGCAGTGGACAGTGACTGTTTAGCTTTAAGTAAAAGTATTTAAAGACTGTGCATGTACTCTCTACAATAAATTTGAGAGCTTTCTTTAGTAGTTTAACTACAATTTATGTTTTGTTTTTTTCCTGTAAATCAAACAGGCAGCATGGCAGGCATTACAGTGTAGGTAAAAAATGGCGGCTAGGTACCTATCACTGTAGTGCAGCACAAGCCATAAGCTGGTGGAAGAGGACCAACTCCACCAAATGGAATAGTGGCAGCTGTAAAGTCAACAGTTTTGGCAAGTTGCAATATAGATTCTGAGCATTGATTTGATAAGGAGACATTATTTTCTTCTGTTCCAGAAGTTGCAGAGGAGACCCCTGTCTGGTCAAGGATGTTGCTGGTGATGTCGGGGTAAATTTAGGAGACCTACATTGAGATTTAGGCCCCATGCCGACACTTCTCAAACCCCTTGTCAGACTTTCTTCCCTATCGCTTGAGGTCACAGATGCTGCAGCAGATGCAGATGCTATATTTTATGGGGGACGGAGTGCGTAAGTGGGAATACAGGCATGGCAGGACTGAGGGGTAGAAAGAAGAGATGGCTGCCATGGGCTTTTTAGGAGGGTACAAAAAGAGCAGGACCTGCAACCTATGTTGCTAAACTACTGTACAGGTCATGGAGGGAGTGCAAGTTGGCTTTTATGCCTTGAGGCCTTGTACTTTCCATTTGAGGTTAGTGGACAAAATCCTTTGCCTATTAGCCATGAAAATGGCCAGAATTGCTCTTCCAGATTCACCTCCTATAGAATTTATGTTTGCAACTTTTGAAATTCATGATACGAGCCTGCAGCCTACAAATTGAACCCAGGCACTACTACTTTGCCCATTCTTAGTTTTCCTCTGCTGTTAATTTCTTAAAGCGGAATTAAACTCTCAAAACAAAAAATGGTCACTGGTAGGATTTTTATGATAAAATGAAACCTATTGGTCTCTTCTGTCATAACTGCTTCTCCCTGCTTGTCAGTGTTAATGTAGACAAAGCTGAGCATACACAGTTCAGAATACATTGACAGCACTGCTTTTTGCCGTGATGATGTGACTCCAGTGCACATGTGCAGAAGTAATGTCTTCCTGGCCTGGCCAATCACGTGGGCCAAAGAGTCCAGACCTGGAAGGAAAATGGGGTAAAGATAGAAGCAACCGGGATAGTCAAGAGTGCCGACATCGTAGTGCCGCAGGGGATCACTTTGCAAGTCAGTCGAACCTTTACAGCCCTGGTGCAAGAAACCATAAACCCCCCCCGACACCCGACCAAGGCCCCTTCACAATGGTGGAATGCCAGGGCCCGGTCACAAGTGTGACCTCTGCGACCCTGGTAGTCCTGCCACTGATGTCAGTAGTTTATGTTTTTGTTATTTAATTTTTTTATAATTTATTTACAATTTTATTTAATTTATTTTTCAATTTTATTTTTTCTTATTTAAAAAAAAAAAAATCAGGAACCCCGTTGGCAAAATATCAGGGTTCTAAACAGAACTCTCCTGTTCCTCCTTTGAGACAGATACAGCCCCCAATTTCCATCTCTGCAGCCTCAACAGCACAGAATGAATGGACAGGAATAGCTCTGTAAAGAGCTTCCTGTTCATTCACAAACTGGGGCATAGTAAACACAGTTCGTTATGCCTCAATTATGAATGAACAGAGTCAGAGATTGGTACAGATTTACCGTCCCCTTCCCCGTCTCCATCCTGAAAGCATCCCACCGCAGCAGCCGGCAAAACCAAACAGAGCTGTGGGGAATGAGGGGGGGGGGGGCAGAGGAGAGCACAGGAGCCCAATCACAGCATGAGATGGATACCAGGGGCAGCATGGAGAGGTACCGATCCCCTCTGTTTCCCCCCTGCAGCCATTAAAAGGCAGAAAGGGAGGAAAATAGAGGGGATCGCTTCCTCTATATGCCTTCACTGCAGGGTTGCCAACCACAGTTTGTAAAAATCAGTGATTTTTTTACAACTGCGAGTAAATATCAGGGGCTGATAATTTCATACTGTGTTGACTTTTTAAGTATAAATCAAGCAAATGACTTTGTTATAGGTATTGTCAGTGTTTCCATATCATGTTTATACTGTTCAAGTATTCACCATGTTAGTTTTCAGTAGGAGTTCTGTAATTTCTCAGGATGCCAGTAAAAAATGTTATCCGCCAGTAAAATTGCCATGTTTTTTCAGTAAAAAATGCTACGGGGGGTTGACAACCCTGCTTCACTGCTGCCCCTCCTAACCAGGTGTACAGGGGGCCAAATGGCCCCCCTGGAGCATGGGGCCGAGTTGCAATTGCGACCCCTGTACATACACCCATGTCTGCTATAATGTGCTAATATGTTGTGCATATTAGTGCAATGTGGCAAAAAGCTCCTAGGGACCACTTTTAATATATTTTTATGACCAGGTTTAATTCCCTTTACATTTTATTTTTTTATTGTATTGTTGGCTGTCCAGAACATAAAAAAATTACCTTAACTAACCCACAGATCTAATGAAGGCGCTCTAACTAGTTGGAGGCCCATTCTAGTTGTTAAATCATGGATTTGATCCCTCTGCTCAAGCAACAATTTTGTGCCATTTCTTGTCGTGTCTCCACACGACAACAGATGCTGAACTGAGAATTGGAAACATAAAACTTGTAACGCAATTAAGAGACTATTAAATTAACATAAATTTTATATGACTGACAAAGTGAGAAAACACATAAATGTAAATTTAAACCCTGTTTGAACGGAAAAATATTTCTATAGCATTTTGATAACAGATAAGTTGAAAAACAAAATACATTTTAACTAAAAAAGCTGTAGCATGTCTGTGGGCAGTGTCATTTGCCAGCAGGTAAATAAACCGCACTTGTTTACTGTACAAAGCAGACAATGACCTATATTCCCAAAGGATAAGTGCACTTTCAGACTAAGGGGTTGATTTACTAAAGGCAAATAGACTTTGCAAGTACAGTTCCTGCAGAGCTTAGTAAATGAGGTAAAGCTTCACTTTACAAGGAGTTCCCAATCACATGCATGAAAAGAAAGAAAAAAATAATAATTTGCTTGCACATGATTGGATGATGGACATCTGCAGAGCATCCCCTCATTTACAAAGCTCTGGAGCAACTGCAAGTTTTTTTGGGCTTTAGTAAATCAACCCTATTGCACGCTAATCCTTTTTGCCCCTTTGCCTTGACCTAACTTTATCCATCTTCTGTCTCTATAGGTGCATACTTACAGTGGTATTAAACTTACCAATCCTTAGAAGTGGTGGCTGCATTATTTTTCTTTTTTTGTAGACTTTTTTTCCCTTTTGTTTTCACCTGGTGATTTGGCGTTTTAAGTCCCCCTGTCAGTGGTAAATGGTTTGTCTCAACACTCTAACTGCTACAATTGCAGGAGAGGTTGTTCTGTTGAACAACAACAGCCTTACTGGCTGGATCACCAGGTGAAAATAAAGGAAAGATATACTAAAAATGAAAACGAATATAGCCATCATCTCTGAGAAATGGTAAGCTGCAATATTATAAATGTTCATTTTTGGGTTTAAAGAAGAAGTAAACCCTGCAGCCAAAAAAAAAAAAAAAAAAAAGGAAAAACATACCCTGCAAGATAAAGGCATAATGAGCTAGTATGCATAGCATACTAGCTCATCATGAATTACTTACCCGAGAACGAATCCCTCGCAGCCATCCTTGTCTCCCCCTCAGGCCGCCGACATGTCACCCGGGGCTTGCTTCTGGGTATCACAGCTCCGGCGCTGTGATTGGCCAGAGCCGCGATGATGTCACCACGAACGGCACAGTACAACTGAAGTAACGGCATGTACTGCCATTGCTTCAGTTGGATTAAGTGCGCTTATGCCACACGACGTCGCGACATGAAAATACACGGATATCTCCTAAACTGTGCAGGTTCAGGAGATATCCAGTGCAGCTACAGGCAAGTATAATTATAAGCTTGCCTGTAGTTTAAAGTGGTTGTAAAGGGTTTACATACAGTTTTAAATGGATTCCATGGCCAACAGTGTTTTGTTTACATCCAGTGCCATAAGTCTGACTGTCCCACTGATATCTTTCCAGGTATCCAATGCTGCTGTCACATCTGCCACCAAAATACCTGGTGTTAGTTATTGCCAGGGTCTAGAGGTGTTGTCTCCATCACGTGACAGGGCTTGGTCCTGATGATAGGCTACTAAACCCATCATCACTTGCTACCCTTTATATGCAGGGTATATTGCATCAAATAAGCTAGAGGTAGGAACACTGCACAATGCACTAATATGGTAGTGAGCAATGTACATACACTGCAGTGTACCACAGTATACACTGCAGTGTACCACAGTGTACATGCTGTGCATTGTGATGTACTACATTAAAAAGAATAAGGCCATGTATGTTTTTGCTTGCATTGAGGTGAATTTTCTACGTATTCAAAATGAATGCACGCACACCACAACAACACAAGTATGAATTTAGCCTAAAATATCAGCTGAATTTCAGCTTCTCCTCTGGCCCAACCTGATTCATCCTGATTGGCCAGGAGGAGAAGCTGGAAGACGATAGCGAATATTAATTTACTATTCTCACAAGAGGGTGGGTTCGGGGTGCAATGCTCAGTGCCCTGAGCCCAACCTTTTTCAAGCCAGTTAGAGCCTCAGGCTCTAATCATGTAGCTTGAGAAAAAAAAAAGTCTGGCGCCCTGCAGTGGGGCGGCACCCCAGCCCCCCTAATGGACCGGTCGTCTCGTCAAGACCCCTTTCACATGGAGCGGACTCTGTCAAGCTGATCCGCCTGCTCAGCGGGGGATCTGTCTGCTGATCCCCGCTAAGCAGGCAGATGACAGGTCCGTGTCCACTTCTCTGAAGCAGTGCAGACAGTGTTAATTTTGGCAGCAAATTTCAATTTAGTTTTAGTCTAAAGCTGGCCATACAACTATAGATTATCTGCAGATTTTCTATGGTTAGATGGAAAAAGTGCAACAGATTTCTCAATGTTCGCTACACTGTGTGGATGGAGGAATCTCCCACTTTTTCCATCTAATCATAGAAAATCTGTAGATAATATATAGGTGTATGGCCAGTTTTAGGACTAAAATGGCATTTTAGTTTTAGTCCCATTTTACTAATTTTACTCGTCTAAAATCTAATGGGTGCAAATAAATTGTAATGCATTAGTTAACATTTCTCTACAATTTCCAAACACATTATATACTGCTGGAGTGAAACATCAAATATGTTATTATTTATAGTATTGAGGTATGAACATACACTACAGACCAGTGTTAATTTTGAAGTCAAATTTCAATTTAGTTTTAGTCTTAGTCTTTTGACTAAAATAGCATTTTAGTTTTAGTCCCATTTTAGTAATCTCAGTTGTTTTAGTTTTAGTTGTATTTTAGTAGACTAAAATAATATTAATTTAGTCGAGTAAAATGTTTTAGTCGTTTTAGTCGACAAAATTAACACTGAGTGCAGACAGGGACACAGCTCGCTATTCTCTATGGCCCACCTGTCCATTTCCATCGGATGCCATCCAATCCGATCTGCTAGATGGATGGGGAATGCAATCCCCATCCGTCTTTTTTTAGCGGACTGGATCAGATGCAGGCGGGTGTAAATGGGCACATGTCCATTTACATCAGTCTCTCCATAGGAACATGGGAGATCCAATTGGGCCGGCCTGAAAAACGGACAGGCAGACCCGATCGTGCTTCTGTGAAAGGGGCCTACACAGCGTACCTTTACAGGGATGCACGGGTGTTCCATGTATCTCTGTGCAGGCAGTCCCATTGATGTCAATTGGGATGTAGCACCTGCACCAACACAGCTCCCAATTTTACATCCATGCAGGTCCGTATGCATGTCCCTGAGCTTACACTGCTTGAGTTCGGGTCATGTACCCACACCCACACGGATGTCAGATTGGGAACAGCAGATATGCCTGTGCAGCTGTTGCATCCCAAATGACATAAATGGGACTGCCTGTATGGAGATGCACGGAACACCTGTGCATCCCTGTGCAGGTAAACATGGCCCCCCATGGGCGTACACTTTAGTATGCCACATGTGAATAATGCTTTAGTACTGCTTTAGCAGGAATTTTGTAAGTTACGTTGTGTTTATGCGCAATATTAATGATTTTAGTGTATTTTTTGTGAAAAATTACGATATGATAAACATTTGCGTAATTATTGTGGGGCCCAAAAAATCAGTAGCACTTTTTTATTCTACTGGCCATGTGTTTTAAGAAAATGTCTAGTTTGAGGGGTCTTTTCAATTTCTAAAAGCTGTACGTGAAAAATGAAAACCTCCAGATTTTTTGAGAATTTTTTTTCGGTATGTTCCATTTTCACCATTTTGCAAAAGGGCGCAATTTAAAAATTACAAATATTTAAAGGTTTGTTTTTTATTTTCTAAATAGGTTCCTTTAAGCTAGTGCATTGTTGGTTCACTTACCTTTTCCTTCAATTTCCCTTCTAAATGTTTTTTTTCTTTGTCTGAATTTCTCACTTCCTGTTTCCTGTTCTTCAAATTATTAAGAAATGATTGCTATGCTTGTGTTTGGGGCCATCCCACTTACAATGTTAATCCACTGCTTATCCACCTAGCTACTTTCATGAATGTTCAGAATGTAAAGTAATTTGAAACACATATTAAGTATTTCCCAGAAGAACACTTTTGTACCCATCTCTATCAGTTAAAGGGGTTGTAAAGCTTTGTTTTTTATTTTCTAAATAGGTTCCTTTAAGCTAGTGCATTGTTGGTTCACTTACATTTTCCTTCGATTTCCCTTCTAAATGTTTTTTTCCTTTGTCTGAATTTCTCATTTCCTGTTTCTCCTCAGTAAACTTCACACCATCATCTGAGCGGTGTTTAGTCAGAACAGCTTACTGAACAGCTTACTGAGGAGGAACAGGAAGTGAGAAATTCAGACAAAGAAACAAAGAAAAAAAACATTTAGAAGGGAAATCGAAGGAAAAAGTGAATGAATGAATGAAATACTTGTATAGCGCACAATGCGAACTGAATCGCCTCTAGGCGCTGTGGCGAGCTTTGATCATCTGCTAAAAGAGGAAGGTCTTGAGTTTTTTCCTAAAAGCCAGGTGATTTTCTTCCAGGCGGATGTTGATTGGTAGAGCATTCCATAGCCGAGGCCCTTGGACAGCGAATCTCCGATCACCCTTGGATTTATACCGGGCTTTGGGCACGAGGAGGAGGTTTTTGTTGGCTGATCGAAGACTGCGGTTTGGTGTGTAATGATTTATTTTCTCCATTAGGTATTGCGGAGCTTCTCTATGCACGCATTTGTGGGTGAGGCAAAGGGTCTTGAACGTGATCCGATTTTTTACGGTTAGCCAATGTAAGCTCCTCAGTGAAGGAGAAATGGATTCCCAGGGTTTTTTTCCTGTTATCAGCCTTGCCGCCGTGTTTTGGATCAGTTGTAATCGCGCAAGTTGATATTGTGGTAATCCTATGTAAAGCGAGTTTGCGTAGTCCAGTCGTGAATTAATGATTGTTCCAACTACCACTGCTTTGTCATTCTTTGGGATAAAAGGGATGAGTCTGCGAAGCAAGCGCAGCAGATGGTGAGATCGACTGACTACAGATCCTATTTGCGCATCCATTGACATTTGTGCGTCCAAAATAACCCCGAGACTCTTCGCTTTGGTCTTTGGGGAGATAGTCTGCCCAAAGACGGTTGGTGGAGACCAGGAGGTTTTGGTTGCGGGCTTATGATTTGGGTGTAAGATAAGAAGCTCTGTCTTTGATTGGTTCAGTTGGAGGGAGTTGGTGGTCATCCAGTCCTCTATTGATTTCAGGCAGTTTTCAAGTTGTTGTTGGTGATCTTTTTTTCCATTGATCCGGAAATAAAGTTGCGTGTCGTCAGCGTAAGAGTGGAAGCAGAGATCTGAGCATCTGATGATTTGAAGGAGTGGGCGAATGTAAATGTTGAAGAGAACGGGTGACAACGGAGAGCCTTGAGGGACTCCGCAGGTGACTGCCCGAGTTTCGGAGAGGAATTTTCCTAGTTTCACTGTCTGTGACCGATTTCCTAGGAAGGACGCGAACCAATGGAGATCTATGTCTTGGACTCCGGCTACTTCTGTGAGGCGGACGAGTAGAGTATTGTGATCTACTGTATCAAACGCTGCACTTAGGTCTAGCAGTACGAGGAGACACGGCTCTCCATCATCTGCTGCTTCGAGGGCGTCATCCCAAATCTTGAGGAGAGCTGTTTCTGTTCCATGACCCGGGCGGAAGCCTGATTGCAGCGGGTCCAGGAGTTTGTGAGTATCCAGGTGAAGTTGTAGCTGATGTACTACAGCTTTCTCCATGATCTTAGAAATGGTGTTGAGGCTTGTAATCGGCCTACGGTTGTTTGGATCCTGAGGGTCCAGGTTTGGTTTCTTGAGTAGAGGTTTGACGATGCCTTGTTTGAGGATGCTGGGAACAATCCCTTCGTGGAATGATCGGTTTATGAGGTGGGTTATGGTTGGAGCCACGATGTCGGAGCATTCTTTCAGTAGTTTTGTGGGGATGATGTCAATAGGTGAGGTACTGTCACGCAGTTTATTAATGATGTTTTTTGCGGTGTCTACGGTAATTGGGGATAGTGAAAATTTTGGCGGTTGCGGTATGTTGGTGCGGACATCCTCTTTATGTTTTTGCTGGCTGAGGTTGGACGTTTTCTTCTGACAAATTGTTTCCCTGATGGTTTTGACTTTATCGATGAAAAAATCCGACAGTTTGTCACAGTAATCCTGGGATTCGCTTTCTGGGGGTTCTAGGCACACCGGATTCATTGATTGATTAACCAGTTTAAACAGTTCCCGTGGTTGGTTTGCGGCCGTTGAGATTGTATATGAGAAGTGGTCCTTTTTGGCTTTGAAGATTGCTTTCCGATAATTCTCTGTCAGACCTTTGTAGTTAAATAGGTTTTCCTCGGTGGGATTTCTTCTCCATGTTCTTTCCGCTCTTCTGCGTTCTTGCTTTAGTACAGAGAGGGAGCTATTAAACCATCCAGCATTTTTCTTCCTGATGAGAGCCCTGCGTTTTGGTGCTACCGAGTCTGCTGATTGCAGTAATGCCTTGTTTCGGGAGTTGAGTGTTTCCTCCGTAGAGTGGTTTAAGGTTATTGTAGATATTTTTTTGGACAGAGTGGTTTTGAAGGCTTCGGAGTACAGTTTTTTATGCGATCTGGTCCAGTGCGTTGTTACAGGTTTCCGTTTTGCGTTGGTGATGTTGGTAGTGATTTTGAATTTGATGGCGTGGTGATCCGTCCATGGCAGAGTTATGTTGTCGAGTATGTTGACGTCGATGTTCTGTTTGAAAATGAGGTCCAGGGTGTGTCCTGACCCATGCGTGGGAGTCTTTATCAGTTGCTGTAGACCCAGTTCTTCTAGTTGATTGATGCAGGCAGTCGCGATGGGGTCTTTAGGCTCGTTTGCCCAAAGGTTGAAATCTCCGAGTGCCAGGAAATTTTTGAATTTTAGGGTGTGCATTGCAAAGTAAGTGAACCAACAATGCACTAGCTTAAAGGAACCTATTTAGAAAACAAAAAACTAATCTTTACAACCCCTTTAAGCTTTTATATTTAGTAGGGACTTAGCAAATTAAAATTAGTTGTGTTTTTATCGGCTAATAATGGTTTTAGTGTATTTTTTGCCAAGATATTGGTTCTATAAACATTTGCGCAAATACAGCAGGGTCTTAAAAATCAGCAGCACCTTCTTTTTATTCTAGAGGCCCTATGCTTTCAGAAAATATATGGTTTTGGGAGTCTTTCACAAATTCTGAAAGCTGCAAGGGAAAAATGAAAACCTTCAGATTTTATGAGAAATTTGGATATTTACACTTTTGCGTCTGTTCAAATTTTCACCATGTCGCAAAAAGGCGCAATTTAAAAGTTACAAATATTTGTTATTTATTAACTCAATACAGGTTAAGCATTTATATTTAGTAGGGATTTAGTAAAATTGACTGTTTTTATCTGCTAATAATGGTTTCAGTGTATTTTGTTTGCAAATATATTATGATAGCTAAGGGAAGAAGGGGAGGAAGGAGTTCACTTAGACTGATAAGGGTTGATAGGGAGTTAAATAGGAAACTATATTTAAAAAATAAATAAATAAATAAATAAAAGTTTTTTTGTTTGTAAGGTTGCTTTAACTGACATTATATGCAGATGAAAGGTAACTTATTTGATTTTCATGTAAGTGAATATAAAGTAATAATGTTACTTTGTTTTTTTTTCTGAATCACATCTAAAGCGATCAGCGGACATAGATGATAGTAAGTAAAGCAGCCAGTGCTTGTATTCGCTGAAACCAATGTGGACGGGCCCTGGGTGCAGACCTGTGGATGTGTCTGGCAGCCAATTGGGTACAAGAGTAGCCACATTTAAAAATTTTGTGGACGTTAGCTGCAATGTTTTAGCCTCAGATCACATCCATTCATATGAAAGCAAAGTGTCAAACCACTTAGGTGCAATTTTACAGCCTTAGAAAATGAAGGACAGGGTCATCCATTGTCCAGGGCAAGGATCTGGTAATACATGCTTTAGAATGGGTGTACCACCCTGCGTCCATTCTATGCCCCCTTGCTTCACTGTGCCAGGGGCAGCTGTCCCTCTTGCCCACCCCTTGTCTCAGCCCTGGAAATACAGGTTACTGAGCTGGCCTGCTGTAAACAGATCTGTTCCAAAATAACCCTCAAGTCCGTAGCAGTAAAAGAGTTAAAGCAAATTCTTTGTGTCTAAGGAGGATTCTGGATCCTAGTCCCAAGCTGTATAAGTCAAGTACAGCAAATACAAAATCAAGTCCTGTTCTCCGAGCTATAAGACCTGTCCCTGCAATTTAACATTCCTATGACAAAGAACTGCAGAGACTCTGACATTTGTCTTTAGAATGACAGCGCATGGATTTATTTCTCCAAGCACAAAGACAAGGAGCCTGCATTTGCCAGAAATGTTATTTTATATATGCAAACAGACAAGATAGCCTTTGTATAAAACAATAAAAATTCCACAAAATAAAATTCAATAAAATGAAATGCTCTAAACGATATAGTTAAAAACAAGATCCTATATACTCAAATAACAAATTAGGAATTTCAATCAAACCTTTTACTTTACTACTACTAGTACTCGTGACTTTGAATTGGGTAATATACAACAGACTTCATTATAAAAGATGGATGAATTATTTTACCTTGGTTATTATTTCATCTAAACAACAAAAATAAAACCCTGCCATGCTCTTGTCCATGGATATATGAAAAAAAACATTTGTTTCACTGTCTTAGAACTACTTATTCTTTAGAATTGAATGTTGAGGTTTTGGGCACAAATTCCTCAAATGGGGCAAATCCTATTTATATAAGTTTATATTAAAACAGAGCTCCAGCCCCCACACCAAAAAAAACGAAGACAGCTTTCACACTGAAAGCGTTGGGCATTAGCGGCAAACTGATGCTCGTTTTAGCGGTGCTTTACCTCTGTTTAAGCGGCGCAATTGCGCAGCTTTTGGGCCACTAGAAGGGCCCTTTTAACCCCATAGAAGGGGTTAAAAACTCCTGTGTTGCGGCACTTCTGAAACGCTTTTCAGGCGCTTCGGAAAGCGCTGCCAATTCATTGTACACAGCGCTCCCAAACAGCCCCAGAGATGCTGCTTGCAGGAATTTTTCTAACATCCTGCAATCACACCGCCCCAATGTGAAAGCCCCCATTGCAAAGAATGAGAGGCAATTTTCAAGCGCTATTTCTAGCTCTAAAACGCCTAAAGACTGCCTCAGTGTGAAAGGGGTCTAAAGGTCAGCAGCTACAAATACTGTAGCTGCTGACTTTTACTATCAGGGCACCTATCTGTCCAGGGATTCCGCGGTGTCCTCACCCAAGCTGATTCTTGAATCAGCTCTCGGGGGCTGGCACCGCCATCTTGGGTGAGGGAAACCAGCAGTGAAGCCAGTTTCCTGCTGCACATGCACGAATTGCGCTTTTTTTAATGAGTCGGCTGCGGCCAGGGACAAATGCCCGCCTGTGCTCGCCATGGCAAACTCAGCAGGAAGTGGGAGCGTGTACCTATAAAAACCAGGTGCCTGCTCCCCACTTCCGCACAAGGTGACAAACGTGGCACGGGAGGAGGGGAGGAGGCAGACAAGCGGTTGGGTGGCGCTCCACTTAAAATAAAGCAGATATCATGTGGCTAAATTTCCAAAATTGTGTTGGCAATTGAGCCCTTTGGCCCACTAATGCCCTGTACACAGGATCGAATTTTCCAACAACAAATGTTGGATGTAAATTTGTTGGCTGAAAGTTCGACCGTATGTACGCTCCATCAAACATTTGTTGTCGGACTTTCCGCCACACTTTGCACATGTGAAGAAAGGATATGTGACTCAAAAAATACACCAAAAAACGCAGCCATGGTAGCGTTTTCTACTCATTTAAATGGGAAGGTGCATTTTTTTTTACCATGCAGCATGCAGGAAAAAAAACAAAAAATGATCCATAACTGATTGGTGTGAAGAGTTCTTAAAAAAAGAACTAATTCTTCTATCACATCTAAAAATTAGTAAGCTGCAATATCATATATTTTTTTTTTTTTTTTGGTTTATCATCTTAGTGTTTCACGCTCTGTAAAAACATACGCATCCCACATAGAGAGAACAGACAATATTTGTTTATCTGCCATGCATTACTTGTTAGCCTGTCTGTATGGTTTACATCTCCTTAGCTTTTCAGGCTTCAGAAGCTGGATAATACTATTCCATCCATTGATTTCTACTGTTTATATAGCTGTGCAGTCTCTCCAGAATTCATGTTACAAATAATGTCAAAGAGGAAAGACATACATTTCCCTCTTCAGACTGTTTATCAAAATAATCTGGTCAATCCACTTTCATGTGCCAACAAAATTTCTAAAGCCATCACTCAGATTATTTTATTGTCTACTGTATAATATGACTCTATTAAATTAAAGAGGTACTATTTTTATTTTACATTCATTTATTTGAAATAAAAACTTTATTGAATAAGTGGTTCATTTAGGCCTGGTTCACGCTGATGCGATTTCAGATGTGACTTGGGTCACACTGAATCACATGACAATGGAAATAACATTGCTTCCAATGGTGCAGCACAGCAGTGATGCGAGTCTGGGAAAGAGAACAGTTTGACTTTGGTATGATGCACTGCGATTTTGTGGTCCATAGACTTCAATGGAAGCACGTTAAAATCACATTTAGACCCCTTTCACACTGGGGCATTTTTTGAGGCGCTTTAGCGTTAAAAAAAAGCGCCTGTAAAGCGCTTGACAGAAGCCTCATCTGCAATCCCAATGTGAAAGCCCAAGTGCTTTAAGAGCCCTTTCACACTGCCAGCGCCTGAAAAACACGGGTAAAGCGCCGCTTAAACTAGCGGCGCTTTATCAGTGTTTTTCAAGCGCTAGCGGAGTGCTTTTAACCCCCGCTAGTGGCCAAATAAAGGGTTAAAATCACCCACAAAGCGCCACTGCCAAAAGCACTTTGCAGGTATTTTGCAGGAGCTTCCCATTGATTTCAATTGATTTCAATGGGAAGAGGCGCTTTAGAAGCGGTGTATTCACCGCTCCAGAAGCGCTGCAAAGAAACAGCTTGCAGGACTTTTTTTGACGCCCTGCCAGCGCAGAGCCTCAGTGTGAAAGCACTCAGGCTTTCACTATGGGATTGCAGATGAGGCTTCTTTCAGGCGCTTTACAGGCACTTTTTTGGAAAAACTCCCCAGTGTGAAAGGGGTCTTAGGCTGGATTCACACCTATGCACTTTTAGTGCTTTTTGCATTTTGCAGATTTGCACTACAGTCCATTTAAGATGGTTTCCTATGGAACATGTTCTGTAGTGCAAATCTGCAAAATGCAAAAAGCACTAAAAATGCACAGGTGTGAATACAGCCTTACTGTACATGCACTTTTTTTATGTATTTTTGTGTGGGATTGTTGCTGGTTGTTAGGAGCTGGCACCCGCCGTTATCTTAACAACCAGTGACTCGCCTCTGCTGTCGGCAGCAGGAATGAGTCATCATCGGTTGCTAAGGTGCCAGCGCCCGCCGGCATACTTAATTGTTGGTTCACTTACCTTTTCCTTCGATTTCCCTTCTAAATGTTTTTTTTCTTTGTCTGAATTTCTCACTTCCTGTTCCTCCTCAGTAAGCTGTTCAGTAAGCTGTTTTGGCTGACTAAACACCGCTCGGATGATGGTGTGAAGTTTACCGAGGAGAAACAGGAAATGAGAAATTCAGACAAAGGAAAAAAACATTTAGAAGAGAAATCGAAGGAAAAGGTAAGTGAACCAACAATGCACTAGCTTAAAGGAACCTATTTAGAAAATAAAAAACAAAGCTTTACAACCCCTTTAACTGATAGACATGAGTACAAAAGTGTTCTTCTGGGAAATACTTAATATGCGTTTCAAATTACTTTACATTCTGAACATTCATGAAAGTAGCTAGGTGGATAAGCAGTGGATTAACATTGTAAGTGGGATGGCCCCAAACACAAGCATAGCAATAATTTCTTAATAATTTGAAGAACAGGAAATTGTATTTATTAATAAGCAATGATTTCCTTTTTAACCACTTCAGCCCCGGACCATTTTGCTGGTCAAAGACCAGACCACTTTTTGCAAAACAGCACTGCGTCGCTTTAACTGACAATTGCGCTGTCATGCGACGTGGCTCCCAAACAAAATTAACGTCCTTTTTTTCCCACAAACAGAGCTTTCTTTTGGTGGTATTTTATCACCCCTGCGATTTTTATTTTTTGCGCTATAAACAAAAATAGAGCGACAATTTTGAAAAAAACACATTATTTTCCCTCAGTTTAGGTCGATACGTATTCTTCTACATTTTGGTAAATAAATCACAATAAGCGATTATTGATTGGTTTGCGCAAAAGTTATAGCGTTTACAAAATAGGGGATAGTTTTATGGCATTTTTATTAATATTTTTTTTTTACTAGTAATGGTGCCGATCAGCGATTTTTATTATGACTGCAACATTATGGCAGACACATCGGACATTTTTGACACATTTTTGGGGCCATTGTCATTTATACAGCAATCAGTGCTATATACAGTGCCTTGCGAAAGTATTCGGCCCCCTTGAACTTTTCAACCTTTTGCCACATTTCAGGCTTCAAACATAAAGATATAAAATTTTAATTTTTTGTGAAGAATCACCACCAGTGGGACACAATTGTGAAGTGGAATGAAATCTATTGGATAATTTAAACTTTTTTAGCAAATACAAAACTGAAAAGTGGTGCGTGCAAAATTATTTGGCCCCTTTACTTTCAGTGCAGCAAACTCACTCCAGAAGTTCAACGAGGATCTCTGAATGATCCAATGTTGTCCTAAATGACTAATGGTGATAAATAGAATCCACCTGTGTGTAATCAAGTCTCTGTATAAATGCACCTGCTCTGTGACAGTCTCAGGGTTTTGTTGAAAGCGCATAGAGCATCATGAAGACCAAGGAACACACCAGGCAGGTCCGTAATACTGTAGTGGAGAAGTTTAAAGCCGGATTTGGATACAAAAAGATTTACCAAGCTTTAAACATCCTAAGGAACACTGTGCAAGCGATCATTTTGAAATGGAAGGAGTATCAGACCACTGCAAATCTACCAAGACCTGGCCGTCCCTCTAAACTTTCAGCTTAGACAAGGAGAAGACTGATCAGAGATGCAGCCAAGAGGCCCATGATCACTCTGGATGAACTGCAGAGAACTACAGCTGAGGTGGGAGAGTCTGTCCATAGGACAACAATCAGTCGTACACTGCACAAATCTGGCCTTTATGGAAGAGCGGCAAGAAGAAAGCCATTTCTCAAAGATATCCATAAAAAGTCTCGTCTAAAGTTTGCCACAAGCCACCTGGGAGACACACCAAACATGTGGAAGAAGGTGCTCTGGTCAGACGAAACCAAAATCGAACTTTTTGCCGACAATGCAAAACGATATGTTTGGCGAAAAAGCAACACAGCTCATCACCCTCAACACACCATCCCCACTGTCAAACATGGTGGTGGCAGCATCATGGTTTGGGCCTGCTTTTCTTCAGCAGGGACAGGGAAGATGGTTAAAATTGAGGGGAAGATGGATGCAGCCAAATACAGGACCATTCTGGATGAAAACCTGTTGGAGTCTGCAAAAGACCTGAAACTGGGACGGAGATTTATCTTCCAACAAGACAATGATCCCAAACATACAGCAAAATGTACAAAGGAATGGTTCACAAATGAACGTATCCAGGTGTTAGAATGGCCAAATCAAAGTCCAGACCTGAATCCAATCGAGAATCTGTAGAAAGAACTGAAAACTGCTGTTCACAAACGCTCTCCATCCAACCTCACTGAGCTCGAGCTGTTTTGCAAGGAAGAATGGGCAAGAATTTCAGTCTCTCGATGTGCAAAACTGATAGAGACATACCCCAAGCGACTTGCAGCTGTAATCGCAGCAAAAGGTGGCTCTACAAAGTATTAACGCAAGGGGGGCGAATAATTTTGCACGCCCCACTTTTCATTTTTTTATTAGTTAAAAAAGTTTCAAAAATCCAATAGATTTCGTTCCACTTCACAATTGTGTTCCACTTGTTGGTGATTCTTCACAAAAAATAAAAATGTTATATCTTTATGTTTGAAGCCTGAAATGTGGCAAAAGGTTGAAAAGTTCAAGGGGGGGGGGGGGGGGGGGCGAATACTTTCGCAAGGCACCGTAAATGCAGTGTTTCCTGTGGAAATGACACTGGCAGTGAAGGGGTTAACCAGTGGGTGGCAGTGTAGGGGTTAAGTGTTCCTAGGGGTGTGTTACTAACTGTTGGGGGCTGGGCTTTAATTAAGTGAACACTGATCTCTGCTCCAATCACATGAAGCAGAGATCAGCGTCACTAGTTGCTAGGCAGAACGGGGAAATGCTGTTTACAATGGCATTTCCTCGTTCAGCCGCCCCGTGAGACAATCGCGGGTAAGCCCGCGGCGATCGAGTCCGCGGGACCCGCGACCAGACTCACGGGGGTCCAGACCAGCACGCGAGCGCGCCACTGGCGGCGCGCTCCTGATGGCAGGACGGCATTAAATATTGGACGTACCTGTACGCCAATATGCCTGCCCGTGCCATTCTGCCGACGTACATCGGCGTGCGCTGGTCGGAAACCGGTTAATTTGCAATATTCCTATGACAGCCATGTAAGTCAAATCCCTTGTATGTGTTGCACAGCAATTCACAATCAAGAACTGTACACTAGCTTAGTTAGGCCGATCACAGACAGAGTGAAATTTATTTGCTGCAAACACAAACCATTGTGTTCTCCTGGCGGGGAGGCAGGGGAAGCCATCAGCAATAAAACCTGGAAGCTGATTGGTTTCTATGCAGAAGTGAGTCTGATTTTGCACATTCCAGCTTTAGTAAATAAACTCCAGTCTATATTACTAGTGGCTATAAAAACTGCTTGCAATAAGCAGTCTGGTTGGACCCAAGTTGATTGCGTACATTCAGCCTGATCATACATGGTTCAAATCTTGGCCGGTTCCTGCTGAACTAGTTCCATAACTCATTCTGTGGCTACCCTCCTTGCTAGACAGGCATCTAGATATATGCAGATCTGGAAAACCCTGGATTTTAAACAATATAAATCGCCTTTATCTATATATGCCACTTCTGCTAAGTTGCAGGCTTGTGTGGCATAGATGTTGGGGGTCGAATCAATACAGTGCCGAATACAGGCGTCTTGTGCCAGCATTACCTATTGCGGAAACTAAAACTGACAGTCAACATGATTTATTCAACCACAACTCTCACTGGAAGGCAAATGACAAATTTCTATGTATGTTAAAATGCACACATTTTTCCTCAGCTTCCAGAATGCTGCACACCATGTTTAGGATGCCATACCTTGGAGGCAATACTGCCAGGCACATACAGCTTATAAGGGAAAAGGGAAAAAATTAAGTAAAGCATACAGGTAAGTTAAAGTGGTTGGTAAGGCATTATTATAAGTCTATGCCAGCCCCTCTATTAGAGGCTGGCATAGCACAATGTGCAAGTTGTATTTAAAAATGAGCACTGTAAAAAGCTGAATATCAGCTGTCTTCAGGCCGGTCACGTGACTCGTGGCCACTTTCCAGCTCTGATAGATGTCTTCTGTGGGAGGAGCCGTGATCTCCCTCTGGTGTCAGAGGGAGATCACGTGGCCACTCGTCTCCTCCACAGAAGCCACCAATCGGAGCTGGAAAGTGGACGCGAGTCACATGACCGGCCTGAAGACAGCTGATATTCAGTATTTACAGCGCTCATTTTTAAATACAACTTGCACATTGTGCTATGCCAGCCTCTAATAGAGAGGCTGGCGGTGACAAATTATATATTTTAAAATAAAATAGCAGCGCGGGCAGGGCCAGACCGGAGACAGACAGAGAGAGCGCTCACAGGGAGGAAGGAGGTGAGTGAGGGGGGAGAGGGGAGAGCAGAAAGCAGGCAGCCTATCATAGAGAGAGGCACTTTGACCACGGTGATCAGGGCGAAGCTGCCCTGGTTATCGTGGTCTGTTTAGAGAGGGCATACAGGAAGTGGTAGGTTTAGGGGTTTTTTTTGTTTTTTTTTACAGTTTGGATGAGGGCAGATTACATAGCACTGTGCTGTGCAATTTGCTTTAAGGGACCAGAATCTACTTCTTTTTTTTTTTTTTGGGGTTACCAAAAGCTTTAACTGTCTGACAAAACTTACTGCTGAGTGTGTAAAGGGGTTGGACAAAATTATGGAAACAAGTATGGTAAAGGAACTAAATTGTTACCCAATATGGTGTTGGATCGCCTTTGCATCCAGGCCGGCTTAAATTCTCCCTGGTATTGACAAAATAAAAGTCTTGGATGGTGGATAATGGAATCTGATACCACTCTTCATGCAAAAATCCGTGTCACACTTCTGCGCAATGTCCTTTTGGTCAGTTGACCATGTCGCTTATGCTTATTAGAAGACGTTTTCCCAGAAACAGTATATGCCATTATAACCTTTGATACTGTACCTCGCGACACCGCAAATAAATTGCTAACTTCAGTCACAGAGGCACCAGATAAGCGGGCACCAACAATTTGCCCTCTTTGAAACTCAGTAAGCTCTGACATGACTCCCTATTACTAGCAATCGCCTTCAGGGCCAAACACTCATGTGACTAGTTCTATGAACTTTGTAAAGCCCCAAGTAATGTCAATGCTACAGTATATCAGTATTGGGAATAAACTATGAATAAGGTCTTTATATTTTTTTTTAAGTAATGGCTTTATGTAATAATAATCATACAGAAAGGCTAGACTTATTATGACATGTGCTAAATACCACTGACATAGCTATCTGAAGCTAGCTAATGTATGATGGGAAAGCAAGATAAATCCCTTAAATAGAATCTCTGGGGGATGCTTTACAGTTGTAAGAGGAGTTATAGAACAATACAAGTTAAAGTGGTTGTAAACCCTTACAAACCACTTCGACCTACAGGTAAGCCTAGATTAAGGCTTACCCGTAGGTCCAAGAAATATCTCCTAAACCTACATGGTTTAGGAGATATTTACTAAAAGACAGTGACAGCACTGTGACGGCACACAGGCGCACTATCACCGTTAGCAGCATGCCGCTGCTAACGGCGATATGCCATTAGTGGCGGCTCCCGTGCGCAGGCGCGGGAGTGACGTCATCGCTGCTCCGGCGCTGTGAGTGGCCGGAGCAGCGATACCCGGAAGACATCGCTGGCTCCTGAGTCCGGTAAGTGACACATAATGGGCTACTATGCGATGCATAGTAGTCCATTATGCTTTACCTTTGCAGGGAGACAAAGAGGAAGTAAACCCATCAGGGTTTACTTCCTCTTTAACTGTACAACTTAAAAATGACATGCAAAAAAAAAAGGAAAAAAGTCACGGGGTTCTTCATAAAATTCATACCAGACCCCTATTCAGGCATGCAGCCTGGGTGACTCCACCCTCCCAAACCATACCAAGCCACATGCTTTTCAATATTGGCACGGTGACTTTCAAGTGGTGGCCACAAAGCCACCTCCCTTGCAAGGCCCCCTGCCCCATGCTGTGGGGACCAGGGATTATGCCCCAATTCCTGACCCCCAAAAAGGGATGTGGTGGTGAACATCGGTAAATGTATGTTTTTGGTAATTGTTAACTTGTGAGTCTTATTTGGGTCATAGGTTTACTGCAGATCAGGCTGGATGACGCATACAGGTAGGTCTCTGGTGTCACCCCCGGTTTTGGAAGTTTACAGAACCTGGAGGCCGGAGGCCAGGAGGGTTAATCTACATACTTAGGGGAGCTTTTGCCATTTCCCAGGCAGTGGGCTTTGCAAGGTGTCTGAGACAGCCCTTAAATATGGATAAGTCATGCCAGCAGAGGAGTCAGGTGGAAGATGAGACTGTTGGAGGGCTTACTTGGGTACACCTGGTCTGGGGGGGGGGGGGGGGCTCTGCCTCAGGCTAGAACTCAGACTAACTTGGGAGGATCCTGACAGCAGTGTGGTTTTAAAGGAATCTTACCTAAGAAGCTGCGGGAGCAAGGAGGACTGTGTGAATATAATGGCATAGTCAAGGACTTACAAGGGGAGACACTGCCACACGTACCAAGTCTTTTGAGAAGACAGCGTTGTGCTTAATCTTTCTTTAAACTTTCCTTTCCCTTTTGATTGCCAAGCTAGGGACCCAGCAGAGAAGCGGGGGTGACAATTGAGGAAGATACTACCGTGAAGATTGGAGGAGCTCAAGGATTCAGTGACAGTGAATCATCTAGTCTAGTGAGAGGGAAACTGGGAGCTCAGTGGGTTGAAGAACTACAGGAAGTGATTGTAGTGGAAGTGAAGGAACTGTTGCACTTTGTGTTAGAAACTGTTAAAGACTGTTGCCATAGGAGACAGCATTCCTACACATGCAGATGTAGCATCTTGCTGGATGCCTTTCCCTGCATGGCTGTCCTTCTGTAGAAGTCTCTGAGTCTCCTAATTAACATTGCAACTGCTTAAGGGTGTCCTGGCCTAACACTCTTTCTCAAAGTTCTGTTCAAGAGAAATAAAATCTCTTTGCATTCAAGAAGTATCTGGCGCCCAATGAAACTAACTTGCATTACACCTACTATGATTCACAACCCACCATATACAGAAGGAGGTTAGCTTTCTCTGGCCCTGGAGGCTCTCATTAGACTGAACCTAGGACCTTGCTACAATTGTTTAGCATAGGATAGACAGTATTTTTGTCCTGGAAATGGAGAGACAATTCATTGCTTACGGCTTAATCATTCACACATACAATTAAGTAATGACCCATCGATGGTGCAACTGCTTTTTGACACATACTGTGATCAGACCCTGGATCCTATACAGTGGCCTGACCCTTGGACCTAATTTAACCTATTTGAATGAATGAATGAATGAAATACTTGTATAGCGCACAATGCGAACTGAATCGCCTCTATTTGGGGGAACTAGAGAGTTTAGGACATGTTTTACATGCAGTTTTTAAAGTGGTTTTGGGAAAAAAAATTGTAAATATGTATTCTTGACTCAAAAAGCACACATTCTATTGCCCTTAACCTCCAAATCCCTTTTCTTTTGTGACTTGACTTCCTGTTAAAGAGTGGCTACATTTGTTTTTTATGGTCCCACTGTTTGTAAGAACATATCCACCCTCTTATGATTACTCCCTAGATGGACTAGGGACTATTGGTTTTGTAGTGTGTAAAGAGCAGCGCACACTGGGTGCGTTCTGGGCCAAGCACCAGCACCCACACGGATTGGGAGCGGAGGCTGTGTCCGTGCACCCGATGCGTCCTAATTGACAGCAATGGGACTGCCTGCACAGGGAGGTACAAAACACCCATGTATCCCAGTGTTGGGTAAACACAGCCCTCCACAGGGGTGCAGCTATATACGGCACTGTGTGCAAGGCCTTACCATTTCTAAATATTTTGAAGACGTTTAAATGGCCATCCCTGAACAGAAAGCAATCCTTGCATTTCTCAGACAATCATTCATTCAGCAAACATTCTACCAATAGTCTAGATTTTAATGATTCCTGAGGAAATATTTTCAGATACAGCTGGCTTTATACATAGCTCGAACTCCATCACGATTTTGCTGCTATACAATGTAAATGTTTGTTTGAAGAATGCGCTTCAGGGAAGCAAAATCTATCATCAAAACTACATTACCTGCAGTGTTGTATGTGAAAGGTGTGAAATTAGCGGTTAAACAGCATATCTGTGTGAAGGAGGCATTTTCTTTAGACTAAAGCCTTGTGCACGTGATCAAATTGTTGACCAACAAAGCGTCAGACTTTTGTCCGAACGGCGTGTGCCAGGAACTTGTTTTGCATACTAACAGCACACAATTGTCGGCCAATAAACACGACTGTAGTGACGTGCTACGTGGAATTTCAGCTCTTGAGCGCCACTCTTTGGGCACCTTGTGATAATGTCGTGTTTGGTGAGCATTGATTCCGAGCATGCATGTTTGTACTTTGGACTTTTGTGTGACGGACTTGTGTACACACGATACGAAAATCTGACAACAGACCATTGTCCACTGAAAATTTACTACCCTGCTATCCAACATATGTTGGCGGAAAGTTGGACAATAATTGTCTGATGGAATGTACTAATGGTCGGATTTTAGGAAAACAGTCTGTCATCACACAATTCCCTGATAACAATTCGATTGTATGTACCAGGCTTTACCCACAAAAAAGAAACTGTCTATGCGGAAAGTAAAATGATGTTCCTGTTTGTTTTGTCTCTAGGTTTTTGCTGTGAGAAAAAAAAAAACAGAGAGCTGTCAGACGCTGGGAATAAGGTATTGTTTGTAAATGAAATCATGTGCTATATATTGCAACATAGAAGATACTTAGGCTCCCAAGAAAAGCAAAAGTATGACAAATGTGCCTTGCGCTCCACTGTCTTTGGGGCACCTAAGCGAGCACAGCAATATAAAAAGGAGAACCCAGTCACCTGACCTGTAAAAATCATGTGACCACTCTCCACAGTATTAAGCTGAGAGAACTCCTTGACACACCACAGGCTCCACACTGCAGCCATTTTATGAATGAGCTGTAAGATGTAGGCTATGGTGTGCAGTGACTTTGAGGCATACAGTTAATAGTGTGTCTTATACAATAGTGTAGCTAAAGGTTTTTTTTTCACAAGACATGAAAACATAAACTCTCCTCACAACTCCAGTCTAGGGTTGCCACCTGATCGCGATTCACTCGGACAGTCCGGGTTTTGCATCATGTGTCCAAATTTCAGTCCAACTGAAACCTGGACACATTGTTTAGACAGGAACGCGGCTCTGCAAAGGGCCTGATAGGAGGGTGAGGGGGTACTATGTGTGCTGCATTACTATTCTTGTTGGAGAGCCCAAAGGTGTCCCATGTTTGTTACAATCCTATAATGTATACTAAAACAAAAAAATAAAAAAATTACTGTGTGCTGCTAAAGTGTTGGGGTTTGGTTTGAAGAAAAAGTGGCAACCCTACTCCGATATCCGCTGCACTTGAACCTCTTTGGATTATTATCTTTCACTGCACATGCTAGCTGAAGTAGCAGTTTGGGTCTTTGAAAGTAATGCTCTTCTGCACTCTCCTCAGAGTGATTCTCATTGGTCAATTTGGCAGGGTTGCCAACCGCCAGTAAATTTACTGACAGTTTGTAAAAAATCAGATTTTTTTTTTTACAACTGTTAGTAAATATCAGGGGCTGATACTTACATGCTGTGTTGTGTGTTTCCATATGATTTTTATACTGTTCAAATATTCACTGTGTTAGTTTTCAATAGGAATTCTGCAATTTTTCAGGTTGTCAGTAAAAAAATATGCTCTGTCAATAAATTTTCCATGTTTTGTCAGTAAAAAATGCTGCGGGAGGTTGGCAACCCTGCAGTGCGGTCATGTGCTAACACTGACTATTGCCCACTCACCAACATGATGCCACACAGCTTGGCTGTGCATTGCATTATTCAGACCACTACACTGGCTGCATGGGTAGCAAAAAATAATCAAGGAAGGAAATATGTGCAGTAGGGACTGGAGGTGTGGGGTCGGTGTAGTCACTTTTTCATTTTGTGTACAGGTGAACTTGGCGCTGGCTTCCTGGCCTTTTAAGGGTTTTCCGGAAGGGGGGGTAGGGTTTATGATCATGTGACCGCCATGATTTGCTGTCACATGATCAGCCAAGCAGCAATTGGGAGCTTTTCATTAGCGCCTGGTAACTGTGCCAAGACTACTCTTGGCACAGCTGTTTTTGCAATATTGCATGTAAATATGCAGCCGCTCGCCCCCAAGGCCCAACCGTGGAGGGTCCCCATATTTGCGTGCTGTCGGTGCCCAGAGGTTAAGAACTTTTGTTGAGTTTATATTGTTGTCTATGTCCTCATCGAAGAGCATTACCATCACTTCCTGTCCCAGTAAAACCAAAGCAAGAAATGAAAGGGTGCTTGCGCCACCTTTACACAGAGAACCATGAGGACCTAACAGAAATTCTACTTAAAGTGGTGTTGCCCATAAAAAAAAAAATAATCACCAAAATTCCTAAAAAAAATAGAAAAAAATATTTGGAAAAATGTTTTTTTTTTAACTCACCTCTCAATGCCTGTTGCTAGGGGATCCCTCATGGTTTTCCTCCTTCAGTGCATGGGCTCTTGACGTTACTTCCCCTCGGCGCAGGAAGGGCTCAGCTCTGCCCTCTCCCTCCTGTCAGTCATCTGGGACATGTGGCAGGTCCCAGATGACTGCGCAGCCAATCACGGCGCGCTTCGCTGTTTACAAATGCGCAGTGGGTGCCCAGCTGTGAAGTCACAGCTGGGTGCCCACAGTTAGAATGCCGGCGCCACCGAGTGGAGGGGGGAACAAGCGCGGTTTCGTTCCCCCGCATCGCTGGACCCTGGGACAGGTAAGTGTCCGATTATTAAAAGTCAGCAACTGCAGTATTTGTAGCTGCTGACTTAAATTTTTTTTTTTTAGGGGGAAAAAAGATGTCACTCTGATGCTACTTTCATTCTTTCTTAGAGAATTAAATATTCTGGGGGATAAGTGGAATTGTGTCCTGACCACAGGGAAATCACACGTTTACAGCAACAAATTTTTCACCTCCACTCATTTCTTTCTCTGGATTACTACATATGGAGGGTAGTGACGGTCCATGGTGCATACTGTCCTAGCTCAGTATATCGTCGCTTTCCTTTTGTCACTGTGTCACTTTTCTTCTGTTCCCTTTTACTAAATTGCTATGGCTCTAGTTCAGGGGTCTCAAACTGGCGGCCCTCAAGCTGTTGCTAAACTACAGTTCCCATGAGGCATTGCAAGGCAGACAGATAAAAGCATGACTCCCACAGGCTGAGGCATGATGGGACTTGTAGTTTTGGAACAGTTAGAGGGCCGCCAGTTTGAGACCCCTGCTCTAGTTGATTATGGCTTTCTATTTCTGGCTTTGCAAACATTACCCTATCACGTGCAGGGAAAATAATAAAACTGCATTTTTGCATGTACATGACAGGATGATGGAAGTCAGCAGAGCGTCACCATATTCACTAAGATCTAGCGCAAATTCTCTTGCCAATTGCAACTTTCCTTGCAAATTTAACAGTGTATTTGTGTTCAATAAATCAGCCCGTGGTGTGCAGCAGAGGTGTAGTAGGAACTTTTGAGGAACTTCAATTTATGTAGTATGACATGACATAAGTATGACATGCTGTCTGTAATAGAGACGCCTAAGGTGTTGCATGTAGCAAAGAAGTGTGAGACACCATATATATTATAGAGGTGTGGCTGATATGTGTAGTAGAGGGGCCTAAGGCTCTGAATGTAGAAGTATGAGGCATGCTGTACAATATAGAGATAGGAGACACTAGATTTAACTTACTAAAGGCAAATAGGCTGTTCACTTTGCAAGAGAAGTTGCACCTGTCAAGGGATTTTTTTCAGAGGTTAGTGGATGTGGTGAGATTTCATTTTGCAAAGGGTACCCAATCATACGCATGGAAACTAAATAGACTCAATTTTTTGCTTGCACATGATTGGACGATAGAAGCCAGCAGAGCTTCACCTCATCTACCAAGCATTGGTGAAAATACCCTTACCTTACAATGTGAACAGCCTATTTGTTGTAAATAAATATACCCCAGTATCTTATACCTCTATATTGCAGAGCTTGCTTCATGCAGACTTCATGCAGACTACATGCAGAGCCTTAAAGTATAACGAAGGGCAAAACTTTTTTTTTTTTTTACTTTTGGGTACAGTGCAGAGGGATAGAACGCTTGTCAGTTTTTATTGCCTGTGCCCCCCATTAAGAAGATTTAGCCCTCTCTATTTGTCCCGCTTACCATTATCATTGAAAGTGAAAGTAAAAGAACATTCCCAATTTTGGGTTGTCCCCAGAAATGTAATAGAGGGGAAATCCTCCAATGGGGATACTAGCTCTGGTGACCTGATGGTCCCCAAGAAATTCTCTTAATTTTCAGGAATTTCCTCTCACCTATTTGGCTATGGGACTGGAAGTGAAGGGAAATCTCCATAATGGGACAAAGATGGCAACAAAAAAAAAAATCTGACAGGTTATAACCCTCCTTTACTCTATCCAAAATGAATAAAAAAAAGTTTTGCCTATAGTTCTACTTTAAGTAAGCCATAGGTTATGCAATTTTCTTTCCTTCGCCGCTGAAGGAAAGAAAATTGCTTGATTATCCCACCTTCTGCGCAATTGTATTCTGACAGTAGGAGGTTTCCAAGCCATCAGAATACAATGATCACTGCTAGAGGCTATAGCTGCCTGCCGTGATCGCACAAGAAAAACCTGGCAAGATGGTTGTACTGAAGCTGATCGATGGATCAACTTCAGTACAACCAGCCAGCCCATAGATGTATCGAAATTCGACTGGTTCCTGCTGAACTGGCCAAATTTCATTCCGTCTATGACTGGTCTTGGGCCCTTCATATCAACCACACATTTATAATATACACAGAGGGTGTTGATTTACTAAACAAAAATAGACTGCGCACTTTGTAAAGAGCAGCTGCACTCTACAAGAGAAGTTGCTCCAGAGCTTAGTAAATGAGCAGAAGCTCTGCTTACTTCCATCATCCAATCAGCAAAAATGCATTTTTTTTATTTTCCTTGCACATAATTGGGTATTCTATGCAAAGTAAAGCTTTACCTCATTTAACAAGCTTGGGAGCAATTGCACTTTTCAAAGTGCATGGTCTATTTGCCTTTAGTAAATCAACCCCAGAACCTCACACATCTCTGTTACATGCCACCCTGTGAAACCAAAGACCTGAGGAACAGAGAAGAATCAGTCTGGGTGAGGATTGCACTAGATCCTGGGACATGCGAGTGTCTGTTCATAAAAAGTTAGCTACAGTTTTGTAGCTGTTACTTTTAATTTTGGCACATCTGACCAGTGGCGACCGGTCCATAAGGGGCACAGCCCCCTAGTTTGCATGCGGGGTGTGGAACTAAAAGGTTTCTATGAAGCCTGTAATTTTTTACAAGCACCTGATTAGAGCCTGAGGCTCTAATAGGCTTGTAAAATGTTGTCTTTGTGGTGCAGAGAACTGCGCCCGAACCCTCCACCTCTTCTCCTCGCAGATTGGCTGGGCAGAATCCTGGGACACGCCTAGTGAAGGCTCTCATTGGTGGATGGATTTGAGTGGTGAGGAAACAAACACACACACACTGCAGGACAGGGCTGGTTGCGGTGACAGTTGGACTTGTGGAAGAGAAGAATGTATGAGGAGGCCGGCAATCGCCATGTCCAGGGTACTGAGGAGTATTGGTAGTACCGGAGGAGCTTGGCTCGACTGGCTTTGCCCCCATTCATCTAAGTGACATCATCCTCCACCGCTACTCCATAGGGGGGGGATTCACCCACAGGGAGTGCCAGGGGGGTGTCCGGGGGGGGGGGCCTCGGGCAGTGGGTGTCATAGTGCAGAGGCTACTTCAATGTCCCATCACTATTCATTGACGGGCCGGTAAGCTGATTTTGGGGGAGTGTTTAGTGAAGTAGGAGGAGAGTCCGGGGGGGGAGGGGAGAGGACTGTAATGCTCCATTTTTAGGGTGAGCATGAACCCGGAGGGGTTTGTTTGCCACACCCCCCAAACATGTTTAGCACCAGATGCCACTGCATCTGACTGAAGATTCTCTTTAAGTAAACTGGAATTAGCTTTTTTTTGCATGGATGGATAACTGAAGTGAATATTTACAAATTTTTTTAATAAAGACTTTAACTCCTTTAGTAAACCAGCCTCACTGCCTTGCACCGCTCTATTTCATGCAATGTCTCACATCTCTCTACTACTTGCAGTGCCTTACCTCACATGGCTGCTCTGGGTTTCTGTACTTTTGAACACTTTGCTGCCATACTGGTTCTTTTCAGCAGGAAGCAGAATTCTATGAAGAACAATGCTGCTATTTACCAAGAGATGGGCATGCATTTGATGCTAATACCATAAATTATGTATGAAATGGCGAGCTAAACAACTCTACAGGTAATAGCGGGTATAACAAAGTGCCACAGTTTGGGAGTGAGCAAGTTAATTAAATAATGAGCCCCATATGTAACCAATTACTAATTACTCAAGAGACTTTACTTGCTTTATTTTGAAACTGTAAACATCCCTCTGCCCCTTAATTGATGTTAATGATAAAAGGCCATAGGCATTGCAAGCATCCAGAGAACAACTTCAAAGTGCGATCAAGTTGTTCCCAACCAGCAAATCAAAGATATGATCAGCCTTTGAAGCTATACCACAGGGGACACTGCTGTGTCAGTGTCACTGGAACTCTAAAGAGTTATGCACTGCGATACCTCTCACAGCACCAGCTCAACTATTCGGAGCAATTAAATGGCAACCATTGGAAAATCAGAGTATAGTATGGTTACCAGTTCACAAAATTTCAGAAACAATGGACTGCTATTTTAAATAGTACGTTTCAGTTGCTAGCATACAGATTTCAAATAAACTGACAGTAATGTGCAAAAACAGGGTCCTGTAGTTTGTACTACAGTATAGGAAATGACAGCTGACAACTATACTATATTCTATAACTATATTTCTATATGTTAAAATCTAGAGTAAACACAAAAATAATAGGCACATTTCCTCTCAAGTAAAGAAAAATTCCTAAAGAAAGAGTGACGGACACATCATCCTCAGAACACATAACAGTGAACTGTCTAATCTGGCATTCTACTTTTGCTGGGAAGAAGACCGCCGACTCCTTTTTTTCTAACCACCTTTGCTATCAACACCTTTCCATTCATCTGTGGGCACTGAAGTCAGAAGGTTGAGATGCTCAATGAAATGTTAGACGTATTGCCTGCTGTGATTTTTGTATGTTGCAAACATTGGGACACCTATCCAAGGTTCCCAGAAACCCCCTATCACAGGAGGCAGCGACAGTACAGGCAACAAGAGGGTGATGCAACTCAGAGGATTGATGGTAGAAAATGTGGAGTGGCAGAAGTACTGGTTGTGGTGGCACCTAGGGGCACATGCAACCTGCAAGGGCTGTATATTTCTTAGAACACAAAGGTATTCTGATTGACAGTTTGAAAAAAGTCGGACAGGGCCTGCATATATCACGGGCCGAATGTCAGGCAACATTTTCTTAGTGTCATTTGTTTTATGGAGTGTGGACAGGCTCGTTTGAGGCTTGTTGGAGAGAGCCAGGTAGAAGGCTGGCGTCTCAGAAGGGCCTGGTGACTCACTGAAGAACGTGCTTACAGTGTCACTTAGTTGGCTTTAAAAGAGAAGTATGTTTTTTTGAAATTTTTTATTCATACTTACCTTGGTGGACTAGAGCATCAGACTGATGCTGCAGCTGTCCCCCACAGTCTCTGCACCGAGAACTGAGCCATTGAACATCGCCGATGGCTCAGTTCTCACAGACCCCCCAGAGAAAAGCTACTGACTGTTAGTCAGCGTCTCTCCTCTCTGATCCCCCACGCTCACTGGACGTGGGAAGAGGCTGTCTTAGCAGCTTGGCGATCTGCTGAGACTGTCATCAATCAAGGCAGCTGGCGGATCCAGACTTGTAAGTCGGGATGACGTACTACCTTGACTGATGGCAGTGACGTCAACGGAGAGTGGACTTCAGACCACTCTCCGCTGAAAACGGGTCACAGGAGTGCAAAAAGAATTGCACTCCTGTGACCCTTAGGAGAAGCCCAGCCTAAAAAGCTCAGGCTCAGGCTGGTCTTCTCCTTCAAGGTTCCGACGCTGTGAAGCTGAACATTGATCTGGAGAGTTTGTACGGATCTGCTATTGAATCTAGGACCCCTAACCGTCACCTCCTTAAACATTCTGTTAAAAAAGACACAAGTGACCAGCACCCAATATTCTTTCTTGGTTCCCCTATTTTAGCCATGGGCTCAGCCTTGGCTAGTCCGCCTCTGGCCTTTGGAGGTGTATCCTGCCTTTGGGGTGTCAGAGGGGTGTTACATTGGCCTTTCAAACTTGTAGCAAAACAGAGGAATGTGTGCTGGAGGAAGAACAGTTCCACTAATAAGGACCTTTTCAAACAGGGTGGACTCCATCAAGCAGATCAGCCTGCTCAGCAGGGAATCTATCCACTGATCTTAGCTGAGCAGGTGGATGACAGGTCCGTGTCTGCTCCTCCATGCAGAGTGGACACGGACACAGATCGCTGTTCTCTATGGGGTGGTCAGATGTAAACGGAGTGCCCGTCTATCCCCATCCGTCTGTTTTTAGTGGACCAAATCGGATGCCGTAAACAGTCCGCTGACATTCTCCGCTCTGTAGAGAACAATGAGTAGTCCGATCGGGTCCGCCTGAAAAACGTGGTATGAAAGGGGCCTAAGGAGAGAAGGGGATAGATGCATTTCCAAAATACAAACTCATTAAATAAAGTTCTACATAAGAAACCAAGTTTCCTCTGGTTGAACACTGTGCAATAGAAGCAGTAATTCATGAACAAAAACACTATAGAGCTACAATGATCAATACACACATTCATAATTCAGCACTACTTCAGATGAAAATCCTGCTATACGTAATTATATAGAAAAGAAAAGTGAGGTTTTCTATGTTAAAAGGTCAAAACAGTAATTCCTGCATGCCAAACTAAATTCACGAAGACCCGCAACTATAGAGAATATTTCAACACTTGTTAAAGTGTCACCCACGGTAAACCTTTCTCCAGACTTGTAGCACAAAAGAATGCACATCCGTAAAATGACCATTGTGCGAGGAATGCTGTTTGACGTCTCCGCACTAGGGATTGTTATTGTTTTGTCACTTATTATAGCATTTCCAGTTCCCCTGCAGCTGCAAGGAAACTGAATGACCTGACTGGGCCACTGTGAATATCTCCTGCCTGTCAGAACGACACAAGCCCACGTGTCTTAAAAGCTTTACTGGTTTTCTGCCTGCTGCCATTTAGATCTTAAGTGAACTCCCCATTAACCTCTGGCAGAATGTATGCTATTAATACGTAACTAACTTTAACTCTGTCCTCAATTATTCATTGCACTTGCACTCAATAAGCATTACAACATTATATAAGCCTCCAAAGGGACCACTTATTTAAAAAGAATGGCTAGTATACATAGATAGATTGGGTCCTTCAACTGATATACATTGTTCTGCTGAATATAAAAGTAGCAGCATTTTAAAGTAAACCTGTCGAACTCAAAATATGCTAAAAAACAAACATAACAAAAAAAAAACATTGCATTTACCTTCATTAAGGCTCCGATCACATTTGGCGTTTTGGGATCTCTAGCAGAATCGCTGCGGTTCTACCAATGATCTGAAATCACACACCACAAAATGCATGTTCGCAGGCCAATTATTTTCAATGGCACTTAAACACACAGTGTGGTTTTATAGCCATATATCACATGGCAATCGTGGCAAACCGCAACGAGCGAAGCTCAAAAGAAGTTCCTGCTCCTTTCTGGGTGACAAGCTTTGCGTGTTGTGCCCTGCTGTAATTGCCACGCAATGTATCACGTGATAATTGTAGCAAAACCACAGAGTGGTTCGGGTGCAATTGAAAATGAATGGCACCTGAACTTGTGTTTTGAAATTGCAGTGCAATTTGAGATCGCGTGCAGATTTGCAGTGATTCTGCCCAAGATCCCGAAACGCCAAATGTGAATGGCGTTAAAATGCTCTGTATATCCAGATACAAGCAGCTTGTTAAAGTTTCGCACAACCTTTATTTATTGTAATTCAAAATTTTCACTATAAAAAATAAAAAAAAATAAACAAAAGTTGCATGATATTAAGAGCAAACAAGAAGGGACTGGACGAATTTCGATCCATGTATGGGCACCCTGGCTGTACAGAAAGCAATCTACCAATTGATTTCTGTACAACCAGTCTGTCGGGTTTTTCCTGACCAGGTATACCATGTAACATGGTGCAAAAGGTGACAAAAGTCTTTAGGCAGTGCAAATGAATGGGTTCACTTTAAGTCCCATTAGCTGCTTATATTAATTTCTTTCTCTTATTTTATAGCCCCATTCTCCTCATACCTGTAAGCTATTTCCTTTATTCTCACCAGCCGATCAGTGCAGCCAGGGAGTTAAGGAAATGTACAGAATCTCACAAAAGTGAGTAGACACCTCACATTTGTTTTAAAACATTTTTTTTTTTTTCATGAGACAATACTGAAGAAATCGCATGTTGCTACAATGTAAAGTATTGACCGTACAGCTTGTATAAAAGTGTAAATTTGCTGTCCCACAAAATAACTCAACACAAAGCCATTAATGTCTAAACCGCTGGCAACAAAAGTGAGTACACCCCTAAGTAAAAATATACAAATTGGACCCAAACTGTCAATATTTTATGTGGCCACCATTATTTTCCAGCACTGCCTTAAACCTATTGGGCATGGAGTTCACCAGATCTTCACAGGTTGCCACTGGAGTCCTCTTCCACTCCTCCATGATGACATCGCAGAGCTGATGGATGTTAGAGATCTTGCACTCCTCCACCTTCCGTTTGAGGATGCCCCACAGATGCTCAATAGGGTTTAGGTCTGGAGACATGCTTGTCCAGTCTATCACCTTTACCCTCAGCTTCTTTAGCAAGGCGGTGGTCATCTTGGAGGTGTGTTAGGGGTCGTTATCATGTTGAAATAATGCCCTGTGGCCCAGTCTCTGAAGGGTGGGGATCATGCTCTGCTTCAGTATGTCACAGTACATGTTGGCATTCATGGTTCCCTCAATGAACTGTAGCTCCCCAGTGCGGGCAGCACTCGTGCAGCCCCAGACCATGACACTCCCACCATCATGCTTGACTGTAGGCAAGACACACTTGTCTTTGTACTCCTCACCTGGTTGACACCCTCTGAACCAAATACGTTTATCTTGGTCTCATCAGGCCACAAGACATGGTTCCAGTAATCCATGTCCTTAGTCTACTTGTCTTCGGCAAACTATTTGCGGGCTTTCTTGTGCATCATCTTTATAAGAGCTTCCTTCTGGGACAACAGCCATGCAGACCAATTTGATGTAGTGTGCAGCGTATGGTCTGAGCACTAACAGGCTGATCCCACCACCCCTTCAACCTCTGCAGCAATGCTGGCAGCACTCATATGTCTATTTCCCAAAGACAACTTCTGCATATGATGCTGAGCACGTGCACTCAACTTCTTTGGTCGACCATGGTGAGGCCTGTTCTGAGTGGAATCTGTCCTGTTAAACCACTGTATGGTCTTGGCCACAGTGCTGCAGCTCAGTTTCAGGGTCAATCTTGACAATCTTCTTATAGCCTAGGTCAGTGATGGCGAACCTTGGCACCCCAGATGTTTTGGAACTACATTTCCCATGATGCTCTTGCACTCTGCAGTATAGTTGAGCATTATGGGAAATGTAGTTCCAAAACATCTGGGGTGCCAAGGTTCGCCATCACTGGCTTAGGCCATCTTTATGTAGAGCAACAATTCTTTTTTTAGATCCTCAGAGAGTTTTTTGCCATGAGTGCCATGTTAAACTTCCAGTGCCCAGTACGAGAGAGTGAGAGCAATAACACTAAATTTAACACACCTGCTCCCCATTCACACACGAGATGTTGTAACACTAGCAAGTCACATGACTCCGGGGTGAGGAAATGGCTAATTGGGCCCAATTTGGACATTTTCACTTAGGGATGTACTCTCTTTTGTTGCCGTTTAGACATTAATGGCGTGGTGTGTTGAGTTATTTTGAGCGGACAGCAAATTTACACTGTGATGCAAGCTGTACACTCACTACTTTACATTATAGCAAAGTGTGATTTCTTCAGTGTTGTCACATGAAAAGATATAATAAAATATTTACAAAAATGTGAGGGGTGTACTCACTTTGTGAAATACTGTATATTTAATGATATGGTAGATAGGTCTCTGCAAATTGGAAGTTTTTTGGTTGTTGGAACTGACTATGTCATTGTTAGAGAATTTTTTACATGGGAAAAGAGAGTGTACATCTGTCTTATTATTTTGCAGTTTCATCCCATCATAATTAAATTCCTCATTACTGAATATAAACTGCTTTAAGACTGAATATTATCCTCAAAGGAGTCCAGTCTCAGCTGGATCTCCTGCGCTAGTTAAAAGTCACCTCCAACGACTCACTCTGCATAATCCACAGTAATAATGATAGCTTATACCTCTGCAGTGATTACTATTTACATTAGAGAAACATTTACTTGGTTTATGTGCGAGAGGAGTATTGGTTCATTTACATTTCCTGCCAAGATAATCAATATTTTTGCTGTGTGCTGATTAAAATATGCATTACCTGATTGCAAAGGAGACGCTGTTGATGAAGCATAAGTGAAAATGAAAAAGTCTCTGAAGTGCTTAACCACTGTAATGACACATACAAGTACAAAAAAAGTTACAAGGATAAACCTGTTCCCAGAAGGCTTAGCTCTTCTTGACATTACAGCTTACATTTTTACAAAGCAGTAGCAGGTGAAAAACATTTTTAAAGTATATCGAAAGCCAAGACTTTTTTGTGTTTTGACGGAATAGTTAATGGCAAATCCTCTTTTAGGATTTTTATTTACCATCTATGTGCTAATGGAAAGATTTCTTTTCACTTCCTGCCTTATAGACACAACAGGAAGTAAGAGGAAATCTTAAAATATATACATATAGCGCTTGCAAACATATGTGAGAAAAAATTATAGATAAGGTGAACCAACATAAAGTCCAAGAACAAATCACTGAAAGTGCTCCAATCCAAAGTGAATAATAATTTCAGGTGCACAACACCTCCTTGAGAGTCCCCACTCCCCAGATCCACATGACCCCCAGCTTTTTAGTCTGGAGGGTCAATTCAGGCTTGGTATAGATGTCTTTATGATGGTATGCGGAAAGCCAAGTCAGCAGATCCAGGGTTCCTCAATGAAGAGTTTAAGCCAAATAGACATGTACCCAGAAGTAACGAAAGGGGGAACTAATAGTGAAATACCATCAAAAACCGATTTATTTAAACAAAAGATGGATACTTACAAAACAACGGGATTAACAAGCATTAAGCATGGAACAGATCGTATGAAACCATCGTTAGTAGCGTGCGTCCCAAACGTCCGGAACTGACGTCAGTGTTCCCGGAAACAGCGTCACCGTTTTGCTCTCCCACAGGGCATCATCAAGGACCTGATGATGCCCTGTGGGAGGGCGAAACGTTGATGCTGTTTCCGGGAACGCTGACGTCAGTTCCGGTCATTTGGGACACACGCTACTAACGACGGTTTCATACAATCTGTTCCATGCTTGATGCTTGTTAATCCCTTTGTTTTGAACCTGAAGTTTTTATTCACTTTGGATTGGAGCACTTTCAGTGGTTTGTTCTTGGACTATATGTTGGTTCACCTTATATATAATTTTTGCTCACATATGTTTGCGAGCGCTGTATGTATATATTTTATGGTTTTCAAGTGATTAGCACTTTATGTATAGCAGCTGCAATTGTTTTCACATCACTGATTCTGTTTTTACATCATCAGCGTGAATTTATATTTCGTTTATATACATTTTTCAAGAGGAAATCTTAGTGGACTCAATGAATAGAGCTGCCCTACCCAATTACCAATACAAGCAATTCTGTATAAAGTACTAATACGTTACATAATGTGCTATATAGCACATGTGTCAAACACAAGGCTTGCAGGCCAAATCCAGTCCTCCAGGCCATTTCATATGGCCCTCGCACCTCTCCTGCAGCCCTGGCGCTCCCCTTGTCTCCGCCTCCACTTTATTTCAGCAGTTGGCAGCAGAAAGGAGGACAGAACTCTTATGCCGCATACACACAAAAAAAAACTTGGATGGTTTTTCAGACGGAATTCCACTCAAGCTTGGCTTGCATACACACGGTCACACAAAAGTTCTCTGAACTTTCGACTGTCAAGAACGTGGTGACCTACAACACTACAACGAGCCCAGAAAATTAAGTTCAATGCTTCAGAGCATGCGTTGAATTGTTTCCGAGCATGCGTTCTGCGTGTCGGAATTGATACAGACCTTCTTTTTTTTTTTTTCTGACCGAAAAATTGAGAACCTGCTATCAATCTTTTTCTGGCGGGAATTCCGATGGAACATACACATGGTCGGAATTTCCGACCAAAAGCTCACATCGGACTTTCCGATCGTGTGTACGGGGCATTACAGATCCTGCAGCATCCCTTAGTCTCTAACCTCACCTGGGTTCAGCTGACTCCAGCCCTCGTCTGATCCTCTTCCAGAACATGCTTCTGCTTCCCAGCTCTGCCCCCAGCTTCTTCCCAGCAGCAGCACAAGGTAAGGAGGGTGCACTGTGATGTAAGGGAGGGTGGGGGACTCTTGACTTCTGACTGGGGGGGGTGCTCTACACATCTAGTCTAACAGATGCAACTGGCCTTTTGAGGGCAACCATAATGCTAATGCAGCACGCAATGAAATTGCGTTCGACACTCCTGTACTATATTTAAAAAAAAAAAATCATATAAAAAATGTTTAATCAAATAATAAATAGTCCACAATAGTCCTACAATAGTCCATAAAGGGCATGAGTGCTACAAATGTGACCACAAACAATCTTCATTAAAGTGAATGGTGCAAATTTATCAAACAGTCAATCCACCAACTGCACCGCCACCTTCCCCCCATAAAATACGGCACTCACCGGTAAGTACTGACCCCCTATATGAGAATAAGAAAAGGTCACACTGCGTTCAGAATTGCTTCACAACTTCCGTTGCTGATCATATGTATCTTTACCACTATCCCAGAATTAGTATACTTGGTAAGCCCATAAAAAAATAAAAGAGAAACCAAGGATGCCATTGAACCGTACCAGGTTTATTTAAAATTCCCCCATTCACATTAAAACAATGCACTCATAGCCAGCCATACATGGATCGAAATTTGGCCGATTCAGCAGGGACCGGCTGAGATTGGATCCATGTATGGGGGAGGCTAATTGTACCCAAGTCAATCCATTAATTGATTTGGGTACAACGAGTCTGTTGGATATTAAATATTTGATTACTGCTGGCGGCTATAACCACTAGTAGCAATCACTGTGTTCTTTCTGCTGGCCAGGAAGGCTCCCTGTACCAGCAGAACACAATAGTGCTGAGGGAGGTATTTCCCCATCAAAACCCCCTGTGTTGATAGGGAAATTGAGCGATTTTCTTTCCTTCCACCCATGGTGGAAGGAAAGAAAATCAAATCATCTATGGGCTGCTAAAGTATGGTGAACACCCTCTGGCACCCGGTGTTCTGTCAATATAGTCAATTCCTCAAGATCTCCAATCACGTCACTTCCAGTTACTGTAAACCATCACTAAGCGGAGATTTAGAAGAGTTGCTGTGTTGACACAACACCCGGCAAGGGTGTACACCCCAATACACGAACGGTTTGCTGTTTTGACAGAACAGCGGGTAAGGATGAAAAAGTTGTCACCGCCTCGGAGGCGGGCATTTTGTTGGTTAGTATCAGGCAGACTAATGCTAGTCATACACTATACGAAAAATCGGGCAAACTCAATTTCGAAAAACAAACGTTTGACCGCAAGCGCAAACGATGCTGCCCATCATGTAATGACCGATAAATTGTTCAGTGGACATAAATAAATACATTTTATGTTCGTTTTTTTACATATACCTAGTGTAGACAAGTCGGACGGGAAACACATTAACCTTTCAATTTATCGTTCATTCGGCAGAAAATTTCAAAACTTGTCCTTCGTTTTTTCGGCTCAAAAACGTTCAAACGATTATCGATTTTGTTCCCATTAATTGGCCAAAAAAACGAACGAACGGTCTAATTACTGAATTTCGGCCGATTTTTCGTATATGCCCAGCATAACAATGTCCGGTTATAATATTGTGTTTCGGAGTGTATACGGTTGGCGGGTGTTGTGTCAAAACAGCAACTCGTCAAAATCTCCAGTTGCTGATGGCTTATAGTAACCGGAAGTGACGTGATTGGAGATTGACAAATTGGCTATTTTGACAGAACACCGGAATGACCTGTCTACTAATCCCCTATCAAAGCTTCACTGCTCCGTACCACACTGGAGCCAGTGTGTGCTCCAAATGGCGGAAGTGATGTAATACTGGGGATGGGACTTCCGTTATCTAACTAAACTTAGGCTTTAAAGAAAAAAAACTCCACGTGTAATAGAAATTATATAATATACTGCAAATCATTGGTGTACAATTTTCATACAAACCACTTTGTAATGCATTTCTATTAAAAATGTCCATTTTAATTTACTGTGTTTTTTTTTTATTTTTTAACTGTCAAAAAATTCAGATGTCCCTTCTTTTCATTCTGTATGATATGGATATAGAGCCCCCCTAGAAATCCGATTTCCTGCTTTTCACAAAAGTCTGCACTGAGACAAATTTCAGATATCAATCCGATCGAAGCTTCATTTTTGCTGAGATACTCTCTAAGGCTCGTCCAAATTCCAAAAGAATGCAGACACTGCAATTTTTTTTATTACAGAAATGAGATTGTTCAGGTTAAGAAAAAAAAAAGGCATTCTCTCTAGTTCAAAAATCAGTATTATAAAAGGACAAGCTATAAACAAATGGTGATTTCTTCACAACCGAGAATGGTAAGACTGCTATTCCAAATCTGATAAAAGCCTTGCACTGTATATATGTCACAAGATTTGTTTCTCAATAAAACCGAAATGACACCTAACAGCATATGAAACCCTAACCATGAACATCTCTTATTTGCTCCCTTTTGGTTTGTTAAATATACCATTTAAAAGTGTTTTGTTTTACTGTATTTGTTCGATAATTGCCATGAAATAATTGCTGATCTTGCCAGAAAATCCAGTGCTATTCTGTGTCCTGTGAACAATGCAGTAGCATGTGATCTACAGAACACCTCCCTTATGTTCTAGTGAGCAGGGGAAGTGTTCTGTAGGCTTTAAAGCCCAACTCTGACATTGCAGTGCCACCCATACTCCCCCACATTGAAAGGTTTAATTGCACATTTAGTTTACTGTTCTTAAAGGCTTTAGGGGGGGGCAAAACTGTGACCAATAGGTTTAGAAAATGCCCTGGTGTTATCGAGAGTAAACAGTGCTCATAATTGGTGTCTGTGGGAGGAATAGTGTCCATCATCTGTGTCTGTGGAAGGAATAGAGCACCATCCTTGGTGTCTGTGGGAGGATCAGTGCCCCATCCTTGGTATCAGTGGGAGGAATGGTACCCATCATCAGTCTCTGTGGGTGGAATGGTGCCCATTGTCAGTGTCTGTGGGTAGAATGGTGCCCATCATCAGTGTCTGTGGGTGGAATAGTGCCCATCATCAGTGTATGTGGGTGGAATGGTGCCCATCATCAGTGTCTGTGGGAGGAATGGTGCCCCATAATTGGTGTCTCTGGGAGGATCAATGCCCCATCTTTGGTATCAGTGAGAGGAATGGTGCCCATCATCAGTGTCTGTGGGTGGAATGATGCCCATCATCAGTGTCTGTGGGAGGAATGGTGCCCCATCTCTGGTATCTGGGAGAATCAGTTCCCCATCATTGGTGTCTGTGGGTGGAATAGTGCCCCAATGTTGGTGTTAGTGGAAGGAATGGTGCCACATCATTTGTGTCTGTGGGAGGATCAATGCCCCATCATTGGTGTCTGTGGGAGGAATAGTGCCTCATTGTTGGGGTTATTGGAAGGAATGACGCCCCATCATTTGTGTCTTTGGGAGAAATGGTGCCACATTATTGCCCCAAGAGCTGGATAAAGGCAAGCAAAGGGCCACATCTGGCCGCAGTGTGGAGACCACTGGTCTAGGACCATGAAATTGGTGAGAAAATACTTGTCTTTCTCCTCTGTTCACTAGGCTCTGTAAGCTAAAACTGGCTCCAGTCACATTCCAGCCTCCTACATGTGCAATACGGGGTTAATCTACATTATGATAGACCAGAACTTCGGACAGTGCAGGGAGGGAGTCAAGTAAGCTTGTTCTGCAATATCTGACACAATGGGCATTATCCTTTGCAGTGCAGGAGGGAGGGGGCACCGTGAGGGTGGAATTTTTTCATTTTCATGAAATTGGGCTTTAAATACTTTCTGTCCTAGGGTTATACTTGCAATTGGGAGGGGGAGGGTGGTAAAAAACACAGTTGAGCCATGTTTTCACCATCCTCCCAACTGCTCCCCATAAACCTACAAAGGCAGTGGAAGGAAGGGTACACATGCCACACTCACGATGCTTTGCATCGCAGCACAACAAAAATAATCGCCGCTGTTGCATTCAGAAGACAGATAATTGGTAGCGACCCGTTCAACTGAATAGGGCGGCATGCAAACTGTGTTTTTAGCAGTTAAAACCAGTGGCGAGCATCACTTTTCAGGGGGGCACTGCTAGTGTAAACAAACCCTTAAAATGGCATTGCTGCTCCTCCACAGATGCAATACAGGGCATGAACATTGTCACCCTAAACAGGATATGTGTTACTGGCTGGATCGATCTGGGGAACATAAAGGAAAAAATCCTAAGAAAAAGAAAACCAATGCAGCCACCACATCTAAGGACTGTTAAACTGGTAAATATTTGCTTCTTGAGTTTCAATACAATAGCCATACACTTCTATCTGATACAACAAATAATTGCAACATTCTTGGGAAGATCATGAAAAATATCACTGGAAAGTCATATAAATAAGGCTACAATAAAAAAAAATAGTTAATAAAATCCCTAAAAAATAATGTATTATTAATCCGCTGTGGTTTTTCGACTCTGAGGCAGCTGGAATGAAGTCACTTCATAGTTCTCCTCGTGACACGCTGACAGTTTTAACATCTGTGCGGTTTTGTCCATGTGTCAGGATGGCGGACAGCAGCACAGTACAAAAGATAGCAGAGAGCTGGCTTTGTGAAATCTGGCATTAGTAGAATAGATGTTATCAGAGAAGACATCTGTTAATATCAGACAGTTAGCGCTATCAGTGTAGTAAAAAGGCTGTCAAATACAGCATTCACTATAATTTGGTTTACTCCAAAACACGTTACTTAACCACTTCAATGCAGGGCATTTTCACCCCCTTCCTGCCCAGGCCAATTTTCAGCTTTCAGTGCTGTCAAGCTTTGAATGACAATTGCGTGGTCATACAACACTGTACCCATGACATTTTAATCATTTTCCCCCCCACAAATAGAACTTTCTTTTGGTGGCATTTGAATACCTCTGCATTTTTTTTTTGTGCTTTAACCCCTGCGCGCCGAGAGTACGCAGATGCGTGTGCTCGGCTTTCGGGGGTTATACCAGGATGATGCTCACAGCTGCAGGCATCAGTCTGGTACTGTTGTGTAGAGCGACCAATCGGCTTTCTAGGTATAACAATCAATGTGGCTAAAAGCCGCTTGGCTGTTATCCCAGAGGAGCGGGAAGGGGCGTTCCCCCTCCCCCCTCCTGCCGCCTCTCGCTACTCTTCCCGGGCCTCCCGTTCCACCGGAAGTCCCGATCAAACATCCGCCGCTTCCAGCTGTTAGTGACAGACTGGAATGAAGCCGGAAACGGCTTTGTACCAGTCTCCTGGATGTAAACACAGAAGCGACGTCACAACATCACTTCCTGTTTACTCGGCTGCCAAAATATACAGTATTCAGATACACTGTTTTCGGTGATCTGAATACTTTGAAGTGTAAAGGAGGAATTTGGGGTCTTTTAGAGCCCCGATCCCTCCATAAAGAGTACCTGTCACCACCTATTACTGTCAAAAGGATGTTTACATTCCTTGTGACAGCAATAAAAGTGATCATTTTTTTTTTTTTAACACAATTTAATAATATAAAAATAAATAAAATAAATAAGAAAAAAAAATTTCAAAGCGCCTCTGTCACCGCGAGCTCGAAAACACATACGGAAGTCAGACCTGCATATGTAAACAGTGTTCAAATCACACATGTGAGGCATTGCCGCGATTGTCAGAGCGAGAGCAATAATTCTAGCATTAGACCTCCTCTGTAACTCTAACCTGGTAACCTTAAAAAAAATAGGGATTTTAACTTGTAAACAACAAATAGGCTTAGTCATGAAAGGGATAAACAAAAAAAAGAGCGACAATTTTGAAAAAAAACACAATATACTTAATTTTTTGCTATAATAAATATCCCAATTTAAAAAAAAAAAAAACATATTTCTTCCTCAGTTTAGGCCGATATGTATTCTACATATTTTTGGTAAAAATTTTTTTGCAATAAGCGTATATTGATTGGTTTGCGCAAAAGTTATAGCATCTACAAAATAGGGGATAGATTTATGGCATTTTTTTTTTCCTAGTAATGGCAGCGATCTGCGATTTTTGTCAGGACTGTGATATTGCGGTGGACAGATCGGACAGTTTTGACATTATTTTGGGCCAATTCACATTTATACAGTGAACAGTGCTATAAAAATGCACTGTTTACTGTATAAATGTCACTGGCAGGGAAGGAGTTAACACTAGAGGGCGATCAAGGAGTTAAATGTGTTACCTAGGGAGTGATTCCAACTGTGGGGGGAGGGGACCGACTGGGGGAGGTGACCGATTGGTGTTCCTCTGTACTGGGAACACACGATCGGTCTCCTCTTCCCTGACAGGACATAGATCTGTGTGTTTACACACACTGATCTACGTACCTGCTCTGTGACTGGCAATCGCGGGTGTCTGACGGACATCACAGCTGCCGGGCACGCGTATCTGCTCCCAAGTGATGCGGCGCGCGCGCCCCCTAGTAGCTGGGAAGCCAAGGACATCATATGATGGCGGCCCACCCATGGTGAGTAACCTTGTGGCCGTCATTTGCTATATGCGGGATGGGAAGAGGTAAAAGTGGTTGCAAACCCTTACATATACCCAATGAAGTGACAGGCCTCAGGTGATACACAGAGATAAAAAACATCCTCCTACATAGCTTGTACCCGTTTATCTGCAGTCTTCTCTTCTCTACAACCAAAGCCCAGAATTTTTAAAGCTTGTCTGCAAGTTCAGAAAAAAGGGGGAGAGCTGAAGTCACACTCTGCCGGGCTCAGTGAGGAGAGCTCTGACAGTTGATTGGAGGGAAGCGACATACCCCCCTTCACACAGCACACAGGAACAGAGCTGAGGCTGCCAACCAGCTGGATCTCCCTCCCCTGTCACCATTTTTCTCTTGGTGTCAGGAAAGCTTGTCAGAAGTGATTCATGCTGAAAGAGGAAGAAAGCACCAGACAGAAATTACACTTAGTGATCTTAATTGAGATACACTATTGAGGGATATGCTTTGTTCATAGTTCATGTCTGAACTTTACAACCACTTTAAGGTTACATGCTTTAATGGCAGTCATGCATGTGGCAACTGTATAGCAAGTTTGGATGATTTCTAGTGAAAATGCAATTGCATGGAATCGAGTGGTCCAGCACAGCCTGCTTCCCATGTTTATGTTTTGTTGCACAATTTAAAGCAGCCTTTCTCAATCTTTGTAACATGGAGGAACCCTTGATAAAACCTTCACCTCACATTAGTGTGATGGTCAGTGGGAAGAATGCTCCTTACATCTATGGTCATTGGAAGAACCCCACCCCCCCTTTACAGATAGTTATAAAGAACTGTCAGTGAGAAGCAGAAATTGCTTATTGCTTAAGGAAACCCTAGCAACCTCTGGAGGAGTTGAAGACCCTCAACCAAATTATCGAATGTGGGGGTGGAAATTGACTCGGAATGCCTACTGCCTGGAATGGACAGGCTTGTATGGACATCCACCACAGCTACCGTAGAAGATCACTGACACCTTGTTTTAGATCATCTCACTAATCCGCTAAGGTCAAGTGGAGCTAATCTTCAAAATGTGCCTAAAGTAACAACTGAGATTACGTACACATACTTTGTGCTACCTAAGCACCTGAGTATGTCTCAAAATGATCCCTGTGGATTCCAGGCTCAACGCAGGGCCTTCACTTATCTCCAAATCCTGCCCTTCCGAGACTAAGCCCCTGACCCTGTAATTACGGTATATGCCAGTTTCTTAGTAGACAGTATTGGCTCTGGCATTTGACAGTTAAGGGGGAACTAAAGTCCATAAATATGCCTCCTCAAAGGATGAGTCACCTGTAAGCTTCCTTGCAAGTGATGATATCTTCACCCATCTGGTCTTCTTCAAGGTTCAGCATCTTCAGCCAGTTGATTGCCCAGTCTGGGATGATATAACTATCACGCATGTACACAGGAGTTAATTCATTCTGGCACCAAGGCTTGCTGAGAATATACAGTTCAGTGTAAATTCTAAAGAAGTTTTTGAACAATAAGGCAAGATTTTATTGCAGAGCATAGTCCAGCCATTCTTAACCAGGGCTCCATGGGACCCTAGGGATCCTCAAGAGGTTGTTAAAGGTTCCTTGAGCAATCAAAAATGCCTACCTATCTGATAAATAACCACTGGCACATTCAACGTTTTTAACTATCTATAGGGTGAGGGTGGGGGGTTCCATTGACCACAAATGGAAGTATCAATAGTCCCTCTGACCATTACATAATGCTAATGTACCATGAGCTGTAGATATATTCATTATTAGTAGGGTTCCATGGCAAGCCAAAGCGATCCCCCTCTGAGCCCTTGTACACGCGGTCGGAGATTCCGACAACCAAATCCGTCGGAGTAATTCCGACGGATTAATTTCAGAAGAGGTCCGGAAGTGATGTTGCATACACACGGTCGGACTAAGTTGTTGGAAAATCCGATTGTACATAACGTGATGACGTTATTTCGTTACGACGGGACTACGTTCAGGCTAGTAGCCAATAGCTTTGGTCTAGGAATTTGATCTGAGCATGCGTGGCACTTTGTCCGTCGGAGTAGGCTACACATGATCGGAGTATGTCGGATCGGAGCATTTTGTCGGAAAATTTTACCGGCAAGTTGGAGAACTTGGTCCATCGGAATATCCAGTCCGATGGAGACCACACACAGTCAGAATATCCGACAAAACGGTCCGATAGGAAACATTCCGACTGAATCTCCGACCGTGTGTACAAGGGCTTACACTTAACGTGCAGTACTGCTTGTTGAACGTGATTCATTCAAGTGTCATGGTGGTGTACCATATACAGTCATTATCACTTTCTCACCGCCAGGAAAATGCCTCTGAAAAGCAATCTGACCATGGACAGCTTTTCAGAGACTTGCCAATCATAGCTGCTTGTATAAACTGAAAAGCTTAAATAACTGAAAATTTTATTTTTCTGAAGCGAAAGTGTTCGTAGGAAATTCTTCAAGTGTATGGCCACCTTAAGATCTGCACAGAGCTTCAGTGTGTACTGAAACATTTAGCCCAGTACACTCTTTAATGGCTCATTTACACCACAATCCCTGCATTCAAGGTGCAGTTCTGCCTGTGCGTTTACATGCATTAGTATTGTGTTTGTGGTGTGTTTGCAATGCATTTGCAGGGTGTTTTTGTTTTCAGGTGCTGTTTATGATTTTTTTTTTTTAACGTTGCCCATACATGTGTTCTAGTATGTTTAGGTGTGAAAAAATGCAGAATGCTGTACTTTTTTTTTTATACATACACTTGAAAGCACTGCATCGGTGTAAATTCAGCACATTGAAATAAATGTATTTTTGTAGAATTTGTGTTAAAAATGCGGTTGACCGGAATACAGTAAAATACACGAATGCCCTGTACACACGGTCGTAAATTTCTGATGGAAAAAGTCAGATCGGATCTTGTTGTCGTGTGTGGGCTCTGACTTTTTACGTCGGATTTTCCGATGTACAAAGTTTGAGAGCAGGATCTAACAACAAAATCAGATCGCATAAATTCCGATCGTGTATAGACAATTCCGACGGACAAAGTTCCACGCATGCTCAGAATAAACTAAGAGACCAAAGCTATTGGCTACTGGCCCGTTTATACTCCCGATGTACATGTTTGACGTCACCTCGTTCTGAACGATCGGATTTTCCGACAACTTTGTCCGACCGTGTGTATGCAACACAAGTTTTGGCCAAAACACATGGATTTTGTGGTCGAAATGTCCGACCGTGTGTATGCAACACAAGTTTCGGCCAAAATCACATGGATTTTGTGGTCGGAATGTCCGACCGTGTGTATGGGGCATAAGATCCCTGCTTTGGTGCATGTCAAAAAGACCCTTACAGTATTTTCACTGGACGTTGAAAGGTCTGGTAATGAAGTCTGCCTGGCTGCAGCAGTTTGAGCCGCGGACAGGAGAAGTGTAGGAAGTAGAATGGGTCTATACACACAACCACGTGGCTAGGCATATGCTTCATGTTAAACTGTGCCACATAACATTGAATGCAGACTGTAGTGTCTGGCCATATTTAACCCCACAGCCCCATTTAATTGTTCCCCCAGATTTTCATTCCTGGCCAAGAGGCCATCTGGCAGCAGAAAAGGAAAAAATCCCCACATGTTCCAAATATATTTCTGTATCACACCAGACCGTGCCATAAAAAATTGCTGTAATGTATGAAAGCCAGTGCTGCATGAATGGCTTCATGACCTTGTGAGCATGTGCATTATAGGGAAAACGATATGGTGATCCCCAGTGAGCAGTCCACATACACATAGAGAACCTCTCTATTGTACTTTCTGCTTCTACATCGCTTCCAAATGGACACCTAATTACAGGTGAGCGACACATAGCACAAGCCTTGTGTACATGTCAATAAAGCCAAACTCCAAGTGTGGATTTTATTGTTTAGTTACATTGCAACAGCTTGGACTGATGTAATATTCACTATATTATCAAAAGTATTGGGACACCTGCCTTTCCATGCACATGAATTTCAATGGCGTCTTATGCCGCGTACACACAACCGGACTTTCCGGCAGAATAGGTCAGACGGAATCAGTCCATCGGTTAATCCGATCGTGTGTGGGCTAATCCGATCGTTTTTCGTTTAAAAAATCTGACGGACCTATAAATAGAACATGTTTCAAATCTGTCCGACAGACTCAATTCCTATCGGGAAAACCGTTTGTCTGTATGCTGGCCTGATGGACCAAATACGACGCAAGGGAAGCTATTAGCTACTGGCTATTGAACTTCCTTTTCTGTTTACGTCATCACGTGCAAAACGAACCGGACTTTCGAACGGACTTAGTCCTTTCGTGTGTGGCCAAGTCCGTTCGTTCGGAAAGTCTGTCAGATCTCTGCTGAAAGTCCGCCGGGAAGATCGTCAGACCTAGTTTGGTGGAAAAAGTCTGCACAGGGTGGGCCAACTCAATATTGAACCCTACAGACTAATGCCACATATATTGAGTTGGCCCACCCTGGGCAGCTATAACAGCCACAACTCTTCTGGGAAGGCTGGCCACAAGGATTGGGAGTGTGTCTATGGGAATGTTTGACCATTCTTCCAGAAGTGCATTTGTGAGGTCAGGCACTGATGTGAACGAGAAGGCTTGGCTTGCAGTCTCTGCTCTAATTCATTTAAAGGTGTTCTGTTGGGTTGAGGTTTAGGACTCTGTGTAGGCCAGTCAATTTACTGGACCCCAAACTAGCTCACCCAATGTCTTTATGGACCTTGTTTGTGCACTGATCCAATATAATTTGGTGGAGGGGGGATTCTAGTGAGGGGTTATTTTTCAGGGGTTGGGCTTGGCCCCTTAGTTCCAGTGAAAGGAACTCTTAAGGTGTCAGCATACCAAGACATTTTTAACAATTTCATGCTCCCAACTTCATGGGAACAGTTTGGGATGGCTCCTTCCTGTTCCAACATGACTCTGCAACAGTGTACCACCAGGGGTTGAGGAAATGTAATGGCCTGCACAGTGTCTTGTCCTCAACCTGATAGAATACCTTTGAGATGAATTAGAGTGGAGACTGCGAGCCAGGCCTTCTAGTCCAACATTGGTGCCTGGCCTCACAAATGCACTTCTGGAAGAATGGTCAAACGTTCCCATAGACACACTCCTAAACCTTGTAGACAGCCTTCCCAGAGGAATTGAAGCTGTTATAGCTGCAAAGGGTGGGCCAACTCAATATTGTACCCTGCAGACTAAAACTGGGATGCCACTAAGGTTCATGTGTGTGTAAAGGCAGGAGTCCAAAACACTTTTGGTAATATAGTGTACATATGCCATACCTGTGGAACCAATGTGAAAATAAAGAGTCGTTGTAGTAGTCACTCCTACTACAGTGATTGCTGTCATCTTCTGAGTCCCAACCTGAGCGGCTGCCCTGCTGCATAGTAGCCACAGGGGAATCGCCATTCAAACAAACATCTTGTATTTTTGTCAATGAATGCAAAGTGTTCTCTAAATGGACAAGGTGGAGAAGCAATATGGTGGTGATGTCACATGAACAGCATTTTAAAAGTAAACGTGCCCTTAGGACTGTTGTGACTTATCACAGTCACTGCAATGTGCTAAAACGCATGGGTCCAACTTCCCCATAATAAAAAGAGTGTTTGTTGACGTCAACTCTACAGGGCAGTAGATATTAAAAAAATACAATGTGTCCAGTTTACTGCACTGGGAGGCCCATAGCAGTCAATGGCAATGCAATAATTGGCATATTATGTGTGTTTTGGTGCATTGGCAATGGATGTTAACAAGCCACAAAAAAAACATTTGCTGTAACTACTTGAATCCTCATGCACACTGTATGCTCTTTACGCTTTTTTTCTCCTACAGGAGTATAGCAGCAGCAAAGAAGCAGTAAAAAGCCGCTTTTTGCATGGGCATTAATGTGTGTTAATGTATGCTTTTGAGTGTGTTGTATCCTCAAACTCCTCTCCAAAATGCACAAGTGATTTTTTTTTTTTCTGTCTATCTGTAAACTCCCCTACCACCAAACTCCTGAAAACGCCTATAGTGTGCAAGGACATACAGTATATGCTAACATGGAGAGAATAAAAAAGCTCAAACTCCTGAAGAAGCAGCTTTTTTGAGCTGCAGTGTGCATGAGGTCTTATAAAGGGTTAACGGGAGTTCAGTTTTAATTAACTAGCCAAGTCCATCTATATCTAACACTACCCAATCCCCAGATTGGCAGTGCTGCTGTCCATTACTCCTCCAGCGGAATGTAGACAGACAGGTTAAAATAAAATAAAAAAAGAAAGAAAACGAATGCAACCACCACATTAAGGTCCCCATTCACACGTGGGCTATTGCGATTGCAGGCAGAATCCCCGCAATTATGCTGTGATCCCAAACTGCTCTACAATAGCAAAACTCAGCTGCAGGTGCCGTTATTTTCAATGGCCCCTAAAACGGGGTGCGGTTTTGCCACAATTGTCACACAATATATCAAATAGCATTGCTCCTACTCCTTTTTTGGATGACAGGCTTCACACGATGCAATTGCCACACGATAAATTGTGCGATAATTGCGAAAAAACAGCACCGCCTTTTAGGTGCTATTGCAAATGTTGGCACCCAAAGCTGCGTTTTGCTATTGTAGAGCATTTTGAAATCACGGCGGAGTCACAGAATGTGTGTATCACACAAATCAATCAATGGTGGGACCTAAGGGGGGAAAAAAAAACGAACGCTATATTATACCAAAAAAAAAAAAAATAATGTAATTTATTGCATCTTACCAGTCCTTAGGGCTCCATTCACACCCTGGTATTTTGAGACTGCGGCAGAATTATGTCCAATACACACGGCCGGACTTTCCGACGGAAAATGTGCGATCGGATCACGTTGCCAGAAAATCCGATCATGTGTGGGCTCCATCTGACTTTTTCCGTCGGAATTTCCGTCACACAAAGTTTAAGAGCTGGATCTAAAATTTTCCGACAACAAAATCCGAATGTTTAAATTACGATCGTGTGTAGACAATTCCGGTGGACAAAGTGCCACACATGCACAGAATAAATTATGAGATGAAATCTATTGACTACTGCCCCATTTATAGTCCTTTATAGTGTTCTACGTCACCGCGTTCTGAACGATCGGATTTTCCGATCAACTTTGTGCGACCGTGTGTATGAAAGACAAGTTTGGCCCAAATTTGTCAGAAAAAATCAGATGGATTTTGTAGTCAGAATGTCCGACCGTGTGTACAGGGCATTACTGTGATTTTGTCGCGATCTCAAAACGCTCAGCTGTGAATGGAGCCTTAAAGCGGAGGTCCGCCCATAGCTGCAAAAATTGAAAGCTAGCGGCTACACATACTGCAGCTGCTGATTTAACACTTATCTGTCCTGGAGTCCAGCAATGTCAGCACCATCAGCTTTCCATCAGCTGTCGGGTGCTGCCGCCTCCATTGCGAGTAAGGGAACCTGGCAGTGTAGCCTTTTCGGCTTCACGCCGGGAACCCTACTGGAGTCCCAACTGTGACGTCAATACCCGCGGCTGAGGCTCCCGGAAGTGGGGAAAGCCCTGTGAAAGACAGGTATACTATAGTAGCCACCCCCCGAAAGGTGCCAGATGTGACACCGGAAGGGGGAGGAGTACAATGAGCGGAAGTTTTGGGTGGAACTCCGCTTTAAGGACTGGCAATATGCAATAAATTACATTTTAGTTTTTTGCTTTAATATAGCTTTCTTTTTTTTCCTCTTAGGTGCCACTGACCCAAAAAACTTGCTAAAATGTACTTGCCGTGCTATTATTCCTTAATGACACTCCAAATGTGGATGACAGTTGACAAAAATCCTGCAAAATTAGATTGGCTCGTGTCCAAAATTTACTACATGAGCTTTAGTGCGTTTTTGGAGAGGAGGGAGGCCCATTTAAATGCATGGTGCTGCTCCAAAAATGCACTAAAAAACAGGTAAAAAATAGTGCTGTAGCATCACTCAAGTGTGAACAGGGCCTTAAACGTATATTATATTTAGCATTGGTTCACACCAGTGTGGTTTTGAAATCGCACTAGGTCAGCACCATTTCAAAAGCCGCAGATCAGTGGAATTTGGATCTCCGATTTCATTGCAGCTTGCGACTCCATTAAACAAGTCAATGCAAATCACAATGAAATTGCAGAAAAGTCGAGCAGGAACCTTTTTCAAAGTCGCTGTGACTTGAGAACTATTTGAACGGTCCGATTGTCGAAAATACTTTCAAACCGTTCAAAATCACATGACAAAATCGTATTGGTGTGAACGAGGGCTTATACTAATTCTCGTTGTTCCTCTGTATTGTTGTTACATAAACATTGTAAAAGTAAACACTGTAACTTTTTCTTACTGGGAAATTTAAATAAACACACTGAAAAAAAAAAAAAGAAGGGTGCAGCTGATGAATAAGATATTTCTAAGGCTCACCACATACATTACAATTTGATAGTACAACCTCCTTTAGAGCGACCAACAACTACGTCGTGCTCGACTAGATACATATTCATTGGATAGTTTATATAGGTTCTCATATTGCATTGTCTTGGTAAATCCAATGGTGGCAACACATGGAACGATTTTATACTGATCGATTTACAGTGTGATGGAAAATAAAATCAGATCAAAAATATTGTTTGATGCTCCATACACTTAACAGTCATGTTGAGTCAACTACTTTCCAGACCAACCTGAATAATTCAAATCTGCAAACAACTGAATAGCCATAAATTTCCTTTCAACTGATTAAGCCCCAATTTAACCACCTCCTGCCCGCGCTATAGCCAAATGACGGCTACAGCGTGAGCCTTAACTGCCAGGCCGTCATATGAAGTCCTCCCGTGCATGAGCTGCCTGCGTGCCTCCCTGCAGATCTGTGATCACCGAGTCAATGACATCCCGGCCCCTTACCACGTGATCAGCTGTCAGCCAATGACAGCTGATCACGCGATGTAAACAGAAGATGGGTAATCGGGGAAAAAAAGCCGATCACCAGATTCTGAAAGAGGGACATCAGTCCTGAACAGGGAGAGGCCCTCCAGTGCCACCCGCCAGTCCCAACTACAGGTGCATATCAGTGCTGTCTACCAGTGTACACCAGTATACCACCTACTAGTGCCACCTATCAATGCCCACCAGTGCCACCTATCAATGCCCATCAGTGCTGCCAACCAGTGCCCATCAATGCCTCATCATCAGTGCCACCTATCAATGCCCATCAGGGCCACCTATCAGTGCCCTTCAGTGCCACCTCATCAGTGCCTATCTGTGCAGACTTTCAGTGCCCATCAGTGCAGCCTATCATTGCTGCCTCATCAGCGCACATCAATGAAGGAGAAAAATTACCTGTTTTCAAAATTTTATAACAAACTATGAAACTGTTTTTTTTTTTTCAAAAGTGATTAAATACCACCAAAAGAAAGCTCTATTTGTGGGTTTCCTCCGGGTACTCCAGTTTCCTCCCACACTCCAAAGACATGCTGGTAGGTTAATTGGCTCCTGTCTAAAATGGCCCTAGTATATGAATGTGAGTTGGGGACCTTACATTGTAATAGAGGGGGCTTTTGGGACTTTGAATGAGACGCATGGTAACATGCATCTCCATCCCTATTCAAGTACATAGAGAAAAAGGGTCGGCACTTTAAATGAGGTGTCTATATTGTAGCTAGGGATGAGCTCAGGCGTGTTCGCATGATCCATGTGCAGAGCCCGCCAGGAAGTCGGCACACCGCTGCGCTAATCACAGGCAGTGAGACATTGCCTCAATGCATGGCTGCAGAGATCGGGCAATGCCTCACTGCCTGTGATTAGCGCTGCGCCGACTTCCTGGCGGGCTCTGCACGTGTTCCACGCGAACACGCCTGAGCTCATCCCTAATCGTGGCTAATCGAAGGAGTCAAAGTGAAAACATGAACAAGTATTTATTTGTTTGCCATGATTGAGTAGTTACATGGCACACAATACATGCGATAATGGCACATAATATAACAAATCATGTTAGATTGTAAGTTCTTTGAGGGCAGGGACTTATGTGAATGTACGATGTATTTAGTGTTGTATAAAGTGTTGCGTAAAATTGATAAAAAAGTTGATGAAGCTATATAAGTACCTTTAATAAATAAACAAAATAATCAAATTGTCCAACTATTAATTAAAAATTTACTTCCCTGTCTGTAGCATATCGACTGAATGGGTTTGTCCACTACAGATCAATTATTCCTATCGGACAAAATCGAAATCAAAGTGTGCGTGGCCACCATTTTTGGTCATTAACACAACTAACTATATTATTATCCACTACAGATTCATTTTTCTTAATGGGTCCAAAATCGACTGGAGAAGAAACCAACGTGTGCATGGCCACCATTTTTTTTTTTTTTACAACTGATCATATTATCCGTATTATTCACTACAGATTAATTGGTCCAAAATCGACTGGAGAAGAAATCAAAGTGTGCATGGCCATCATTTTTGAATCATTTTCACAACCAATCTTATTATCTATTTCTACGGAGAAAGGGCCGATCAGGTCGTTATGGGTATGGAGACAATAAAGATGATTGGCCAGAGATTGTAACATGTATGACCACCATAAGTGAGACAGTCTACAACTTCTTATGTACATGATTACATCCTAAACAAGCAGGAGACACCAGCCAGCAGCCAGATCCAAGTCATACATGATCAGTACAGAGGAAGAAGATACAGATCAGGTCTATGGAGCTGTCAGGACATCCAGATCGCACACCATCCCCATACACTGACAGATAAGATGAAGATGTAAGTAGCCCCATCAGACATGATGTGTATGGACGAGTCGGGTGAAATGTCGGCTTTACCTGGAGGAGATCATAAGATGTCATCTCCTGTTGAATCATCTACAAAGTTCATCCCAAGCTAGGAAGGAGAGATCGCAGCGATCGCCTGGACTCATCATCACTATAATCCGAGACAGAGAAAAACTTTCACCTCTTCCCAACTAGAGGAACGAGCTGAGCAAGTCCTGGGAACACACCCTGGGCTAGGAGAGCGCACACTCCTCATAGACAAGGGGCAGCCTCGTCTGATCAATGGGCACGATGAGTAGTACGGAGGGTGTGTGCGCTCTGTATCCCGTCCTAGTCTATACACACAGCACCGGCAACAAGTCACAGCAGCGACACCCGCTGGACAAGCACAGGGACTGCAGCCGTCTGCTCATCTTCACCTAGGGGACAATTATTGTCAGTGACAGTTAGGGCTGATTCACACCTAGGCAGTTTTAGTGCTTTTTGCATTATGCAGATTTGCACTACAGAACTTGTTCCATAGGAAACCATGGTAAATGGACTGTAGTGCAAATCTGCAAAAAACACTAAAAATGCATAGGTGTGAATCCAGCCTAAAGCAGTATTGGGTCCATGCACACTAGTGACATAAAAAAAATGGCAGAAAAAGCGACAAAAAAAAATGGCAGAAAAAGCATTTCCCCCAAAACATTCCCCCTCTGCTGATCTTTTAATGTGTACACTTAAGAACGTCGCAAAAAAATGGAGCACTTGTAAAATGCTAGAGCTTCCACGTGCAGTGTCACAGGAGGACCGCCAAAGTCTCTATTGAGGGATCCATGAGCGCCGTGTGTTAGCCGCAGCTGGAGCCCCAGCTGATAAAAAACGGCGAGGCCGTGCCTTAGAAATGCGTTCTGATTGGCCAGACAATGTGTGGGCGGCTCCTGAGCGTCATGTGTTAGCCGCAACTGGAGCTTCATGGAGATGTCGGCTGTGTGTCTCTGGGTGGGCGTGGTCCAGGGCTGTCAAACTGGGGAGCCGCCCACATGTTGTCTGGCCAATCAGAACACGTTTCGAAGGCATAGCCTCACTTTTTCATCAACTGAGAGGTGGAGCCCTCAATAGAGACTTTCTGGTGGTCCTCCTGTGACACTGCACGTGGAAGCTCCCACCCACTCTAGCACTCTGCAAGTACTCCAACATTTTTCACGCAAGTTTTTAGTGTTATTTTATACCTATATACTGAATAAATTCCTAAGCTGTTTAAGTGATTGGCTTGGTGCTTTTCTCTCCTCATTTTGCTTTCCTTTTGTTCACAGTGATCAGGTTCCCCAGCCTGTGCCAGAAACAGCCTCCCTCCCTTTACAGCTTCCATTTAGAGCAGGGGTCTCAAACTAGTGGCCCTCTAGCTGTCGTGGAAATAAACGTCCCATCATGCCTCTGCCTGAGGGAGTCATACTTGTAACTGTCAGCTTTGCAATGCCTCATGGGACTTGTAGTTTCACAACAGCTGGAGGGCCACCAGTTTGAGACCCCTGATTTAGAGACTAGTTTTTAGGGGTTCATCCCCCAGAACTTTCATTCTACTCACCATTCACATGGTTGCACCTTCACGTATCAGCATGCAGATGCATTCCTTTTCATTTCAATTTTAAACTTTAATCATTTTCATCAGATGGTTTAGCGCTGAACATTATACCAATATTGTGCAGGGGCGGACTGACCTTCGGGCACTCGGGCACTGCCCGAGGGCCCCATGCCACCAAGGGGCCCCACCAGGGTTGCCAGCCTCAATAAAACCAGGGACAGTATGTAAAAATCTGTGTTTTTAAAAAAATCCCAAGATTATAGCTGCCACGCCTCTCCAGTAACTTTTCAGTGTGTGTATTTATTCTATGTGTGTATATTGTGTGTCTGTGTGTGTATACTGTATATGTGTGTGTGTATACTGTGTGGCCCCCTAATCTATTGCCCGAGGGCCCCATAATCTTCTCCTATTGCCCGGGGGCCCCATAATCTCCTATTGTCCGGGGGCCCCATGAGTTGCCAGTCCGCCCCTGATATTATGTATGTGTTTCCACTTAAGAACATCGCATGCTCCTCAGCCCCAGCTCGCACCGCTGTGCAACTTGACTGTTCCAAATTGCATGACAAGTCGCAAACAATTGTTGGCAATGAAACTGTTCAAATTGGTGCGACTCCGACTTTGCGGTAAAAAAATAAATAAACGTTTCCTGCACTATTTTTGGCGATTTCAGGTGTGACTTGCATAGACATCGGTGCATGAACAGATGTCAGTCAAGTCGTAACTGAAATCGCACCGACCTGCAGCTTTGAAATCGGGCTACATTAAGTGAAGTAGACCAATTTCAAAGATTCTGCAAGAACGGGGGTTAAAGAGGAACTGCAGTCTGCTCACATAATTTGTAATAAAAACATCTTTGCCATTCTGAAGCTTCCCTCCAACCACTTTGCTTATTATTTTATATATACTGTGATTCTGTACTTGCCAAACGTGCTGCAGAAATCTCCCTCCACTGAGTCTGGCTGTCATTTTAACTGTGGGTAGCTGAAGCTGCTGCCTGTTCACTTCCTGGATTTACACAGAGGCACACCTCCAGCTCTGCAGCTCTCATTGGCCTTCTTATGACTCACCCCCTCCCTTCCTGGCAAACTCTAACGAGAGTGAGAGAGAGAGCTGTGCATGATGTCATAAGCTTAGGCTTTTTAGCAGAAAAGAAACAGGACGTGGGCTGTATAAGGTATTTACTGGCAGAAAAAATAATGTTTTACTATCCAAAATGAAAACAGCAAGAGCAGAAGATTTAATAGATGGAAAGTTGAAAAGAATGACTGAAGTTCTTCTTTAAACGCTGCATTCATGAGCGTTTAACATTTTTTTCTGCTTGAAAACTCCTCTCATATTTTGAGCTCAACGTTTAGAAGGAAAAAAACTTTCTGGTTCGCATTTCTGATTGGAGCTTTACTGGCATAAAAAATTTAAAACTCTCTTAAACTCACCTAAACTTTGTACAAAAAGCTCTCTATATGAGTGGTTTTTTTTTGCCAAGGTAACTGGCATTTTTTTAAGCCCAGTGTGCATGGAGCTTTAGATGTGATGGCCATACTAGTTTGCTTTCTAAGGCTTTTTTCTTCCATATTCATTTGGTAATCCAGCCAGCAATTCTGTCGTTTTTCAACAGTATAGCACTCTTGCATTTACAAGGATGAAACAGACCATTTAACTCTGGAGGGTGCTTACAATAATCAGCTGTTATTTATGAAAAGGAAAAAAGTGTTTGCTGTAACTGATTGTAAAGCATTAGATGGAGTTCAGCTTCAATTTACTTACTGTATTTAATCGCTTGGCAACTGCCTCAGGTAGAAGCGACCTAGTACATGATCCTTCACTTTCGGGGTGATGGGTGCACGTGCGCGCTGCTGTAGCTGTGCTGTCATTAGATACAGCACAAGCAGATCAGCGGGTGCCGGCCAATAGATGTCCGCCAACACCTGCTGATCGAAGAGGAGAGACACAGAATAGAGCTCTGCCTGTGTGAACAAGGCAGAACTCTTTTCTGTGAGCAGGGATTTTAAGGATTTAGTTTCCCTGCAAAGCAGGGGATAAAATCCCCCACTTCGCTCAGTAAAAACATCACATAGTAAACACAAAAACACTGGCTAGGCATACATTTAACCTTTTGATCGCCCTACATATTTAATCCCTTCCCAGCCAGTGTCAATAGTGCACATTTGTGGGGAAAAAATATAAATTTAATTTATGTACAGCGTTGCACTACCACAAAACTGTCAGTTAAAATAACGCAGGGATGAATAGCAAAAAATTACCTGGGTCATCAAGGGAGGTAAATCTGCTGGAGGGTAGGTGGTTATATCTGCTAGTACAGCTAACAATCCCCTCCCCACAGACTGACAATGCTGCTGTCCAAAGGTACCCCCTGTGCTCCTTCATCCAGAGTGTAGATACTCTAATACAGGAGCTATGTTACTGGCCAGATTACCAGGTAAAAACAGAGGGGAAAAAAAGCCTAAAAAAATAAGACTAAGGCAGCCACCAAATCTAATGATCATTAAGCTGCAATATATTACATCTTTGGTTTGGGGTTTAATACTGCTTTAAAGTGACACCAGTTTTTGCAGCTGCACATAGCTCAGCACACAGGGAACATGGTTGATGCGTTTCAAGTCACAGATGCTTAATCAAAACCATTAAGCGCTTGTGATGTGAAACATGTCAACCATGTTCCCTGTGTGCTATGCTATGTGCAGCTGTGAAGGTTTTAACCTGTTGAAATAAAAAATTGGATTTTTTTATTGGGTGTGCGGTCATCCACCTCTATCTTCTTCAGTGTTCTTGGGACGAGCCGGACCCGCACCCTGTTTTCTCAGGGCATTATGTCACTAGACAGACCTAGGGAGGTCCATTTGTTTCTTTATCTCACACAATATCAACACTGTGTATGAGTCACTGACAGTCTGTCACACAGTGTGACAGAGGTACAGGGAACAAGTTATCCCTGTTCGCTTGACATTCTTCTGTATCACGAGTCATGACCAGGAAACAACGTCTGACAGTTAGTCAAGGTGTCCCTATCAGAGCCCCTCCTCACATAAGAAGTCCGCTCTTTACATGACAGTCCCCATCAGAGTTCCCTCTTACATCAGGGTTCCACTTACATCAGGAGCACAATCAGCATGATCCTTTACATCAACTGTCCCCCATCAGAGTGTCCTCTTACATCAATTGTCCCCATCAGAATGCCCCCTTACATCAAGAACACCATCAGAGTTACCCTTTACATTAACTGTCCCCATCAGAGTTTACTCATACATCACATTTCCCCATCAAAGTGTCCTCTTACATCAATTGTCCCCATCAGAATGCCCACTTACATCAAGAACACCACCAGAGTTACCCTTTACATAAACTGTCCCCATCAGGTTTTTCTCATTCATCAAATGTCCCCATCAGAGTGTCCTCTTACATCAATTGTCCCCATCAGATTGACCACTTACATGAAGAGCACCATCAGAGTTACCCTTTACATCAATGGTCCCCATCAGAATGCCCACTTATATCAAGAACACCATCAGAGTTACCCTTTACATCAACTGTCCCCATCAGAGTTTACTCATACATCATATGTCCCCATCAAAGTGTCCTCTTACATCAATTGTCCCCATCAGAATGCCCCCTTACATCAAGAACACCATCAGAGTTACCCTTTACATCAATTGTCCCCATCAGAGTTTACTCATACATCAAATTTCCCCATCAAAGTGTCCTCTTACATCAATTGTCCCCATCAGAATGCCCACTTACATCAAGAACACCACCAGAGTTACCCTTTACATAAACTGTCCCCATCAGATTTTTCTCATTCATCAAATGTCCCCATCAGAGTGTCCTCTTACATCAATTGTCCCCATCAGAGTGTCCTCTTACATCAATTGTCCCCATCAGAATTCCCACTTGCATCAACTGTCCCCACCAGAGTTTTCTCTTTCATCAAATGTCCCCATCAAAGTGTCTGTTAGGTGCTCGTCTTCTCAGTAATATCAGTTACCCCTGGTTGCCTAGGCTAGGATGGAGGAGCGGAGGTCCCGATCACCGGTGGACAGACACCACACATACACGATTGTACGTGAATAATGACTGCGAAATTTATTAACTCACACATAGCCTTTTATGCAGTACAAAAAAAAGACCCTGCCCCGTAGAAGTCATTACACATAAACATACGTCAGCATTATACTTCCTCAAACAATAGTCCTTGTTAAGAAATATAGACCAAAGGTTAGTAATTTTGTCCTAGCTCGTTACGCTTGCACATCAGTGTCTGCTGACTGACCCCAAATATGTCAAGAGTTCAGCAAAACCATTCTCAACCAGCATTACCTCACCATGCGGTTGGTGTCACAAGTTGAAACAGACAATTGATGCTTGTATAGAAACTTGAGACAGACCTTCTGGTCAGACTTGAGTAATATCTTCATTCAGTCACGCTACTAATTATCACGTTATCAGTAGTTTGTTACGTACACATAGCCCAGGCTTTGTTACTCATAAAATAAAAGTAAAGCATAATTAAAAAAAGGTACCCCATACCTTATAATCCTCCCTTTGACCATTCTGTACTATACAGAATGGTCAAAACCTAATCAAGGTTCATGTTCCTGATTCTCATACCAAATATTTGAACTATTGGGAATGGCGGTTAACTTTAGGGTCTCCTGATTTGATACAGTCCCCTTAGCAGAACAAAGACATCCTACAATTCTATAGCAAGCGTATAAAAATAAAATAAAAAACAATATGATCACAATAGTCATGGCTGTGTTTTTTAACCAAGAGGTTATATTTCCAAGACTAAAATTGGCTAGAGGGTCCCATGTTATTGCAATATTCCTAGCCTCGTCTTGGAGTTTATTTACTTCTTTTCTGTGTTGTGCAATTATATTATAGTAATCAGGTATTTCAATGCTAGTATTATGAATCCAGGTACAGCACTCATAGTCTTCCGTAATTTCACAAAGCCCTGTGAGTGCTGCACTCATACTTTCTATGGCCAGTTCATGTAGTTCTAGCTGTTTCCTTATTGCCCTAGTTTCTATGTTTAATTTAGTGATATCGTCGGAATTCTTTTCCAAGATCTCATCAATAATTCCAGTATAATTATTCAGTCTCTTCATTAAATCTATTCCCCATCCTGTCCAGGATGGGAACCAGGCCCATGCCATATCTTTTTCTAGGAATATCTTTCTCTTATTACGATGTTTAAGGGGATATCTGGGATGAACACTGGCTTCAAGAAGGTGACTCCCTTCTTTATCCCCCAACACACCCATAATGGGGGCTAGTGCTGCGAGATAACACCATCCCTGGGGTTTTGTGGGGATCCAAGGGTGACAAAGCTTCCCACAACAGATATAAGTATTATTCCCCAAGGCTATGGGGCGCTTGAGGAACACTTTATACAATTTGTCGGAATAGCCAGAAAATGTAAGAGTTGATAAGAGTTGAGCCATAGGGGAAGTGGTGCTGGTATTTAAGAATTGGTATAATGTGGTGTTTAAGGTGGTGTCTTGAGTTCTATAAAAGGTCTCGTTTAATGCTGTCATTGAAATATTAAGCTTTGATTGCTTACAAATTTCGGCTCCCTTGGTAGTATTTCCCAACCTAAAACACCAATCTGGATAATGGCTTCTACCTATGATCTGAAAAGTGAGGGTTTTGTTAGAAGCTTTTCTTGTAACATTGGTAAGAACTATTGGGGGTGTGCCTTTAAGGAGAAGGGTGAAATTTAAAGGTATGGCCATCAAAGGAATCCTAGCAGTACTAGGGTGAAGCTTACTACATATCCAGCATTTATCAAAACCTGATTTTTGGGCATAACTGTATTTAAATTTTAATAACAACATTTTATCAGTGAACTCTTGGGGAGGTTCACTTCTTTTGTGTCTAACAGTGGGTGTGTTATTTGTCTTGGGGGAGGGAGTCCCACAAATCCCTTTTAATGGTCCCAAATCTTCTGGGTGGTATATACAGTTAGCTATCAACCAGGTTGGTAGGAACACTACTAGGGTAATACAGCATAAGAGGCACAAGGCCTTCCCTGACACTGATGGAGAAAGCATCTTTGTTTTTTAAAGTTCTGATTATTTGTTATCTAAGAGTTCTGTTCTTCTTCTTCGTTTCTCATCCCGGCAGTTGTTGGCTCTGTTTTGTCCTTTTGAGGGGTGTGGGATCTTCCAGGGAAATTTGTTCTATGCCTCTCTGAACTTCTTGTAGATCTTGTTCTTGGGAGTTGCTGCTCTCTGTCACTGCCAGGGGCTCTGGAGTCGAGGGAAGCTGGGGACACTTTTTAAGACGGCTGGCGTGGATCCAGGTGTTTCCTAGGTCTGTTAACACTGCGGTCCTGGATACCTTTTCCACCTTCCATGGTCCTGAGAAAGCCGGTCCGATACTCTTTCTTTGTGCTAATTGTTTGATCAGCACTTTATCCCCAGGGATGAAGGGATGCGTTGGTTCTGTGGGAAGAGGGAAAAAGGTGACAGAAACTTGTTCGTTTATTTCGTGGAGCATACTTACCAGATTTTTCACGTACACTTCCTGTTGGGAATAAATGTTAATGTCAGAGTTAGGGTCTAATGGGGGTAATAGTCAGAAGTTGGATTTGTTTATTCAAATTATTTGTACAAAAAGATTTATTATACAGGTTGGTTAAAGGGGCAGCTCCTATGTGTCCTGGGCCATGGAGGTATGAGAGTATGAGAATGCAACTTGCTTCAGGTATTCCCAGTACCTTCCCCTCTTTTGTCCAAAGACCCTCGGGGTCTTTGGTCAATCCTGCAGCGACCCAGAAACGAACGTCCTGGTCTGTGGCCATTGTTTGTATTTGTGCTACAATTGTTTTGAAGTTAGATGAAGTGAAATGCTCTTTAAAGAAAACTGTTGTGGGGGCAGGGGGGTTAGGGGAGGAGGCGGCAGCCTGCTTTGCAGTCCTATCGGCTAGGGCGTTACCCTTGGATATTTTACTGTTATCCGAGGAATGGGCTTTTACCTTGATAATAGCCACTTCCTTTGGGAGAAGGATGGCCTGGAGAAGAGCCATAATATGTGTTGAATTGGCAATTAGTCTATTGTCTGCGGTTTTGAAACCTCTATTAGCCCATATCACACCAAAGTCATGCACCAATCCGAAAGCCTATCTACTGTCAGTGTAAATGTTCACCTTTTTATCAGTGAATAGAATGCAGGCTCTGGTGAGAGCTTCCAATTCTGCTACTTGGGCTGAAGAGGGAGGTAGCGGCTTGGCTTCTAGCACCTTGTCTGGTAATTGGACTATCGCATAACCTGTTAGGAAAGTGGAATCAGAGGGGCGGGAGCAACTACCGTCAACGAAAACATCGTCTGCATTGGTAATCGGTACGTCGGTGAGGTCTGGTCTTGGTGATGTGATAGACTCCACTCGTGTTATACAGTCATGAAACTGGTCTGGGTCTTGTGGTAGGCGTAACATGGAGTGCAAGAGACGGACGGCAGGGTTGTTGGCGGGAACATATTTGAGAGACAGATTGTCTGTGTTCATGAGGGAAATCTCATATCCACTGAGTCTTTGTGAGGTCATGTGTTGGGTGTTCATGTTCTGTATGAGGTGGGTGACAGAATGTGTGGTGTAAAGCGTCATCGGGTGTCCCAAGACCATTTTGTTGGCATCTTGTACGGCCATAGCACAGGTGGCTAAATTCTGAAGGCATGATGGCATGCCTTGAACCTGAAGGGGGAGTTTTTTAGATAGGTAGGAGACAGGGCGGTAGCCTGTTCCATGCTGTTGTGTCAAGACCGCGGCAAAATATTTCCCTGAAACTACACAGTACAGCTGAAAAGCTTTACCATAGTCTACCAATCCCAGGGCGGGTGCACATGACAGACTGTTTAATAGAGCTTGAAAAGCTTGTAGTCTGTCTTCAGTCCAATCTATTAATTTAGGGGCTGTCGAGCCAGTAGCCTCTCTTAGGATACTATCATAATGAGAACAGTCAGGAATCCATTGGCGGCAATATACCATTGCACCCAAGAACGAGAGTAGGGCGGCTTTGTCTTTTGGGGGACTGAGAGCTCGAAGGGCTGCGGCACGTTTGGGGGACACTAGCCTTGTCCCTTCCTTTAGAATGCACCCTAGGTATTCTACCTGTGGCTGGCACCATTGTATTTTCTTCCTTGAGGCTAGATGCCCGGCGTGAGCTAGGTGTTGTAACAGTGATGTTGAATCGACCGCACAATCTTCAGCAGTTCGACTGCACAGGAGCAAGTCGTCCACATACTGTATCAGTACCGACCCTCGCTCAGATGTCCAAGACTTGACAGTCTCATTGAGCACCATTGAGAAGGCGGCTGGACTGTCTACATACCCTTGCGATAGGCGTGTCCAGGTTAGTTGGCCCCCGGCCCAGGAGAAAGCAAACATAGGTTGGGCTTCCTCTGCAATGGGAATGCTAAAGAAAGCATTCGCTAAATCAATTACTGTGTAGCATAGAGAGTCTGCCGGTATGCATGAGAAAATAAAAGTGATGTCTGAGACTAGGGGTGGGAGGGGAATCACTTGTTTGTTTACTGCTCTGAGGTCTTGGACGAGTCTCCACTCGCCACTGGCCTTCTTTACAGGGTAAATGGGTGTGTTCCAGGGGCTAATGATTGGTTTTAAAATGCCTAAGGATATATATTCTTGGATTTGGGGGGCAATACCTTGAGTTTTTTCGGGAGGCAGGAGATACTGTTTGTGATATTGAGCTTCTGCGTCTGGACGCATTTGGGGGGAGTAGGGTGTGCAGTTAACAAATCCCACGCTCCCTTTATTTTCTGCCCAGATAGCATGTGTTTCGAGAGAGGCGGGGAGTAGCATAAAGAAGCCTCTGTGTGCATGTCGCTTAGGGCCATGTAAGTCACATAATGGTGAACTAGCGGTAAGGGAACCTTCTCTATTAAACTTAATGGTAATACACAGTTGTGCCAAGAGGTCCCGTCCCATAAGGGGCACAGGGCATGAGGACAAGACGGCAAAAGTTTGGGTACATAATTTCTGTCCTTCTGGAGTGGCTACAGTCAGTGGTGGAGTGATGGGATGGGTGACAGGTGTCCCATTAATACCAACAGAGTTTCCCTCGGTGCATTATTTGTGGCTGTGTAGGATATTGGGGTAGTGGTTGACGAGGGTTCTGGTATGGCAGATAACGGGGATACTGTGGGCGGGTCTGGGGGTTAAATCCCCTGCCTCTGCCTCTTGCTCTAATCTGTCCAGTCCTATAAGGGCACTGGGATTTCCAATGTCCTTGCTGTCCACAATTGCCTATATTTTCCAAGGCATTTGTTCCATGCACAGAAACAATCCTTCATGTATTGTGGGTCAGCCCCTTTGCAGGGAGGATAAGAATGCTTATGTACCTGACAAATTTTACTGACTTCTTGCCAGTCTTCCTCTGAACAAGGACCTTGGGGTCCTGGGTCATGGATTCCCAATTGGTGACACCTTTCCCGGACTTGTGTCCAAAATGGTTCTACCTGGGGGCCAGGGATCATATTACTGACAAATTCATAGGGTGATGGGGTGGCCATGGCTTGGGTTGCTGCAGAATTCCCCATCTAGTAGTCTGGGCAGTGTGTGTCTAGTGGCAGGACACAGGTGATAACACCCGGTTTGTCCAACAATCCGGTCTCTGGTCTGGGAGTAGGATCCCTGATCTTTTTTTTATTTTTTTTTTATTTTTTTGGGCAGATGGACTTATATAAAACTATGAAGATTTACCCTTAATATACGATGAAGGGTAAATCTTTCCTGGTGGCGGGATATACCCCTCTTACACCAAGTCTGCAAGAGAACCCCCCTGGTCTGGTGGTCAGTAAAATCCACTTGTCATCTATTCTTAGGAAGAGTAGACCTAACGTGCAATGGGGGCAGGCGGATGCTATGTCACTACAAGAGGGCTCCTCATACTCTGCACTCATTTAAACAACAACAATTATTTTCCTTATACTCTATATTAAAACTTATACTCTATATACTTACACACGTACCTAGAGAGAAACAGACATATTCTTAATATACTTTAAGACATGAAATAACCGTATTGCAATACATTTATCAATTTATAGTGCACTTTTTAAAAAAAAAATATTTTTTTCAAATGGGCGTCCACTCCACCAATCCCTTTGTCACGGGCGTAATCTACTACTTCCCGTGTTAAAAATACTATCACCAATAGTTTATAGTCAGACCAACCTAGTCGGACTCTCCTAAACCTATAAATTCCTTGCGAGCCCTTTTAACCTTCCGAGGGACCAGCCTAGTCCGCCGCGAAGGCACAGTTACTTCTTTTAAATTTAAACTAAGTTCGTAGCGGCCGCCCGGACAGAGTAAGTGTTTACACCATTCACCAATCAGGTAAAAAGAGTAAAGTGACTTACCTGTCGCAAGACGAACCCCACTTCTGGTACCAAAACTGTTAGGTGCTCGTCTTCTCAGTAATATCAGTTACCCCTGGTTGCCTAGGCTAGGATGGAGGAGCGGAGGTCCCGATCACCGGTGGACAGACACCACACATACACGATTGTACGTGAATAATGACTGCGAAATTTATTAACTCACACATAGCCTTTTATGCAGTACAAAAAAAAGACCCTGCCCCGTAGAAGTCATTACACATAAACATACGTCAGCATTATACTTCCTCAAACAATAGTCCTTGTTAAGAAATATAGACCAAAGGTTAGTAATTTTGTCCTAGCTCGTTACGCTTGCACATCAGTGTCTGCTGACTGACCCCAAATATGTCAAGAGTTCAGCAAAACCATTCTCAACCAGCATTACCTCACCATGCGGTTGGTGTCACAAGTTGAAACAGACAATTGATGCTTGTATAGAAACTTGAGACAGACCTTCTGGTCAGACTTGAGTAATATCTTCATTCAGTCACGCTACTAATTATCACGTTATCAGTAGTTTGTTACGTACACATAGCCCAGGCTTTGTTACTCATAAAATAAAAGTAAAGCATAATTAAAAAAAGGTACCCCATACCTTATAGTGTCCTCTTACATTAATTGTCCCTATCAGAATGGCCCCTTAAATCAAGAACACCAACAGAGTTACCCTTTACATCAACTGCCACCATCAGAATGCCCACTTATATCAAGAACAACATCAGAGTTACCCTTTACATCAACTGTTCCTATCAGAGTTTTCTCATTCATCAAATGTCCCCATCAGAGTGTCCTCTTACATCAGTTGTCCTCATCAGAGTGCCTCCTTACATTAACTGGCCCCATCAGGATGCTCCCTTACATCAAATGTCCCCATCATAATGCCCCTTAAATCAAGTGTCCCCATCAGACTGGCTTACAGATTAATATATGCAGTCTCAGAGACCTGGAACAGGGGGGAGGGGCACAACTAAAATCTGGGGAGGCACAGCCAATCCCAGCACCCCCCTAGACTGCAGCCTTTTTCACTTTTCCAGATGGATCAGAGGTAGCCTGATGTAAACAGACACTGAAGCCCGTTTACATCTGGCTGCCCAAAGAGCAGTAACAGCTCCATCTGTGTCCACTGGACACAAACTGAACAGGCACAGATGTCAAAAAGCTGGCATCCTTCCCATTCAGCTCAGGGAAGCAGATCCCCTGCCCCATGTGAAAGGGGCCTAGATTGAATTTTAGTGCATTCAAATAGAATACACATTTTTTTCAACAAAATAGAAAGGATGGGTTTGCATGTAGTAAATAGATGTGGTAATACAATCCCTACTATGGTCCTACTATGGCAAGCAGTGATGTCATACTGCCTCAACAATTGATTTACTTGCCAAGAACCACCTATCTTGTAAATATAGCAGTTGTGAAAGTTATAAAAATGGTGTAAGGTCCCCCTCAGATTCATTTAGGTCTGGTATGAATTTTAAGGGGGGGAACCCCATGGAAGAACCAAGAAAAGAAAAAGTTGTTCCCCCTCCCAAAAAAGCACACCCTTCTGAATTATCCCAGGCTAACATATATTGAAGGAAGGACCCCCTACCAAAGCACCTTGTCCCCATATTCACGAGGACAAGCCTCTTCCTGCTAACCCTGGCCCAGTGGTTGTCGGGGTCTGCTGGGGCTTATTGGAATCTAGAAACCCCCTTTAATAATAAGGCGGCACCCAGATACCGCCACCCCATGTAAATAAGTAAGGGATACATAGAAAAATAAGTAAATCAATAAATAAACCCTCACATTTTTGAGAAATGCTTTATTTATAGGGTAACTCCACTTTCGCGGGGGAAAAAAATAAAGAAAAAATAATATAGCATATACAATTGCGACACAATTCATATTGTAATTGAGTGTTATTAAAAATGACCTTTCCTTTTCAATCTGCAGCTCTGTAATTTTATGAAAATGCAATGCAATATGGCTACCTGAAGGTGTTCTGTACACAGAATTTTTTTAGAAACTCCCCCCAGAAACATAATTTCTCAACAAAAGTCAAGTTCTGCTTTTAAATAAAAGGCCATAATGTCCCACAATGTACATTCACTGCTGTATGACTGCTTCCCATTAATGACAGATCCCATAGGTCAAAACTAAGTAAATACAAAGGGGCGGGCTCGACATCATTTACCAATTATAGACAGGACACTATTTAGTCAGTGGTATCAAAGGGATTGCATTGGCAAGTTTTTTGTTTCAGCAGGTTGGCGGACATCGATTGCTGTGGTTAATGTGAATCTAATTCAGGGCTTGACAAATTTGCTTTGAATCCATAGGCGGCCGCTCATATGGGCCCGGCCCCTAATCTACATGCAGGGTGCCGGATGCATGGATTTCAATGTTTTTATTTTTATTTTTTAGAAGCACATGATTAGAGCCTGAGGCTCTAATTGGCTTCAAAAAGGGTGGGCCTGGGGCACAGAGCACTGCGCTCTGAGCTCACCCAGATATGTGACATTAGTGAATTAATATTCGCTAATGGCTTCCTGTTTCTCCTCCCTGCCAATCAGGAAGCGGGTTCTGAAACCCGATTGGCCGGGAGTCCTAAGACCCGATTGGCTGTGAGTCCTAAGTCTTGATTGGTCGGGAGGAGGAGTGACTGCCAGGACTCAGGAGGAGACGCAGGGGGAAGCCGCTGGAGCTGGGACCTGGATGGTGTAAGCTGGCAGGGGGCTAGTGGGCGAGTGAAGCAGCGATTGATCGAGCAATGGGGGGTTGGGGGTAAGCGGGATGGGGGGTGGTTGGCTGGATGGGGGGATTGCTGGCTGTGTGGGGGCCGCAAGCTCCCCAAGACAATTGAGCCACCACTGTTTGAATCTAGGAGTCAGCTAAAATTCTTATGGGTAGAGCGTGTAACATGTTCCCGAAGGTGAAGTTATCCTTTAACTCTTTCACAGCCAGAGATGTTTTTGCATTTTTTGCACATGTAAAAAATCATTTAAGACCTGAAGATTACATAAAACCCTCAAACATTATGTAGTGCTGGTATTTTTGCCTTTTAATGCTATGTAATGCTAAACTATGGACAATGCTATAAATTGGTATTTGGCTTCCTCTAGTGGTATAAATATAAAATGGACTTTGTTTATTCCTCATTTGAAGAGCATTGGGAAAGCCTAACAGGAAGTGACCTAATTGTTTTTTTTCTTGCAAAAGGATTCACCTACCCAGAATGGCCACTCACTTACCCATGAACACTGAGTGGCTGAACTGCATGCTGGGTAGTTAATAAAAGGCCCTGCGCGACCATCTTCTTTCTGTTTCTGCTGGGACATGTGACCTGCCCACAGGGATCTGTAGGTGTGTGTCCGAAGAGCACTGGTCTTGTGGTGGGAGCAATATTTGAAGCCGCTGGAGACAGTCTACACTACAGCCGGCTGGAGCAGCGGTGTGGTCGGATCGGGGAGGATTCAGAGACATCTCACGGAGCCTGACAGAGGTCCCGGTCATTGTGAGGAGCGATGCAGCGCGATGGAGCTGCATCGCGCTGCACGTCACACGACACACAAAGTCACGTCACACGACCGCGCAATTGTCAGTTAAAGCGACACAGTGCCAAATCGCAAAAAGTGCTCTGGTCTTTGGCTAGCCAAATGCTCCGGGGCTGAAGTGGTAAGAGGGGCTGGCAGGGGGTGTGTCCTATGCCTACATACTCTCGCTAATACGTGTCCCTCATTCCAATCTCAGAAAGTTGGGAGGTATGTCATTATAGCGAATAAAACTTTAAAACTACAGGTGCACACGTACTGCAGTCATACTGTAGCGCAGCAGTGTCAAAGCGGTGTCTGGTATAGATGAAAGGAATCCCTAGACGTTTGTTTACAAAGATAAGTAAAGTGCCTGAAGATTTCAATTGCCAGCAATTTAATAAATGTCAGTTTTGCTGCAGTAAATTGTATACATTGTACAGATGCATCACTTCAGACATGTTAAGGGAATTCCCCAGGCATAATATTTAAAGGGATTGTAATTTTTTTTTTTATCCATTTCATTATTAAAATTGCTGCTCCCCGCCAAACAAAAGTTTTTAAATGTTTGTTTTGCTTTGGAACATCAGGGCAGTATATATGGGAAAATTACACTTCATGATCTAATTGTAATTGATAATAACAATACTGACATAATAGTGACATAACAGCAGCACTCATAAATATGTACACACCAAAAAAGCAAATAAATAAAGAAAAAATGTTGCACTGTCAAAATATTGATATAAATTATAAAGTCTTTCCACAATGTATTATCAGAGGATATAAACCGTTAAAGTCCTTCACATATTGCAAAACATATTCAGAGCACTTTCACACTGGGACGGTGTGGGCATTAGCGGTAAAGCGCTACTCGTTTTAGCTGCGTTTTACCACTGTTATAGCGTTGCTTTTTAGCCGATAGCGGGGCGCTTTTAACCTCCGCTAGCGGCCGAATAAAGGGTTAATAGTGCCAATGCTGCGGTGCTGCCAAAGCGCTTTGCAGGCGTTTCGGCAGCGCTGCCCATTAATTTCAATGGGCAGGAGTGGTGGAGGAGTGATGTATATAGTGTATATATACCACCCCAAAGATGCTGCTTGCAGGGCTTTTTTTCCAGTCCTGTAAGCACTCGGGCTTTCACACTGGGGCTGTAGAAGAGGCAGTTTACAGGCTTTTTCAGGTGCTATTTTTATAGCAAAAATGCCTCAGTGTGAAAGTAGCCTAAACATTTAGACCACTTTCACACTGGAGTGCTTTTCAGGCGTTTTAGGGCTAAAAATAGCGTCTGTAAAGAGCCTCAGACTTGATCATGCAGTAAACCACAAATTCATTGTGCAGCGCTCAATCAAATGCACAAGTGTTTAATAGCAAATCTACTTACAGCAAAGATAAGTTACACAGGCATATCGGAAAAACATCAGTCAGACACTCTCCACGAGTGCTAAGATGTCATTGCTATTCCTTGCCTTGCCTGATGTACGTTTTGTTCAATAGAGCATCTTCTGTGAGGCAGTAGGCACCATCAGGGCAGTGCCCAGCCCTCCACATCATTTGTTTCATATTTCCTTGCCTATTAGCCTAGAAAATGAGCAGGACTGATCTTTTGGCTACTATTGACTTCAGTGGAGTTCTGATTTGGCACTGATAGTTCTGATATGTTTACCTAACCCACCTCAAACGGAACCCAGGTTGTTTATCACTGATTATAGAATCCCCTATTACTACCAACCAGGGCTGGGTCAAGAAGGAATGACTGCTCTGGACACATCAGTTTTGCAATGCCACAAGTTCCTTCTGCTACTAGGCTGAAAGGAAGAGTGAAATCAGCATCACTAATCTGGCCGGTTAGCCAAGTTCCGTAAGCAGCGAGGAAAGGATGAGAGAGCCGGGAAGACGTACAGACTGTGTTCTCTCCCCCTCTTCCAGCTCCTGCCAGTGCAGGGCTGGAGTATTACCAAGCTGGTCACAGGCAGCTGTGTGTACAGGATACAGGAGCGCTGCACTCCCAGGAGGGAGAAAGAACACATCCTACACAGCCGTGTGCTAAACATGTCCAGGAGAGGAGGAGAGAGCCGGGAGGAGGTGCAGCCGTGCAGGCCTTGTTCTCTTCCCCTCGCCAGCTCTTCCTTCCTGCCAGTGTAGCGCTCCTGCATTCCTGTACACACAGCTTTTGGCTTCTGAATACAGGAGTGCTGTCAGATCAGGACTTTGTAGGGTTTACAAACACCCCCACGAGAGGAACAAACATAAAAAATCGAAAGGTGTCAAAAACAGGGCCGGTGCTTCCACTAGGCAAACTAAGCAGCTGCCTGGGGCACACTGCTGCCTAGGGAACCCAACCACTGTTGTTCCTACTCACTCTTCTGTCTGCAGCAAGCAACTAAATATCAGCATCATCAGGCAGCCGTTGCTCCGTTCGCATATAGTGTCAGAGGCGGAGCAGCGGCGGAGGACTGTGTCTGTGTCCCAACTCCTGAATAAATGGAAGCAAGCAAACTTTCATTGATGGGCACTGATAGGCTGCATTTGATGGGCGCTGGTGAGGCTGCATTTGATGGGCACTTCATTAAAAAGGTGTATACATGGACAGGGCAAAGGAGGTGGAGTCAGGGATGAAGCGGGGGGGGGGGGGGGGGGGGCAAAGCCTAGCGTGTCAAAAATCCTTGCACCAGCCCTAGTCAAAAATACCATGTTTTCTAGGTGTTCAGGTGTTTTTTCTCTTAACTGATCTGAATGCATTCATTTCTTTCAAGGTGTGTAAATATTAGTAAACTAGCACGTCATCTAGGAATGAGGGACAGCTATTAGCAAAGTAAGTAGGCATAGAACACACCTCCTGCCACCCCCCCCAAAGGAGAATTATATAAAAAAAAGACTGGTTAAACCCACAAGTGTTCTTTTACCACTATTTTTCCTTGATACTGGCTTTTTTTTTTTGGATGAATGGTTTAGCACTAGGAAACACTTTTGAATAAATAGTGCATTTTATATATAACTAGATAAATCAGACCAAAAATGAGGGACAAATGAGAAGGAAAGAGAAGCGAACAGAGGGACGTTGTTCAAAATGAGGGACAATATCTCAAAATCAGTTGGGCGCTATGCACAGGGAGCAGTGATCTATGCATGTATGTGTGTATTTGCAAATATTTATGGAAAATTGTGTAGAACACTAACCTGTAATGCAGATTTATTTATTTTTTGTTTGTTTTTTACTGTTTTTTTGCACAAGTGTGCCATAGCTCTAAGGCTGCATTCACATCTGTGCAGAGTTATTTTTCTGTGTTTTTATTTGAGTGATTTTGAGTGCTTCTGCGCGTATATATATATATATATATATATATATATATATATATATATATATATATATATATATATATCGGTTTAAAGGGTAAGTCCTCGAGAAATTCAAATCTTTCCATGAATAAAAACAGAAAGAAAAATAGTTTAAGCTGGAGTTGGGTTTTACCCTCTTTGATGCCATCAATTGATAAGGGCAGGGCCGTCTTTAAGGCAGGGCAAAAGGGGCAGCTGCTCTGGGCCCTGTCATTGTTGTGGGGCCCAAAGCAGCTGCCTCATACTTGCCAACTATCCCAGTGTAAATTCCCTTGTCCCTTGAAGTTTTAGTCCTGTTCTGTGTCCTGATATCTCAGTGTGAAGTGATGGTACTAATGCTGTTCAGTTCTGCCTTATTGTTGTGTACAGATGACTCACCTGCAGACCCTGTGTTTACATGTAAATAGCCGGCATTCATATGTAAATATTGGCAGCATTACTAAGTAAATAGATGCGGTTGGCAGCATTGATATGTAATGTAAAAATCATGCTCCTCTGCAGTGAGGAGATGATGTACTGTAACCTCTAGCAACCAGTCATTAAGCAGTAATGATATGCTGTAACCACTGGCAACCAATCGCAATTGCTGCCTGATCTGATACAGTAAACTGATTTTAAAGCGGGAGTCCGCCGGGACTCCGCGTTTTTTTTTTTTTTTAAAGCCAGAACCTACAAATACTGCAGCTGCTGACTTTTAAAATAGTGACACTTACCTGTCCAGCGCGCCCGCGATGTCGGCACCCGAAGCCGATCTCTAGATCGTCACTCGGGTGCTGCCGCCGCCATCTTAGGTATGGGAATCAGGAAATGGAGCCTTTCGGCTTCATTTCCCGGTTCCCTACTGCGCATGCGCGAGTCGCACTGCGCAATAAGGGCGGTCCCCGCTGCCTCTGGGATCTGTGTGTTTCCCAGCAGGCAGCGGGGCACTTGCGGAAGGGGGCGGGCACTTGCGGAAAGGGGCGTAATCGACGCCCCTTTCCGCAGAGAGCTATCTCGGAAGTGGGTGCAGTTACCTGGATTATCCAGGTAACTGCACCCCCCTCCCCCCTGAAAGGTGCCAATTGTGGCGCCGGAGGGGGGGAGGATTCCGATGAGCGGAAGGTCCATTTTAGGGTGGACCTCCGCTTTAAGTCTAGCTGCTATTTATTGTATGTCTCAGAGCACGTGGAGAGCAAAATTGCATGGGGGGGGCCTACACAGCATGCTTGTTTGCCCCACCCCTGCCCTACTCCATCATTTCTGGGGTCATATACAAAAATATGGGGGAAAAATACAAAGCACCAAAAAAACAGGTGGAAAAAAAACCTGGAATGCTAGTCAATACCAGTGTGCAAAGGTGTATTTGCTTTTAGACATGTGTGGTTTGTTTCATTACGAATTGAAATTCTGACAAATTTTTTGATATATCCGAATTTCCAAAATAAATATTAAGTAATTTAATTTAAATGAGTTTTGGAAATAACAAATCAAAATTCAGCTGAGATTTAAAATCAAATTTGAAAACAAGAATAGAATAAAAATAAATTGAAAATAAAGTAATAGAATAGAAAAGAATAGACTGGACCAGAGTAAAACAGAACAGAATAGAAAATAAAAGAATATAATCAAATATAATAGATAATTAAATGAATAGAATAGAATTGAATAGAATAGAATAGAAAAGAGAGAATAGAATAGAAAAAACAGAATAGAATAAAATAGAAAGAATATAACCATCCTCCGCATTTTGAATTTCCGGATTCAATATAGTAATTAGTAATTCAAAATAGTAACAAATCTAAATGAGTCCGAAATGACGAAACAAAATTTGTCAAACTCTAAACTGAATTTGAAAACAAGAATAGAATAAAATAAAATAGAAAATAAAGAAATATAATATAAAAGAATATAATAAAATAGAGTAAAACAGAACAGAATACAATAGAAAATAAAATAATATAATCCAAAATAAAGGAATCAAATCTAAAAGAATAGAATAGAAAAAAACAATAGAATAGAATAAAATAGAAAAAACATAACCTTCCTCCAAAATTTGAATTTTGAATAAAATAAAGTCAAACTCAAATAGAATTGATGGGACTATAATAGTATAGAAAATAGAATAGAAAAGAATAGAAAAAGCAAAACAATAGAATAGAATAGAGCAAAATGGAAAGAATATAGCCGTTTCCTGAAATTTGAATTGCAAATAGAATAAATTTGAATAGAATTGATTAGAATAGAAGAGAATAAAATAGAAAATAATAAAATAGAATAGAATGAATATAACTGTCTTCCAAAATTCGAATTTCAAATAGAATCGATTAGAATAGAAAAAAAGAGAATAGAAAATAAGAGAATAGAAAATAAGAGAATAGAATAGAATAAAATAGAATATCATCGTCTTCCGAAATTCAAATTTCACATTTTTAAATTTGAATGCCAATTTGAATTCATATGCTAATTCGAATTCGAACGCCGAATTAGAAAATTTGAAAAAGCAAATGAAACTAATTTAACTAACCAAAATTATTTAAATAACAAATAGAAAAAAAAAAATGTTTTTATTCTGCACATGTCTATTTGTAAGAATATACCTATTCTAGTGTTGTGTGTCCTATGTGTGTGTGGATGTTGCTTCGTTATGGAAAACCAATATTTTTTTTTTTTTTTTTATACATTTTAGAATGGGGTGCCTCCAGATTTTGTAAAATTTCAAAGTCTTAACTGAAAAAGGGTTCTAAAATACTGCTATAAACAACAAAAAAACAAAACAAAAAAACAAAAACAAAACATTAACAATAGGCTATTTCAATTTAGAAAGTTTTAAGCTAAACAAACATGCAGACAATCTGCTAATTTTGCCAAAGAATTGTAGAAAAGCAGCTTGCTGCTCAAACAAAGAATCATTGATTCCTTTGAGGATCACTGAGACCATTTACTTGAATAAATAGAGGAAAATACAAAGCGCCAAGAAAAATAAGCATTAAAACAATGTCCCATGCAGTCTTGTGTACACCTGGAGCATATCACATGTTTAATGTTTATTGTTTATTGTCTTTTTTCCCTAGTGAGGACTACTAAAGTCAAGGATGCAAAAGCAGCTTCATTTCTATTGCACATTGCTTTCCATTGACTGCCAAAATGGGAGAAAAAGGCAAACTCTATATTGTTTCATTCTATTGCTGACAGGTTTGCTTTCAATAATTTAGAGAGCGTTCTTTCACAATGCCTTGAATATTAAGGTTAAAAGTCCAGAGAAAAAAATGATTATTTGCCTTGGGTAGACTAAGGCAGTTTGGGTACCGTCCAATTTATTACTCTGGTAGAAAATGGTGACATTTAGCATGTGTTTCTGGAATAAGTGTTCTACAGATGCCAGGGATGATGTGGTTTACTAAAAACACAAGCACTTAGTAACATTTTTCTTTGCTGCTTAATGTTCAAAAGAACGATGCCTACAGCATTTAGCACATATTGGCAGTATGGCACCTGTTCATGTAAATGACTCCCAGGAAGGCCTTTCCCCAGGAGAAGAAGCAGATTTTTAGATATACTGTAGTTTCTTGGGAATGTTATTTTTGCCAACTGAACAACCTGTAAACCGTTAGTAAATAAATCCACACCATCAAATTTCTTACCATAGATAAGCATGCGTGGTTGATGTGTTAATACAAATACTGTATTTACACTAAGGACCTTGCTTTGTGCACTGTTGCAGAGTGATGCTGGAACAGGAAGGGGCCATCCCCAAATTGTTCCCACAAAGTTGGGAGCATGAAATTGGCCAAAAAATGTCTTGGTATGCTGACACCTTAAGAGTTCCCTTCACTGGAACTAAGCGGGCAAGCCCAACCTCTGAAAAAACAGCCCCACACCATAATGCCCTCTCCACCAAATTATTTGGACCAGTGCACAAAGCAAGGTCCATAAAGACATGGATGAGCGAGTTTCGAGTGGAGGAGTGTGACTGGCCTGCACCAAGTCCTCACCTCAACCTGATAGAACACCTTTGGGATTAATTGAAGCAGAGAACATGAGCCAGGCCTTCTCCAACATCAGTGCCTGACCTCAGAAATGCACTTCTGGAAGAATAGTCAAACATTCCCAAAGACACATTCCTAAACCTTGTGGACAGCCTTCCCAGAAGAGTTGAAGCTGTTATAGCTGCACAAGGTGGGCCAATTCAATATTGGACCCTATGGACTAAGACTGGGATGCCATTAAAGTTCATGTGCGTGCAAAGACAGGTGTCCCAATGAGCTCTCATATATCAAAATAAGTTTCCTCTAGACATGTGCGATTATTTTCGTACGAATTGAAAATACGAATTTTTATGCACACAAATTCTGTACAAAACTGTACGAAATTTTGTTTACGAATTTGGGATCTAAATTCATAACGAAAATTCATAATTGTTACAAAAAGCTAACAAACCTAAAAGTTAAAACCCCAGGAAGTCAGCACAGGGATGGTTGGGGCCCCTCCTAATGATAAATTCATCATAACGAACATTTGTTATTTTAACAAAACTAAAGGTTAAAAACCCAGGAAGTCAGCACAGCACAGGGATGGTGGGAGCCCCTCAAAATGATAAATTCATCATAACGAACTGTCGCTATTTTAACGAAAATCTACCACAAATTTGTGTTTCGGACACGAATTACGATATATGATTTTTTTTTAATACAAGACGGAACGGAACAAAACAAAACAAATTTTTTGACAGCGCCCATATCTAGTTTCCTCATAGGAATGAATGGAAACTCAGATAATTGGTTCCATAGTCATTGCTGGTGCCTGCAGTACCGCATTTGGCCAGTGTCTCAGAGTGTCTCAGAGTGTCATTACACCCCCCCCCCCCCCCCCCGCACCTCTGGCCAAATGCGATACTGCTCACCCCCGTGGCTTGAATCCTGCTCGTCTTGCAAGACAACACTCTAAACCGAGCTAGGATTTAAAAAAAAATAGCTTGTGTTGTCAAACGCTCATATACCGCGTTACTCGCAATACAAGGTTTCACAAAAGTGAGTACACCCCTCACCCCCTCACATTTTTGTAAATATTTTATTATATATCTTTTCATGTGACAACACTGAAGAAATGACACTTTGCTACAATGTAAAGTAGTGAGTGTACAGCTTGTATAACAGTGTAAATTTGCTGTCCCCTCAAAATAACTCAACACACAGCCATTAATGTCTAAACCACTGGCAACAAAAGTGAGTACACCCCTAAGACCCCTTTCACACTGGGGCGGTGCAGGCGTTTGCGGTAAAGCGCCGCTAGTTTTAGCAGCGGTTTACCGCTGTTGTAGCGGCGCTTTTTGGCCGCTAGTTTTTTTTTTACCCCTGCTAGCGGCCGAGGAAAGGGTTATAGCGTCCGTTTTGCAGCGCTGCACTTGCTGCCCTGCGTCACGTTCCAGCCTGCATCCAAGTGTACACAGGCCTCTCATCTACAACCACCTCCACCAGAACTGCCGGGCACTCGTACCACTCCAGGCTCTTGAACCACCCGTTAACTTATCGGGGGTATCGAGTCGGAGTTGTAAGAGATCGCCTTCCTCTCCATGTCAGACTCCATAACCAGGTACGTGACAGTCAGGTTGATAAGTCATAGGAATGCAATGTGACAACTATTGAGGCAATGGGGGTTATTTAGTAAAGGCAAATCCACTTGGAAGTGCAGTCACTGTAGATCCGAGGGGGACATGCAAGGAAAATAAAAAAACAACATTTTAGCTTGCACATGATTGGATGATAAAATCAGCAGAGCTTCCCCTCATTTCAGAACTTCCCCTCAGATCTGCAGTGACTGCACTTCCCTAGGGCACTTTCAAGTGCACTTGCCATGCCCTTGCAGTGCAGAGTGGATTTTCCTTTAGTAAATCAACCCCTATGTCCTGCTGAGTAAAGATTAATTTGATTGCTTTAACTTCCACATTGATCCACTTGTACTTTTTCATGTCAGCTTCTATCGTTGATTGTAAATCATATCTGGTGTATTTTTTTTTTTAATTAAAGTTTAGGAAAAGTGGGATTGTAATGTAGTTAATTCGATTCAATTGTTACCCTACAATAATAAATGCTGCATATAAAACTGTCAGACAAATTTATAAACAGGGACATTGCAATTTTTCTTCCCATATGAACAAGCTGTCAGCAATTTGCAGGTATGGATACGTTTTCATTGTACTTCGTAATTAAACTTGAATGATCCACATTCATACAGAAACATTAGGTCTGAATAATGAAAAGGAAACGCACAGGAAGAAATCGCTATGAAGATAATTGGTATGCTTGTATTGTGGGTTTCTAACAGTGCCTGGATATTTGCACTAACATAGTCTTTACCATATCTGCTGAAGTGTGCATTCTTGTTCAATGCATACATTGGAAATCCTATTTGCAGAGTGCATTGAACATGAAAATACCGTTGTTGCCTTATATGCAGATAAGGTGAAAAGAGTACAGGCATACCCCACTTTTAAGTACACAATGGGGTTTATTTACTAAATCTGGAAAGTGAAAATCAGGCTCACTTCTGCATAGAAACCAATGAGCTTCTAACCCCAGCTTGTTCAATTAACTGCTTAAGGACCACCTCACGCCGATATACGTCGGCCGAATGGCATAGCTGGGCACAATCACGTACCTGTACGCAGTGGAGGCCCGTCCATAGGGGGCGCCCGGGCGCCCCCCCCCCCATGCAATCAAAAAAAATATATAATAATATTTAAACATGTCCCTTTAAAAAAAAAAATATATATATATATATATTTTTTTTTTTTAAATGTCCCTAAGTGCACTGTATCCTGGCGCCGGGCGCAGTGCAATATGGGAAGCGCCACATCTGTGCAATCACAATACTGCAGACGAGGCACTCCATTTGGCCAAAAAAAAACGCTCTGTGGCGCAGCCAATCGCGCCACAGCTTCCGGCGAGATGGACTGGCCAGGCGAGGGCATAGACTTGCTCTTTGAGTGACATGGGCGGCGCTTCCGACGTCACTCAAGGAAGTGACGTTGGCACGCTGTTCTCCCTGCAACGTCCCGCCTGAGAGGATCACAGGCTGAGGTAAGGCATGGCCATGCTTTCCAGCGTATATTTAATATATATATATATATTATAATATATATATTAAATATCCTTTTTTCAGCGGCCCACCCCCCAACCTTAATTCTTTTTCTTCTTCTTCTCGGCGGCAAGATTAGTGATGGTTGTATACTCATTTTTTTTACTTTTACCTACAGGAAAGCCCATAATAAGGCTTGCCTGTAGGTAAAAAAAATATCTCCTAAACCTGTACAGTTTAGGAGATATTCCCCTCTGTATGCGCCGCTGACTGCAGCAGCGCATGCGCCCAAGGGGATTCTCGGCTGAAAGCCCGGCAGTGGCCGGACCCGGCCGGGATGAAATTTCCCGCGCGCATGCGCGTGAGTGACGATATTGCGGCTCCGGCCACTCACAGCGCCGGAGCCGCGATACCCGGAAGAAACACAGAGGGAGCATGTCAGCTCCCTCGGCGTGGATCGGACCAGATGTCGGGGCCTCGTTCTAAGGTAAGTATTTCATAATGAGCTAGTATGCGGTGCATACTAGCTCATTATGCCTTTTCCTTTGCAGGTAGAAAAAAAAAACATCTGCAGGTTTACTCCCGCTTTAATTGCTATTTTCGGTGCCCCCCTGGTGGTCGGCGGCACACCAACCCCCCCCCCCCCCCCACCCTCAACATGATTAAAAAGTAAAACTATTATTCTCGGTGGTCGGCGGCATACCGAACCCCCCCAGTTATTAATTGTGATTAATTGTTAGTTTACAGCCCCCCCCCACAGTCTCATTCTCTTCTGCTTAGACAGTGGTTGGTGGTTCTTGATGAACAGTGCTCATATAGTGACATGTGAATGCTGTTCTGCAGATCAGTACTGTAAGCCCAGGCAAGTATGATGAAGCACCCAGATATGTAGATATGTGCAATTTACAGGTTGTAGAATGCAGATATGTGTGATTTACAGGTTACAGATATGTGCGATTTACAGAATGCAGATATGTGCAATTTACAAGTTGCAGATATGTGCAATTTACAGAATGCAGATATGTGCGATTTACAGGTTGCAGAATGCAGTTATGTGCGACTTACACAATGCAGATATGTGCAATTTACAGGTTGCAGAATGCAGATATGTGCAATTTACAGGTTGCAGAATGCAGATATGTGTGATTTACAGAATTCAGATATGTGCGATTTACAGGTTGCAGATATGTGCAAATACAGGTTGCTGAATGCAGTTATGTGCGATTTACAGTTTGCAGAATGCAGTTATGTGCGATTTACATAATGCAGATAGATGCAATTTATAGGTTGCAGAATGCAGATATGTGTGATTTACAGGTTGCAGAATGCAGATATGTGCGAGTTACAGGTTACAGATATGTGCAATTTACAGAATGCAGATATGTGCGATTTACAGGTTACAGATATGTGCGATTTACAGAATGCAGATATGTGCGATTTACAGGTTGCAGATATGTGCAATTTACAGAATGCAGATATGTGCGATTTACAGGTTGCAGAATGCAGTCATGTGCGACTTACACAATGCAGATATGTGCAATTTACAGGTTGCAGAATGCAGATATGTGCAATTTACAGGTTGCAGAATGCAGATATGTGTGATTTACAGAATTCAGATATGTGCGATTTACAGGTTGCAAATACAGGTTGCTGAATGCAGTTATGTGCGATTTACAGTTTGCAGAATGCAGTTATGTGCGATTTACATAATGCAGATAGATGCAATTTATAGGTTGCAGAATGCAGATATGTGTGATTTACAGGTTGCAGAATGCAGATATGTGCGATTTACAGGTTGCTTTACTAGAGCCCTGTGTATAATGTGCAGCCTGGTATATGAAGTGCAGAGCCCAGTGTATAATGTGAATCCTAGTATATGATGTTGATTTGATAAGGGGTGTGGCTTGTGAGAAGTGGGAGGGGCCAAATCTGAAGGGCCGGGGTCTTGCGCCCCCCATCCTAAAACTTCACCAGCCGGCCCTGCCTGTACGTGATTCTTTAAGCGCCCAGCCGTGGGTCGGGAGCTCTGTGACTGTGGCCGCGGGACTAGCGGATCCCGATCGGGTCACAGAGCTGAAGAATGAGGAGAGGTCTGTGTAAACAAACCTCTCCCCGTGCTTCCTACTGTGGCTGTCCCTGATCGTCTGTTCCCTTTTATAGGGAAGGACGATCAGTGATGTCACATGCCAGGCCACGCCCCCTACAATAAAAAAAAGCATAACGTCATACATAACACCTACACTGCCCCCTAGTGGTTAACTCCTTCTCTGCCAGTGTCATTTACACAGGAATCAGTGAATTTAAATAGCACTGATTGCTGTATAAATGACAATGGTCCCAAAAATGTGTCAAAAATGTCCAATGTTTTTTCCACCATAATGTCGCAGTCACAATAAAAATCGCTGATCGTCGCCATTAATAGTAAAAAAAAAAATTTATATAAATGCTATAAAACTATCCCCTATTTTGTAATCACTATAACTTTTGCGCAAACCAATCAATAATCACTAATTGCGATTTTTTTTACCAAAACGATGTAGAAGAATATGTATTGGCTTAAACTGAGGAAAAAAAATGTTTTTTATATATTTTTGGGGGATATTTATTATAGCAAAAAGTAAAAAATTTAGATTTTTTTCAAAATTGTCGCTCTATTTTTGTTTATAGCGCAAAAAATAAAAACCACAGAGGTGATCAAATACCACCAAAAGTAAGCTCTATTTGTGGGGAAAAAAGGATGCCAATTTTGTTTGGGAACCAGGTCGCACGATGCAATTGTCAGTTAAAGCGATGCAGTGCCGAATCGAAAAAAGGGGCCTGGTCCTTTGGCTGCAAATTGGTCCGGGGCTTAAGTGGTTAAGCTTTGGTAATAAAACCTGGAAACTCATTGGTTTCTATGCAGACGTGAGCCTGATTTTGCACTTTCCAGCTTTAGTAAATAAACCCCATTGTGTACTTAAAGGGCATACCTGTAATGTGTGTGTTAACATTTTGCTAAAAAAAAAAAGAAATACAATTTAAAAATATTATGAGGTTCCACTAAACAGACTGCTACCCTGTTTCCCCGAAAATAAGACCTAGCGTGATTGTCAGTGATGGCTGCAATATAAGCCCTACCCTCCAAATAAGCCCTACACTGTTTCCCCGAAAATAAGCCCTACAAAAAAGCCCTACAAAAAAGAAGACCTACAAGGACTTTAACTAGGGCTTATTTGGGGGGTAGGGCTTATATTACAGCCATCACGGACAATTACGCTAGGTCTTATTTTCGGGGAAACAGGGTATGTTTTGTACCCTTTTTAGCATAGTAGTATTATGGGTATTATGGTATTTCCTTTGTTCTCACAGTATTCAGGAGAATCGCAACCACAGTTTATGTTTTTATTGCGCAGGTGATGTATACAGGTGAAATTGTGATCATGAAGATATAGGATTATGGCTTGACTCTTTGTTAAGACTTACTAAACTGGTTTGGTTAAGCAAGTCTTTTCCCAGGGCTTTATTTGTTTGTTTATGAGTTATTGCTTTGTTTGAAGCTATACACACTCACCGCCCACTTTATTAGGTACTCAATAGTACTGGGTTGGACCCCATTTTGCCTTCAGAACTACCTTAATTCTTCATGGCATAAATTCAACAAGGTGTTGGAAACATTCCTCAGAGATTTTGGTCCATATTGACATTATAGCATCACACAGTCGCTGCAGATTTGTCGGCTGCACATCCATGATGAGAATCTCCCATTCCACCACATCCCAAAGGTGCTTTATTGGATTGAAATCCGGTGACTGTGGAGGCCATTGGAGTACAGTGAACTCATTAGCATGTTCAAGAAACCAGTTGTGAGATGATTTGAGCTTTGTGACGTGGTGCAATTGCCCGCTGGAAGTAGCCATCAGAAGATGGGTACACTGTAATAATAAAACGATGGACATGGTCAGCAACAATACTCAGGTAGGCCGTGGTGTTTAAACAATGTTCAATTGGTACTAAGGGGTCCAAAGTGTGCCAAAAAATACCTCTCACACCATCACACCACCAGTCTGAACTGTAGATACAAGACAGGATGGATCCATGCATTCATGTTTACGACAAAATCTGACCCTACTATCTGAATGTTGCAGCTCAAATTAAGAGTCATCAGACCAGGCAACGTTTTTCCAATCTTCTATTGTTCAATTTTGTGAGCCTATGCGAATTGTAGCCTCAGTTTTCTATTCTTAGCTCACAGGAGTGGCACCCAATGTGGTCTTCTGCTGCTGTAGCTCATCTGCTTCAAGGTTCGATGTGTTGTGCATTTAGAGATGGTATTTTGCATACCTTGGTTTTAACAGGTGGTTATTTGAATTACTATTGTATTTCTATCATCTGGAACCAGTCTGCCCATTTTCCTCTGACCTCTGACATCAACAAGGTATTTTCATCAACTGCCGCTCATCGAATAATTTCACTTTTTCAGACCATTCTCTGTAAACCCTGGAGATGGTTGTGCATGAAAATCCCAGTAGATCAGCAGTCGCCGGCGGCGACGCGCTCCCGTGCTGGTCGGGTCCCCCGTGAGTCCGGTCGCGGGACCCGCGGACTGGATCGCCGCGGGCATCCCCGCGATCGTCTCACGGAGCGGCCGAATGGAGGAAATGCTGTGTAAACAACATTTCTCCATTCTGCCTAGCAACTAGTGACGCTGATCTCTGCTCCATGTGATTGGAGCAGAGATCAGTGTTCACTAAATGAAAGCCGAACCCCCCCACAGTTAGTAACACACCCTTAGGAACACTTAACCCCTACACTGCCACCCACTGGTTAACCCTTTCACTGCCAGTGTCATTTGCACAGGAATCGCTGCATTTATATAGCAGTGATTACTGTATAAATGACAATGGTCCCAAAAATGTGTCAAAAATGTCCGATGGGTCCCCCACAATGTCGCAGTCACAATAAAAATCGCTGATTGCCGCCATTACTAGTAAAAAAAAAATAATAAAAAATGATTAATAAAAATGCTATAAAACTATCCCTATTTTGTAAACGCTATAACTTTTGCGCAAACCAATCAATAATCGCTTAGTGCGTTTTTTTTTACCAAAAATATGTAGAAGAATACGTATCGGCCTAAACTGAGGGAAAAAATGTTTTTTTATATATTTTTGGGGGATATTTATTTTAACAAAAAGTAAAAAATAATGCGTTTTTTTCAAAATTGTCGCTCTATTTTTGGCTATAGCGCAAAAAATAAAAACCGCAGGGGTGATCAAATACCACCAAAAGAAAGCTCTATTTGTGGGAAAAAAAGGACGTCAATTTTGTTTGGGAGCCACATCTCACGACCGCGCAATTGTCAGTTAAAGCGACGCAGTGCCGAATCGCAAAAAGGGGTCTGGTCTTTGACCAGCAAATTGGTCCGGTCTGCAAGTGGTTAAATATTGTGCCGGGGAGACTGCCTGTAAAGTAGCGCATCTTTCCAATGTTTATTACAGTGCCACAGCAAAATTTTATTTATTTATTTATTTTTTAATTTTAATAAAGGAATTGTCAAAAACTGTCTCCTTGGTTTTTACTTTTTTGATACTGTTTTTGGTGAATGGGTAAGGGTACAATGCACCCCATACCCATTCACATAGGTGGGGCGGGATCTGGGGGCCCCCTTTTTAAAGGAGGCTTCCAGATTCCGATAAACCCCCAGCCCGCAGACCCCCACAACGATCGGGCAAGGGTTGTGGGGATGAGACCTTTGTCCCCATCAACATCTGGTTTTGGATAAGAGTCTGATATGAATTTATTTTTTCGGCGGGACCCCCACGCCATTTTTTATAAAAATATTGGCGTGGGGTTCCCCTTAAAATCCATACCCGACCTGAAGGACCTGGTATGGATTTTGGGGGGGGGGGCCACCATGTCTTTTTTTTTTTACATTTTGGAGCGAGGTTCTCCTTAACCACTTAAATACACTGGGTTATATATACTGCACTGATTTTATATATATATATACACACACACAAACATATATATATATATATATATATGTATATATATATATATATATAGTCTACGCTGAATATCTAGTCCACACTAAGTGCAGAGTATATATACTAGACTGCATATGTGTGTATATATATATATATATATATATATATATATATATATATATATATATATATATATATAAAATACACTGCCACTACACTGCCAAATAACTAACCTACCTGCCTAATCTTGCTCAATCTATCTCCATCCACAGTCACACACTATACACAGCCGCTATGTAAGCAGCCTTATATAGTGTGGGGCGCAGACTTAGTTCCACTGAGCCATGATTGGCCAAAGGCACCCTGAGCGTGCTGTGATTGGCCAAAGCATTCAGGTCAGGTGCATGCTTTGGCCAATCATCAGATATCAATGCACTGCGATCTCGCAGTGCATTATGGGGCGTTCAGCGGTGCTCGAATTTGCCGCAAATGCCCCATAAAATTTGCTGTTCGACAAATGGGTGAACACCCGATGGTGGAGTCAAACTTAAGTTAAGTTAACATCGAGCTCATCCCTAGTGTGCATATAATTTACTGTGTTGACCAATACCTGTCTTTACTTATGCATAATGTGATGGCCTTTTATCTGAATGTATTTCTATCTGCAATTTATTCTCAATAAACTTAGTTTAAAAAAAATATATATATTATGAGGTCTTATTTACAAGTTCCATCGCACAAGTTCCTGGAAATGGCTCATGAGAAAGCAGCTGGCTGTACATATGCTGCAGCAAAAGCATGTTGCTTTTGGTAGCCAAAAAGTTGATTGATTTAAATGCACGTGGTTGCAACATGGTTAGGCAGCATTTTGAGGATTAACACAGATGGTGAGGAGGAGACATATTACCTCCTCATCATCTGTCAAATACCCTTTGAAAATTGATTCCTCACAGATCGCTTTTCAGAGGGGTTGCTGTATAGCCATTTATGTGAGCAAGCCCTAAGAGACAAATCCAGTGACTGCTTACCATGTGTTTGAACAAATGAGGAGCAGCTTCAAAAAACACATAAGCCACTTTCAGCAAATAAGACTGTGTAAGTACAGGTAGGTATTTATCATTACAACATACATTCACAAGCTTGAGATTATGAAATCTTGCAATGGCCGAAAGCTATATAGTTGCATGCCCATTATTGTGTTTCATGCCTGTGCGCTGCGATCACACATATGTGACCCTTTTTCTTTTATCTAGTATACAGCAAGGCTTGTTTCATAACTGCCACTAAATCAGTTGCTTGAAAATTTTAGAACATCACTGGAACAGCAGTTCTTTATCTCAGTGCTGCTGTATGTCTGCAGATGCAGGCAGGTTCACAAGGTTTGATGCTAAAAGCTCCAGTTGGCAGTGATAGTAGGGTGCAGTGCTAAGCTCAAGAGTTTAATCGATCAATTTCTGACCATCCAATCTGCTACAGAGTGCTCTGTCTGCTTCTGTATTGCGGTCACAAATACCGTTCTCATTTATTAAAGAGACCCTGTCACCGTGCCCAAGCAGGGCAAAGTGACAGTGTTTCTGCAAAGCTACACCCCCAGCTCCAATAAAAATGACATGCCTTGTAAGAAAAGGCATACTTTTACCATGTAGTACACTTAGGATACAAATGGGTGATTTACAGCAACTGCTAATTTATAAACAAGTCCACTCCACTTGATTGAAACAAGGACGTAAAGAGAAAAAAAAAAAAAACATGTTTTATTTTTGTGCAACAACTAGACTAATGCTGGCCATGCACTATACGAAAAATGGTCCGAACCCATTTTCGAATAACGAACATTCAGCAGTGAGTGCAAACGATAGTGCCATTGTGTAATGACCGATAAATCGTTCAGTGGACATAAATAGATGCATTTAAAAAAACATGTAACACTAACCCCTGAAGGAGCTGCTGGGCTTACCGTCCTCCTTGTGACACGTGTAGGGGATGTCCCGTGGTAGATGACCCAGTAACTTGAGACTGACAATAGATCCACTTGAATGGATTTTATTTGCAAAAACTCAAACCATTGAACAGTCTTTCAACTTGGGATCAGAGGGTTGGAAAAGGTAGTTCAGACACGCTCAAAGTCCAGAAAACGTTAAAGAACTTGCTTACTTTGACTACATCCAGAGAATGGCCATTCGCAGCTGGATAAACACTCAGGTTGGACAGTCCCTCTCTCACAAGGCCTAGCAGCCAACAAGGTGCTTACTCCGGAACAGTCTTTGTCACAGATGTTGTTGCAGAACACGTAGGGAAACTAAGCTGTAGAACACTTGTATGATACCTGGATCTCTCAGCCTGCTTGGCGATATCCACAAGACCGGATTCTTTTGGTAACTTCAGTCCTTCCAGGCTCTTGTTAAGAAAACCAACCCATACGTGGTGGTCTTCTAAAGAGTCCTCCCCTGGAATTCTTGAAGTACAATGGGTCTCTCCCGAACCGGAGACAGCACTCAACCACCTCAGAATCCTTTAGTTTCCTTGCCCTGGGCTAGCCAGCCCCGAGGCATCAAAGTCAGGTGGATCTGCATCCCAGGCCATAGCCTTCCTGGGGGCTGGTCAGGAGGACAAGGACCAAGTAGTCAGCACATCATACTGGACCGGAACCCCGAACCACGTGATGTCTGTATCCTAAATACCCTCTCCCAGAGGGCACAGCGAGAGGGCCACTCTCACTGACCTGGCTCCGAAAGAGTAACTTAAGCGCCTGACCAGACCATAGTTCCACGCCCGCCACAAGAGACAGTGCCCCCTGTGGCTAGGCTGAACATTTCACAGCCCAGTCAGACCGACACAGAAGTCCAAATAGACCCAAATCAAACTATAGTTTGGGTAAAGTTTAACTTTGAAAAATGCATAGTGCCTGCTCTTCAGCCGCTACACACTCACCCCTCTTATTTAGACAATGTCCCCATCGTCTGGGAAAGACTGGAAAAAAAGAAACCCAGAGCTAACAACTAAGCCTATCAAAAAAATCATTAGAGTACCTGAACATTGGGATGGGAAAGGGAAAAAGGGAAGGAAAACAGCAGTAAAACCTTCACATTGCAGCAAACACAGAATTATCTTACACCACAGTTACCACCCAAGCCTATCTATCTAACCCACCCATTCTCCGGCGGTTTGACAGATGCTCTCCGATGAATCCTGAAAAAAAACATATATACAATATTTTACACCTAACTATTAGAAGGCAGGATTCCACCAATCTCCGTGAATTGCTTTCCTCTAAACTCTAAAATTCCTAAAATTTCTAAAACTGTTTTTTTTTCTGTACAGTCCTAATTGCGCCGACTCATGCCACCTAGTGGTATGCGTCTCTGAAGTGCAGTTTTTAACTTAAAACAGTTTAATTATTCTTGACACGGTGTATGTTCCATTCTCTGTGTAACTGACTCTGACTAACTACAGACATACCCCACTTTTAACCTCCCTGGCGGCATGATTATTTCAGATTTTAGGTGCTGAATGCGGTACAATTATTTTGCATGAATATTTGGCGTTTTATATTGTAGTCCTGTAATTCTTAGGAATAACCCGGTTATGATAAAGTTTAAAGTTTGAAAAATGAAATCATAAATTATAATATAATAAATAATTATACCAAATAATAATATAACAATAATAAAAATTATTCAATAATGTAATTAAATCAAAAACACAGAAATTTGCTCAGTTGCAGAATTGTTACTGTCATTACTTTTCAGTATTTGATGACGAATCTCCCCACAAATGACTATCGCTCAATTCTGCAAGTGATTACAATTTATTATCGCTGTTTTCTAGCTGGTCTAAAATCATTTTTGATGTAAAGGGACAGTTTTGGTTGCTATGGACAATCTCCAGTTTCCAGGCATAAAGAACAGTTTTTATAATATAAAACTGCATGTAGGACACTGAAGAAACCACTTGGGACAAAGGGGATGTGAAATTATTACATACAGCAATGTAATCTGTAAGATTAAATTATACTGTATGTAATGTGTGTGTTTCACTTTTTGAATTTGGCACCGTTCTTCGTCCCGTGCGTCGCAACGCTCGCGGGGTTCGGAGCTCGGCTCTGTGATAGATCGAGTGGAGCACGGCTCGCTTGTACAGCAGGGGGACATCGCTGGATCCATGGATCAATGAGCTTCTATCCCCAGCTTGTTCAATTAAGCTTTTGTAATAAAACATGGAAGCTCATTGGTTTCTATGCAGAAGTGAGCCTGATTTTGCAATTTTCAACTTTAGTAAATAAACCCCATTGTGTACTTAAAAGTGGGGTATGCCTGTACCAAAAAGTTCAGTAGTTTCAAAGAAAAATGTAAAAGAGATGAAGACCCGAAGAAGCTCTCCTTGCAAATTCAAAGTCTTGACTCAGGAACAGTTCACCAGTAAAAACGAGGATCAGGCAAAGTTAAATCTTTCCCCTGTGCATCCACGGTAGTGATAAAGTACACAGCACTGTCTTTATCCGGTCTGCAGATCACAACTTTGTCCTCATAGATGTGCCGACCTTAACTCCAATGCTGTAGACATCCGACACACCGTTCATAAAGCTCCGGTGAAAAAGCCTTTTTACCGGAGCGGCTTTGGTACTTTCAAATAGCTCCAAACATTGTCCTCCTACCAGGCCTCATGGTTATTTTCAATGACAGTCATAATGTCTCTTGGAACATAGGGGAATTCCAACTCATACTCGTTAGCCACTCTCTTATGAAGGAGTCTCTGTGACCTTGCAAGTCTCGGTAATGCACGGGCACTTCCTTCCCCGGGCGGTAAGCAGGAGTCTGGGGACCATTGTACCAACATGGCAGAGTCCCTTTTTAGTGTGGGTAGGTTCACGGGTTTAGGGAGAGTCACATTTACCGTGATGGGATTTTCCACACTCTGCATTCCATCCCCTGAGGTTAGAGATAGCCAGTCCAAAACATCTGTACAAGTGGCGGCTACATCATCCCCCCAGCCCACAACAACTCCTCTGACAATGTCCCCAAAATGTCATCATCTTCTATATCCGACAGAGACTCTTACTCCGAATCTCTGGATTCCTCTGCCGGTAAAAATGGTTAACTAAAGGTGTACTCACAGTCAAACTTTTTCCCAAAGCATCCTTCTTCCGCCAATTGGATCCAGCCAGACTCGGTGGCGGAACTCTATGTCGACTTCAGGAAGACTTTGTGTGCCCCACTTTCTCCAAAGGAGGCATAGTGGTAGAAGCAGTGTCCATCTGCTCCAAAATGGTTTCCTCAGCAGTCTCAGTAGCAGATGTCGCGGCATCTCTCTCTGGGATGGCCGTCTCCTCGGTCGTGACGCCCGTGGTCCAGTCTACGCGGTAGGCCCTCGGTGGTGTGACTGACTGCTCCACTTTGAACGTGTACTCTCCACACTTCTTGCACCTGGAGAATGGCCGAGGGTTAGCGACTAAGCAGTCGCACTTTCCACACAGCATACCCAGGCCCTTAATGTCTCCAGTGGTATACAGAATAAACCACCCCTGCGGCAACAGGCGGATGCCTGTGTCTGTAAGTACAATTCCAGGCAACTGTATTCCTGCGAGACCCCTTCCGAGAGGCATCTTGGGTCCTTGCGCAGGCTGCACACTGGGAGCACGATACATCTTCACAAAAAAATGTTCTCCAAACTCCGAGAAAAAATGTCAAAGGTTCTTTCCTCCTTCCTTGCCTACATAAGGGACATTGCTGGATTCTTTTGCAGTTAAATGGCACATTATGGGATGCATACTAGCCCATTATGCTTTTCATTTGCAGCGAGCAAAAGAGGAAGTAAAACCCATCAGGTAGAATTACCTGTTGGCTGCTAAACCCAAACTCAAGGATTTATCCAACAGTTAAAGAATCCAGTTGCGAGTGGCCATTCCCTGGATTATGTACAGAGAGAGAATTTTATTGAAGTCAGCAGTTCCAAGCACCTGAGCTAAACTTTATCCTGATATCCTCTATTCCCAACTTAGAGACTGAGTTTGTCCAACTGTTTTATGCAAAATAAAAATCCTAACAAGGAATTCAAGTGTCGGTCTCTACAATTACTGGGTTATCAACCCTGGGAACCCCTAGACAAGGACAACGAGGATGAGCTGGTGGAGGTAATCAGTAAGCCCAGAAAAATTCAGCCTCTCCTTCCGGGGTAAGTGCTACATAAACAAACTGTTACTGACTTATGAAAACATCTGAGCAAACCAATCTTGGGTTGATCAGATGCTGTGGAGGCCAGAGGAGAGATCTGGAATCTAATAGATCTTTAAAAAAAGGACCTGTCACAAGCCCATGCTATCACAAGAGAAGTTGTTCATTCCTTGTGATAGCAAAAAACTTGATCCGAAAAAAATAAAAGGTACAATGTAAAAAAAATAAAAAAAATAAATAACAAAAAATCTGAAAGTTCCCCATCCCCCTGTACTCACACACAAATGCGACTACGCACATATGTAAACAGTGACCACACATGTGAGGTATCGCCATGAACGTCAGAGCAATAATTCTAGTACCAGACCTCCTATGCATCTCTAAACTGGTAACCTGTAAAGGCTTTTAAAGCGTCGCCGATAGAGATTTTTAGGTGTTGCAGTTTGGCGCCGTTCCACAGGCATACACAATTTTAAAACGTGATATGTTTTTTATCTATTTACTTGGTGTAACATCATATTACCAAACAATTGGGTGTAATATTGTGTTTGTGTGCATTAAAACTCATTAAAGGGTATTTTTTCATAAATACCATGTGACGTAAAAATATGCAGCACACACCATCTTACTCTCTAGGGCCTCTGCAGGTGGGGCGGGGGGTTCTAAGTAGTTTTATAGCAAAAAAAAATGCAGATTTTTACATGGAGGAGAGGAATGTCAGAGTTGGCCTGGACTGGTAGTGGTCACTGGAACAAGCCTTGAAAGGACAATGGTATTTCATACTAAATGAAATAAAACAAAGTTGGGTGAAATTAAAGTACACAAGAATTTCACACTATTCCAGACATGAAGAGATTGCTTCACAATGACATTTGTGTGCAGTAGTAATGCAGACACCGGCTCAGTTCTCTTTTGATTTGATTTTAGAAAAATGAAATTCACAATTTACAGGTCACTCAACAATAAGAAAGCCTTTCCTTCCACCATTATTGAACTACATCAAACTACTGTAATTACATCTCTCACTTCTTGTTTCTTTACTTCTTCCTTTCTTCAAGGATACAGACCAAATTCTCTTTACATCTGTAGCACAACAAACATTTACTATTGTGGTCAGCCAGCTTTTTATTTTACAAGGGTTGTAATAAGCAAGAAAAGAGGATCTCTGTCACCCAGCTGTTGGACAGCTGTTGGACAGGGGAACAGGTGAAATTAAAGCCTCATACACACAATCGTATTTTCCGCAGACAAAACCTCTGACTTTTGTCAGAAGGTGTGTGCCTGGATTTTGTCTCGCATACAAACGACAAGGAATTGTCAGCCAACAAACATGAATGTAGTGACGTACTATGTGGTTTTTCAGCTCTTTAGCACCACCCTTTGGGCTCCTTCTGCTAATTTATGTTAGTAGAAGTTTGGTGAGCGTTGATTCACACTTTGCATTTCACGCTTTTCATTTAGCGTTTTTCAGTTTGCGCTTTTCATTTTGTGCTTTTCAGTTTGTTTCTGAATGGCCGTTCGTCAGCCAGACATGTTGCAGAATCGGAGGAGATAACGTGTTTTTTATTATTGACCTAGGAGTTATTGTTTTGACCCAAGTCCAGTCCAGGAACAGGAGGAGGAGGAGGAGTTGGACCAAATATTGGTTGCTTTATTAATCGTGACCAATTATGTCATATGCCTTTGCTGCGGGAGGTCCAGGAGAATAATCCAGATGTTTTTTGGAATTATCTCCCGATGACGGACCCCTGCTTTCACCAACTCTTGGCATTGTTGACCCCCATATTAAGAAGCAGGACACATGCATGAAGCTTTTATTTTATTTTTGGTTGAATAATAATGATTTGATTTGTTATATTTTCTATATGTTTGGATGCATAGAATGCACTTTTTAGTTAAGTTCTATTCTAGCTTGTCTAATTTTATTTATTTTCTTTTTTTCTTTTTTCAATAAAATAATTGTGGAGAATAATACTTGGCTGTGTGTTTTACTTCAAATGACAGTTTGGGAGTAGGCAGTTACATTTAAATTAATACAATGTAAAATTGACAAGGGACACCAACATAGTTGTATCTTTGAACTATGGGATAATAGTGTTGTGGTAACTTGCCCAAAAAAAAAAAAAAGGATAATAATATTATTTTTGCTATCACTAGAAAAAAAAGCTTTTGAAAATTTGTTTGCAATAACTCCATTAGTATCACCAGCAAAGCAGTTTCATTATTGCACCATTAAAGAAGAAGATAATGTGCGCTGCATTTCGAGATTTCATAATTTGCCACGTAGCGAATATTAATTCTCCATTACGAATGCTAGTTTACAAGACCGACCGCTTCTGGCTCGTCCTTGCTTCCAAGCATGCGTGTTTGTACTTTGGAATTTTGTCCGACGGACTTGTGTACATACGCTCAGAAAATTCAACAACAGATTTTTGTCCGTGGAAAATTTAAAATCTTGCCATCCAGCATTTGTTCACGGAAAATCCGACAACAATTGTCTGATGAAGCGTACAAACGGTCATATTTTATGCCAAAGCCTGTCATCACACATTTTCCTTTGGAAAATCCAATTGTGTGTACGAGGCTTAAGTAGGGACCCGGGGGTGTGCGGTGAGGTCAGTGACTGGTGACGTTGAGGCACTGGCTAGTATCAGAGCCAGATACACACAGGTTACCTACGGCATGTTCGTTAGAGCGAGAGCAATAATTTTAGACATCCTCTGTAACTCTAAACAGGTAACCTGTAAAAAAAATTTAAAGCATCGCCTATAGAGATTTTTAAATACTGACATTTGGCGCCATTCCACAAGTGTGCACAATTTTAAAGCATGATATATTAGGTATTTATTTACTCTGCGTAACGTCATAATTCATATTATACAAACAGATCGGGCTAACTTTAGTGTTTTTTATTTATTTTTTTATTTTCAAAACAAAATGTGTTTGAATAATTGCTGTGCAAATTTCGTGTAACATAAAAAGTTGCAATAACCACCATTTTACTCCCTAGGGTGTCTGCTAAAACAAATTATATAATGTTTGTTGGTTCTGAGTATGAGATGTTCTAGCAAAAAAATTATGATTTTTACATGTAGGAAAGAAGTGTCAGAATTGGCCTTGGTGGCAAGGGGTTAATTACCATACTTAAGTAATATACAAATAATTATTATATATTGTTTTTAAGGTAATTTACTATATTTTCAAAAACTGTACTCAAGCAGGTGGCTTAACTGACAAAATTACTGAAGTTTGAAGTTCTAACTTCTAACCAGTAATTTCACAGTAAATAGATAAATAATAAATTATTATCTCTTAACATATAGCATGGGACAGTACAGAGTAGCTAATAATAAATAAATGAAACTGACACACAGTATATTTGGTCATAAATGGCCACGGTGTTTATTCAAGGGGTAACCCAAATTAGCTACATTCACATTAACTAAAAAATCAGCTTTCAGCATAGAATTAAATTTCAAAATTAACAAAATGATCCAATACCAGATCTCAATCACCATGTCCTTCCAGACTTATACTGGAAGACGAACCCCCACTGAATATCACCGTGACTAAACAATCATAAAAATAGGGAGGGGGGGGTGGGAGCGCAAACTGGTCCTCTTCAGGTGGCTGTGAAGCTGAGGTAGCGTCCGGCTTATATAAGCAGTCATAGGAGCGAAGAAACAGCCCGCCAAATTCCTCCAATGACGGCTTGTTGCTAAGGGATATTGCACCAATAGCCCTGCTGAGAGAAAGGAGAGAAAATGCACAGGCAAAGAGCCCTCTGCCCTGTCCCATGCGGGCCCCCGGTTAATGCCGGGGACCGAACATGGGACAGTACAGAGTAGCTAATAATAAATAAATGAAACTGACACACAGTATATTTGGTCATAAATGGCCACGGTGTTTATTCAAGGGGTAACCCAAATTAGCTACATTCACATTAACTAAAAAATCAGCTTTCAGCATAGAATTAAATTTCAAAATTAACAAAATGATCCAATACCAGATCTCAATCACCATGTCCTTCCAGACTTATACTGGAAGACGAACCCCACCGGCCGAAGCCAATTGTGAAACAAAACGCTGAGGCCCCCCCAACACCGTGGCTTTCTCTATCATATTCTGCAAACCTACATTGAAAATGTCCAGACCTATGTCCGACAAATGTACCAAGTCTGATCTATAGAGACCTGAGATAAAACCTTCCAACTCAACGTGGCGATAGGATAAGTTATTGGAAGAAACCAAAAAATTATGAATGGTCCTATTTAAGCGTCTACGAATCTTGTCTAGATAAAATAAATTGCTAGAGGGGGACCAAAGTAACCTAGGAATCATCTCAGAAAAAGCGATAATTGCGGATGGAAAAAGGACCTTAAACGAAAAGAGATCCTGTTTCATCTCACATAAAAGATTCCAAGTTTTAACTTTACCAATATCATTTGCCCCAGCGTGGATTATTAATAGATCCGGGCTGGGCCAAACATTATTTAAATAAATTAATTCATTTCTTACATCTTTCCAACGTAACCCCCTAACACCATGCCAAAAGATTTGCAAAGCATGAACCTTAAAACCCAAAGTCTTTTCGAAATTCCGTGCTTCGGCTCTTTTGTAGGCCCAATGAATAAATGAATGGCCTATAATCCAGACCTTGAACCTAGGAAAATCTGAAAAGAAACTTAATTAGTAACTAACTCAGGTCGAATGTAAGACTTATATCTAACACTGTCCCAACGACCCAACCTCTGAACCTCCTCAGAAGAAAAACCCATAGAGTTAGCAGCAGTGGCAGCCCCTATTCTGAAGGAGTGAGATGAGAAATAAAAGCCCGACAAACCAAGGGTTTTTAGACAAGAAGAAAGGACAGAAGAAAATTGATAACGAGTAAGAGGAGACAGGTCATTGTGAATAAAGAATGACCCGTGAAAGAAAGGTCTAAAGGCGATAAAATTTAAATTATTTCGGACCGGGCAGATAGGAATATACCCTGCCCGACCCAACTTAATCATGCGTCCCTTACCAACCTGATCGGTTTTTGATCTTCTGATGCATATAGTGATAGAATCTGAATAAACAAACACATCACTATCTAACAGGATAGCGCATGAAGACTTATTTGAGGCGGAAAACTCACCCACCCGTAAAGCGCCAAAAAATGCCAAAGAAAAAGCTGCGTTAAATAATAAAATTTCATAAGGGGAATAGCATACTGAAGGCAAAGTCTGAATTAATTTAACCAAAAGATCAATAGAAATGGGTCTCCTACCATCTCTAACCAAATGGGAACGCCTAAAACCTTTCAATACCTGACGTACTGTATAGAAAGAAGACAAGGCCGGAAGGTCAAAAAATTTTAGAAAGAAGGAAACCCCGGCCAAAATTTTATGTATAGAAGCTGCACTAAGGTTAGAATGGATTAAAAAAGTAACAAAAGACAGAGCTGTGTAAGCATTACAACTGGCAATACTTAAATTGTATGTAGAGCAGAAACTATCCCATCTCGACCATGCTCGCAGATAGTCCTCCCATGTTCTCAGTGAAACGGAGTTCTTTAAATTGGCGGAGATTAATCCCAAATCAAGCCCCAGAGGAATTCCGGGCATTGGGAGCCAATTGGGTCTGCCTCCGGAGCCAATTCGTGGAACCTGGAAAACTGAAGACGAGATAACGAGTCTGCAATGCTATTGCTTACACCTGGTAAATGTTTAGCCTTAAGCCAAATATTATATTTCATACAATGGAGAACTAAGAAACGAAGCAATTTGATTACAAAATCAGACTTAGAAGATAAACAATTAATCGCGAATAGGACACCTTTATTATCCGTGTGAATTAAAACTCTCCGATTTTTAAACAAATCACACCAAATAACTACCGCCACCACTACTGGGAATAATTCTAACAAGACTAGGTTACGCGCAATCTCAGGAATCCTCCAAGATGTGTGCCACTTTGAAGCACACCAATGACCTGCCAGGAAGGCACCAAAGCCTATAGAACCTGAAGCGTCGGTAAAAAGGCCTAATTCAAAATCGTCTATAAATTCTTTCTGCCATACCGTTGATCCATTAAAACCTAACAAGAACTCATCCCATACCTTTAAATCATCTTTAATGGCTTTTGACATGGTAACATGAGAAAAAGGATTTTTTAAATCCTTTGTAGCCCTAGCAAAACGGCGAGAAAAAATCCTAGCTACCGGAATTACTCTTGCAGCGAAAGCAAACAAGCCTAATAGAGATTGGACATCTTTAAGCAGAACTCTCCGTCTAGATATAAAAGAGGATATTAGCGACCTAATCTTGAAAAGCTTTGATGGAGGCAATCTGAATTCCATGGCATTTGAATCAATGACAATGCCCAAAAATTCCAGACTAGTAGATGGAAACACTGTCTTCTCCTGGGCAAGGGGAATGCCAAAATTTTCACAAATATCAAAGAAGGCTGACAAAGAATCAGAGCAAACAGAACATTCAGGTGGACCTATGAAAAGAAAATCATCTAGATAATGAATATAACCAACACCGGGATGCACCACAGACACTACCCATTGAAGAAAAGAAGAAAAAGCCTCAAAGTAAAAACAAGATAAGGAGAAGCCCATTGGCATACATTTATCAAAATAAAAATATCCGTTAAAATGAAAACCTAGAGAACTAAAGCCTTGCGGGTGTACTGGAAGTAAACGAAATGCAGACTTAATATCCGCCTTGGCCATTAATGAATTCCTTCCAAAATGCTCAAGGAGAACCAAAGCCTCATCGAAAGAAGCATACGTAACTGAAGCATCGAAATCAGCAACCTCATCATTAAGAGACTCGCCAGCAGGGTATGACAAATGATGTATTAGGCGAAAAGAGCCTGGCTCTTTTTTGGGAACTACGCCCAATGGAGAAATTCTGAAGTTGGAGAAAGGGGGTGAGAAGAACGGACCCGCAATCCTGCCCTCTGTTAGTTCTTTCTCAATTTTAACCCTAACAACCTCTGGGTGTGAAAAGACCGAACGCAAATTGTCCACTAACTTACAACCAGACCCAGAAAAACCAGGGACTAAAAAACCATGCTTGAAGCCGTTATAAAGCAGCTCCGCCATCCTGGTGTTTGGATACATTTCTAGCCAAGGAAGCATGTTTGACAATTTCACAGTTGTCTGTGCCTTTTGAAAACCCATCCCTGGATTGAGGCTGACCTGACATGGCAGAGGCCTTTCGATAACATCTACAAGCCGGGTGTGACCCTGTACAATATGAGCACTCGTGCTTGTATCTACAGTTGGCCAGAAATCTGCATTGTCCTTCATTGAATGCAAAGCAGAAACCTTTGCGAAATGAATTATTAGTAGAGTTGGGTGCTTTGAATTGCACCTGCGGTTTTGGAGGCAACATCAGATTTAACCAAAGGCCAACGTCTTTCACACCCCAACGTAGGGAAGGGTGTACCGCCAGCTTCTGCCTGAAATTCTCATCATAATGAAACCATGAAATACCCCCGAAATGCCTAAAGGCCTCAGCAACAATGTCTAGATGTTGAAATAGCCCAGAACATTTTTCTGGAAATTTTTCACCCATAACTGAAGCGAAAATACAGAATGCTTGCAGCCAATTCTGGAATGTTCTAGGTACTGCTCTCCTTCTATCTTCTTCTGAACGCTCCTCTGATTTCTTATCTAATTTAGAAAGAAATTCTTTAGAAGAAGGCAGGAGGGATAATAAATCAACAAATTCTCCTCTCCAAATTTTCTCCTTAACTGAGGAAGACAAGTGGAAACCTAACGGGGAGATTTCGCACGGAAGCGCCTCTTTCATACAAGCTTCTGCTACTTGACAAGGTGTATTATTACAAGAACTAGGCTGTAAAAGACCACCAGTATTCACTAAAATGCTCTGAGTTCTTAAAGGGTTAAACTGTTTCTCCATAGGAATAGTAACATTACCCTGCGAACGCATAGCGTTCCAGACAGGGCCAACCTTTAAAGCATCCGCAGTGACTGACTGCTGCAATCCAGTACCATCTTGATAAGCACCAATATTTTGTGCACCTGAAGCAAGCAAAGGCTGCACATCTTCCCTTACACCAATAGGGGGAGCAGTACTGATATTCAAATGATTAACAGGATTTTGTAATATCGCTCCAGAATACTGAGCACCTGACACTGCACCAGAATACTGTGCACCTGGCTGCAAATTATAGGAAAAAGTACCAGAAGACTGTACACCTGACAAAGTATTAATAGGAGCACCAGCAGGCTGTGTCTCCTGAGCTGCACCAAATAAATGTGCCCCTTGTAAGGTACCAGAAGGCAGTGCCTCCTGTACAGGGATAGTTGTTTGAACTGAAACATTGTTTAATTGCTGTCTATTCTGAAAAGAACTGCCAGCGCTTGCAAACAGAGCCCTGGCAATGAGAGAGGGAGAGGGAGATCCTTGTTCCCCTTCTGACAGGCTAGTAAAAGCATTTGCTAAAGAATTAAGGATAACAATTAAGTCAGGTAAAGAAGAAACAGGATTCTCACCAGGCGGGATATCTGACACAGCATTCTGTCCCAAAGGAGCTGCAGCGCTGGTTTCTGGAATGGAGGATGAGGAGGATAAAGTTGCAGCATCTTTAAGATACCTGGAACGAGAAGTAGAGGTGAAAGAATCTTCCTTAGAATAAGGAACAGCAGGGGCTGCCGACTTTTTCTGCTTCTTTCCTTTTCCTACAGGTGTGCGGGAGTTGCCAGCTGAAGGAGAATTCCTGTGTTCCTCCATAATGTTCGGCATGGGCGTCAAACAGGCAGGGAGAGAAGAAAAAGCAGGAGGGTCTTCAGCTAAGCAGTGCCTCAGCCACTCCTCACCGCCCGAGCTTTCTGCTTTTTCCAGAAGCTGACGAAGGAGAGACTCCATTCTAACTGTACACCTGAGCGCAAACTGGTCCTCTTCAGGTGGCTGTGAAGCTGAAGTAGCGTCCGGCTTATATAAGCAGTCATAGGAGCGAAGAAACAGCCCGCCAAATTCCTCCAATGACGGCTTGTTGCTAAGGGATATTGCACCAATAGCCCTGCTGAGAGAAAGGAGAGAAAATGCACAGGCAAAGAGCCCTCTGCCCTGTCCCATGCGGGCCCCCGGTTAATGCCGGGGACCGAACATTATATTATATGATTTAGCTTGTACCTTTTTCAGCAGCAGCAGATTCTCATTCTCCCTCTGAACTGTGTGAAAAAAAACATGGGATTGTGAGTAAATCTTATACACATAAAACCATGTTTTTTTCTTGTAGTTAAGAGGGCTGGACTGGAAGGGAGCATCTGTCTTTTAGACACATGCCCCCTTCTATGATACTGCAGTGTGAGGCATGCCTCCACTGCAGCATTTTTATTGGACAGCTTGGGCTAATGGTACTTCACCATTGGTCCAAGACTTCAAGCTGTCCATTGAGCTCAGTGCCTCTGACAAGAAGTAAGGAGAGGCACTGTAAACTCATCCTCTGTCTGCTGCAAACAGAGTGTCCCAGCTTGTATTTAAACTGGCCGCTCTGTATTTAGCTTCTGACAGCCTGCGTGAGGAGCTCCGTATCTCTGGAACCATAGATCGTAGGAGCCCCACATTTGGACCAGTGGTGGGGTAGGACTTCAGCTACCCGCCCCCAATCACCAAGCTACGACCCTTTTTTACAGGCATACCCCACTTTTAGGTACACAATGGGGTTTATTTACTAAAGCTGAAAAGTGCAAAATCAGGCTCACTTCTGCATAGAATCCAATGAGCTTCCATCCCCAGCTTGTTTAATTAAGCTTTTGTAATAAAACATGGAAGCTCATTGCTTTCTATGCAGAAGTGAGCCTGATTTTGCAATTGCTAGGTAGAAGCTAGCAATTGAAAGACCATTGAGTTCAACATCAGTTGTAGTCAAGTTAATGGAACTCTCCTTAAAAGAAAGATCAATGATCACTCACAAAATATACAACTTTACCCAAAGCAGTATGTTTTTTCTGAGAGCAGATCATGTCAGATCATGTCAGACTAATTTGAATGACTTTTTTTACTACAGTATATTACCAATGTTTTGGATCAGGGTAGTGCTGTGGACATAGCATATCCTGATTTCAGGCATTTGCAGTTCCACATAATGTAAAACTTATATTAGCTAGGACTTAACCCTTGGGTGGTTCAGTAAATATGCAGTTGGCTGAAGGATAGATACCAGAGTGTGGATGTAAATGGTTTTCATTCAGAACAGAGACCAGTTACTAGTGGGGTACCACAAGGCTCTGTACTGGGCCCTGTTCTATTTAATCTATATGTAAGTGATACAACTAAAGGTTTCTTGGGTAAGGTATGTCTTTTTGCTGAAGACACAAAGGTGTGTAATAGGGTTGATATCCGTGGAGGTTTCTGTAACATGAAACGTGATTTGGCATTGCTGGAATGTTGGTCAAACCAGTGGAAACTGCAGTTCAATGTTTCTAAATGTAAAATAATGCACCTAGGGAAAATAATTCCTTAAGAGAGTACAACATTGGGGGTACAGTGTTAGCCAGCACTACAGAGGAAAAAGATTTGGGGGTACTTATTTTGAATGATTGCAAAATGAGCAAAAAATGTGACCATGCAGTGCAAAAAGCGAATAGAATTCTAGGTTGCATCACTAGAGGGATCACCAGCAGGAGGACGGAGGTCCTGATTCCCCTATATAGATATTTAGTGAGACCTCATTTAGAATATTGTGTCCAGTTCTGGAGACCTTACTTATGAAAAGATATTGATAAAATAGAACAAGTCCCGAGATGGGTAACAAAAATGGTGAAAGGTGTGGGGAATAAAACATATTGAGAGCAACTTCAGGAACTTAATATATACAGTCTGGAGGAAAGAAGGGAAAGGGGAGACATGATTGAAACCTTTAAATACATCAAGGGGCTTAATAAGGTTCCGGAGGGCAGTTTTTTAAATATGAAACCCAATTTAAGAACACAGCGTTATGACCTCAAACTAACTGAAGGAAAGTTCAAAATTCATCTTAGAAAATATTATTTTACTGAAAGGGTAGTTGGTGATTGGAAAAAACTACCAGCAGAAGCAGCGAGGCAATCAACAGTAAATGGCTTCAAACATGCTTGGGACAAACATAGATCTATACTCAGACAAAAGAGTTAAAGCGGGAGTCCGTTTTTTTTAAAAGCCAGCAGCTACAAATACTGCAGCTGCTGAATTTTAAAATAATGACACTTACCCGCCCAGCGCGCCCGCGATGTCCGCACCCGAAGCCGATCTCTCGTCTCTCGGGTGCTGCCGCCGCCATCTTGGGTATGGGAATCAGGAAGTGGAGCCTTTCGGCTTCATTTCCTGGTTCCCTACTGCGCATGCGCGAGTCGCGCTGCGCAATAAGGATGGTCCCCGCTGTCTCTGGGATCCGTGTGTTTCCCAGCAGGCAGCGGGGGACCTTTGGAAAGGGGCGTAGATTCTGCAGAAAGGGGCGTACCTTCTGCAGAATCTACGCCGGAAGTGGGTGCAGATACCTGTACTGTACAGGTACCTGCACCCCCCTCCCCCTGAAAGGTGCTAATTGTGGCGCTGGAGGGGGGGAGGGTTCCAATGAGCCGAAGGTCCACTTAAGGGTGGACCTCCGCTTTAACGAAATAAAAAATTAAATGGGCAGATTCGATGGACTACTCTGTTTTTCTGCCATCACTTTTCTATGTTTATATGTACCACTGTCCCCCGAAGGAGCTGCTCACCTGCTCACTGTGTCCGTCTTAGGGGTCCCGTTGTGAAGTGAATTAACCACTTCCACTTCCTGACCGGCGCACGACGATGTACGTCGGCAGAATGGCACGGGCAGGCAAATTGGCGTACAGGTACGTCCATTTGAAATTGGCGCGCTGCCTTCGCGTGCATGCCGCCAGCGGCGCGCGGGCATGTCGGTCGGGACCCCCGTGACTCTGGTCGCGGGTCCTGCGGATTCGATCGCCACGGGGATACCCGCAATCGTCTCACGGGGAGGCAGAGATCAGTGTTCACTAACACACAGCCCAGCTCCCCACAGTTAGTAACATGCCCCTAGGACACACTTAACCCCTACACTGCCTCCCCCTGGTTAACCCCTTCCCTGCCAGCGTCATTTACACAGGAATCAGTGCATTTGTATAGCACTGATTGCTGTATAAATGACAATGGTCCCAAAAATATGTCAAAAATGTCCGATGTGTCCGCCATAATGTCGCAGTCACAATAAAAATCACTGATCGCCTCCATTACTAGTAAAAAAAAAAATATTAATAAAAATGCCATAAAACTATCCCCTATTTTGTAAACGCTATAAATTTTGCGTAAACCAATCAATAATCGCTTATTGCAATTTTTTTTACCAAAAATATGTAGAAGAATACGCATCGGCCTAAACTGAGGAAAAAAACGTTTTTTTATATATTTTTGGGGATATTTATTATAGCAAAAAGTAAAAAAAAATTTTTTTTTTCAAAATTGTTACAATTTTTTTGTTTATAGCGCAAAAAATAAAAACTGCAGGGGTGATCAAATACCACCAAAAGAAAGCTCTATTTGTGGGGAAAAAAGGACGTAAATTTTGTTTGGGAGCCACGTCACACGACCGCGCAATTGTCAGTTAAAGTGACGCAGTGCCGAATTCGCAAAAAGTAGTCTGGTCTTAAAGCGGAGGTCCACCCTAAAATGGACCTCCGCTCATCGGAATCCCCCCCCCCTCCGGCGCCACAATCGGCACCTTTCAGGGGGGAGGGGGGTGCAGTTACCTGGATAATCCAGGTAACTGCACCCACTTCCGGGCTAGCTCTCTGCGGAACGAGCGTAGGTTACGCCCCCGTTCCGCAAGCGCCCGCCCCCTTCAGCAAGTGCCCCGCTGCCTGCTGGGAAACACACAGCTCCCAGAGGCAGCGGGGACCGTCCGGATTGCACCGCGCGGCTCGCGCATGCGCAGTAGGGAACCGGGAAATGAAGCCGAAAGGCTCCATTTCCTGATTCCCATACCCAAGATGGCGGCGGGACCCGGCAGCCGAGCGAGCGATCGGCTTCGGGTGCCGACATCGCGGGCGCGCTGGACAGGTAAGTGTCACTATTTAAAAGTCAGCAGCTGCAGTATTTGTAGCTGCTGGCTTTTAAAAAAAAAAAAAAAAAACGCGGAGTCCCGGTGGACTCCCGCTTTAAGCCAGAAAAATGGTCCGGTCTGAAAGTGGTTAAAGAATGTCAGCTCCGACACTTAGTCCTTTTTCCAAAGATTTATTTGAAAGAACAAGGTTTTGCAATAGAGGGATAGAGAGTTAAGGGGAGTTCAGGTACCTTGTAATTGCGGGTTAGAGGTATTTCCTTGATCCAGATGACAAACAGCTTCCACAGGCTGGATCTAGCAATCACTGGATAGGCCTCTCTCACTGACCTAGCAGCCGGTGAGATGCTCAAACAAGGTCTCTGCCACAGACTTGTAAATTCAAATGAAATCGTTGTGCAATCCTCTGCCACAGGAAAGCACAACCAGCAACTTGATAAGAAATTAAAGAGTTGTCACACAGTACCAGTTTCCTTCAGCCGATCTGGCGATACTGTGTGGTAGGTGACCCTGGATGCATCTTCCAGAGATTCCAGCCTTGTTGCTCGGTTCTCTCCTGAAAAAGTCCTCCCCTAGATCCTCCAGTTGCTTGGCCTCTCCCCACAGGCAAGACAGCACAGGACCACCCCTGGATCAGTATTCCCCAAGACTTTTGGTTCCACCCTTTCAGTTACAAAGCCTCGGGCCAGCCGGTCCCGAGACACAGAAACAGGCAGCACACACCCCAGGCCAGGAGGGCCATGAGGTCGGGATAACAAACACCGAAAAAAACCCCTCAAAATTGCGTCAGTACCTTAAGTACCCCCACCCAGAATGCACAGCGGGTGAACCCACTGGGCTGTTTCTGAGCAAAAAGGGTACTCAATGCATTCAGCCTGTTGCATTTCCAACACTTACCGGTGGTGACAGCGACACCCACGGCCAAGCAGAAACTAAAACAACCCAGCTGAACTGGTACAGAAACCATAACTTTGACATAATTAGCCTGAGCCAAACTGCAACTTCAGACTACTTAAATTTACAAAAACAATAGCGTCTGCTCATTAGGAGCAGGGCGCTACATATAGGTTTCACCTTTATCAAAAAACTGCCTATGCAGGTAAGGGGCACCTGTAGATAAAAACAAACTGTGGAGCTTGACTAAATCTAGATAATGCCCTTGCTATAGGTGTAGGCCATGTATGTACCTCCTAAAGCCTGGCTGAAAAACTCACAGAGGTGGTATGTTCCTGTCCTGCCATATTGGTAGGATGTTGCTAAGACATTCCCAGCTGTTACTGCTCACACCCACTATCACAGGGGCCAGCATTCAAACCTAAGTACAGGTATGGTCCACTGTCTCTTCCGTCACACCATCACTGAGCTCAGAACTACTGCGACAGGGCAGAGAGAATTATGTCAGGGGGTTTGAATTGGCTGGGAGTGTCTTAGCAATGTTTTAGCAACGTCCTAGCAACAAGACAGGAAAGGATGGTGACATCTCTGGGAATTTTTCAGCAAGGCTTTGGGAAGTATTTAAATGCCTACACTAATAGCAAGGGCATTATTCAACTTTGGTCAAAGCTGTGCAACCTGTTTTTATCTACAGTTGACCCTTATCTGCATAGGCATTTTTTTTTCGTAACGGTAAACAAACCCTTTAAGGTTTTGATATCAAGACACTAACACAGACTAAAAATGTAAAAAAACTAATTATGTTTACTAATTTAAAGAGTACTGTACACAAAATAGGATACTGTACTGTGCCACAGCGATTTCTTTCAAGATTTGAGCTACTCAGCAATCCCCAGGATCTTGTCAGAAAGTGGATGTTGTCAACCCCTGAGCCTTCATCAACCAGTGACTGGCAGTCAATCTGCTGCAGTGCTGATAAATGTATTCTGACAGCAGAGGAGTCCCTGCTGTCAGAGTAAAATCGCACAGCAGGGAGGATTCCACCTTGCTTGTGTGGATGCAGGCATTTTTTTTTTTGTTTTTTTTTTCACTTAGCCCCCTGGTTGAAAAAAAATATAAAATGAACAGTGTATACCCAGCTTTAGATTATTTAGGTGGTAGTTCCTTTTCATTACAGCAGAGATCGGTGGTGCAGGTGCTGGTTGAGGTGAGTATTTTCTGTCTTCTTTGCAGTAGATAATATATGGTATATTTTTGTTTTGGCTCACAGGGTTCACTGGAAAATTTCTTAACCAAGGATTGTGTCAATGGAAAGTTCTATGGCTAATTGTCAGAAACCATGAATCAGACTGAGACATAAGTACAGTTAAAATCACACTTGTTTAATAATAATAAAAAAAAAGGTAAACAGAGTAAATGTAGTCAAAACATAGCCAGAGTTCAGGAACCGGAGTGCATAGTAGACAAGCCAAAACGTCAGGGAGCCAGAGATGAGCGCAGTAGAACAGCAAGCAGGATCTGGAGCCAGAAGGAATGTCAGCCAAGCAAGTCTTTAACAAGAACACAGGAGAGCGTCTATAAAGATGTGACCAAGGCGAAGGCAGAGATCATCTGGGCTGGACAGCTTAAGTAGGCAGGACGGATGAGCAGGATATCATCAACAGGTGAGTCACTGTGGAGAGATAGGAGCTGGCAATTAGCCGACAGCTGAGCGGCCAGCTTTGAGAAGGAAGGGCTGAACCCAGCCCTGACACTAATGCAGAGCTCCAGGAATCTGGATTACATTATTTGTTTTAGGACTTGGAGCAGAATACCGCTTTTGCTAGTTCAGTCTGAGTACATGCGTACTGTTTTTGTGCAATAGGATAGCGAGGTGACAACGGTATATCTGGCACCTCATCCCCAAAATAGTATATATGGATCACAAATGTTCATGGGATTCTAACAGTGCCAACAAATAGTAATATAGAATAAAACAAAAATACTAAAGCGCAAATATGGATCCTCAGAGGAATGTGCCTAAATGAAAACAGCTGCAAACACTTGAATGTGGTCAGTCACCAGAAGGAATATATACTACCCTGTTTCCCCCAAAATAAGACCTAGCGTGATTGTTGGTGATGGCTGCAATATAAGCCCTACCCCCAAATAAGCCCTACCCTGTTCCCACAAAAGTAAGCCCTATCCTGGGAATTAGACCTACAAGGACTTTAACTAGGGCTTATTTGGAGGGTAGGGCTTATATTGCAGCCATCACCAACAATCACACTAGGTCTTAAACAGGGAAACAGGGTAAACAATAGTGATGCGTTATAATCAATATTCCACCCAAAACCTAAAGTGCATTGTGCAAATAGTGCAATATGCTGAGTACAACACAGTGACCATCCCCAGACGGTCCAAATTAAGGTAACGATCATATCTGAAATATACCAGAATATAAAATAACAAATGTAAAGATCACATAATATAAGAGGTAATAGACGAAAAACAAGTTCTGGACTTCAGAAGACCACTTTCTTATATATACAGCGAACAAGGAAAAATTGCTGACGTTTCACACATGCTGTAGTGCTTATTAATATGAATAAGCACCACAGCTGGTGCAAAACGTCAGCAATTTTTCCTTGTTCGCTGTGTTTGTTGAGCTCTGATGTGATTTTCCAATAAAAGAAAGTGGTCTTCTGAAGAGTGCGGCAGTCCAGAGCTTGTTTTTCGTCTGTTGCTAGTGGTAATAGCCAGCACCTGTGGTTTCCCAGCCAAAGAGACAGTTTACAGCCTGCATGTGTGCTCCTGGAGCAGTGAGATCCCTTCTCCATAATATAAGAGGTAGAAGTAAGAGGTAAAACAGTCATTTTTATTGATCATGTCCATACAGTACAGATTATCATGGACCAGGAGTCTAAAGGGATATATTGAATCAGATTAGTGAGGTGTAAAGTCTCATAGGAAGTGGTAATATTTATAGTCTCTTGGGAGGGTGCAGCATGGTGCAGCAGCAGTAACTCACCAACAGTCCAGTTGCCATAGAAAGAACTTTGTATTTATATTGTAGTCAAAATACAACAGTTCACAACAAGCTGACAGAAAACAGCCCGACCGGGAACACTCACAGATAAACAGCAGATTATATCAGGTCTCATCCAAACTGACAGTGTTTGTCTCGTGAGGCGGAATGCGGCCTGGCTGGTCTGTGCTCAAGCAGGGAGGGTTCCAGGAGAAGTGGCAGATCCCTAGACTTTTTCTAGTTGTCTGGAAACTTTCATTGCCTCTATTTCTATCCCTAACAGACAGGTGACCTGTCCCTATGCTACTGACACGCTAAATGCAATCCAAACACAGGAGCCAGGATCTTAAATAAACTCTGACTGACCCAAGATGGCAGCCAGAGTCACATAGGTGGTAGGCATTCAATTGGATCGCTGCCCCATGACCCAGGAAACCACAGAGGATCCATGTTCCTCCTGACTTCCTCTCCATTTGCACTGCCGCTGCGGCTGAGCGCTACCTGCAGTGGAAGAAATGGACTGCACCTGCCTACAGCCTGATATTCAAATGTTTTCAGATACCATTTAAGTTGGTATTTGATCTTTACAGTGACAATGTTCCATTAATAGGGGGAAATTCATAGAAATTGTTTTACAATCATTAAGACTGGTTTCAAACTGTTGCACTGCAGTTTGGCCACAGCGTGGGTAGACTTCCCGTAGACTTCTATTATGTCTGGCATTTTGGGTGAGTTTTCTGAGAGCACGGCAAAAGTTCTGCATGCTGTATCTTTAGTGTGCTTTCAGAAAATGCACCAAAAACACAGGACATAATAGCAGTCTTTGGGAAAGCGCAGGCAACATGTATGAAAACCATTGTGGTGCACCTGCGTTGGGGGGCCAAACCGCAGTGCAGCAGTGTGAAAGGGGCTTTACAGATATCTGAGAGAAAGTAATTAGTAAGGTTTGTAAGTTTGGGTTTGTACGTGAAGTAGCAGTGTAAAAGTATAATCTAGAAAGAGACATACAATTGTGTGAAAAAGTATTTGCCCCCTTTCTGATTTTTTTTTTTTTTTTTGCATTTATGTCACACTTTAATGACTCAGATCATCAAACAAATTTTATTATTACACAAAGATAACCTGAGTAAATACAAAATGCAATTTTTAAATGATGGATTCATTTATTAATGCCGCGTACACACGATCGAATTGTCCGGCGTACTTAGTCCACCGGACCGCATTTCACCAGACAATCCGATTGTGTGTGCGCTTCAGCGGACTTTTTCAGCGTAAAGTCCGGCAGACTTAGAAAGTAGTTTTGCAGGCCAATCTTTAAGCGGACAATACGTTCGTAGGTATGCTAGTCCGGCAGACTAAGAATGACGCATGCTCAGAAGCAAGTACGAGAAGGAAGCTATTGGCTACTGGCTATTGAACTTCCTTTTTCTAGTCCCATCGTACGTGCTGTACGTCATCGCGCTAGCAATCACCGGACTTTCCGTGTGTCCGTGTGTGGCCAAGTCCGTTCGGTAGAAAGTCCGCCGGACTATCCGCCGGATTGTTTGCCGGACTAAGGCAAACAAGCTGCCCAAACCTGCCTGGCTTTGTATGAAATAGTAATTGCCCCCTAAACCTAATAACTGGTTGTGCCACCCTTGGCGGCAACAACTGCAATCAAGTGTAGTGCCCACCACCTTTAGGTAGATACTAATAGGTAAGAGTTAGGTAAAATTGCCAGTGCCTTAACCTTTTTTTGTTTACGCCTGGTTGTTAATTTGGTTTAGGAGGAGTAATAGAATACAGGGGGGTGTAACCACCTGTACTCTGCCCTGGAAAAACCTCCCTTGCTTTCCCAAGAAATGTTCTGGAAAGAAGGCGGGCTGGAGACTGGAGTGCAGGCAGTGTATATGGCCCTGACCCAATTTATATGGGCGGGGCGGGGGTGGGACTGATATATCTATACTGAGGTCACATGCTTCCTGGGGAGGATGGGAAGAAACTGAGTCCAGAGAAGCATCCAAAATGTGACTCTAAGGAACAGGCTTGAAGGCCTGGGGTTTCAGAGGCCCCAGCACTGGAGAGCAGGAACCAAAACCTGAAGGCCTGAGGGTTCAGAGACCTCAGTGCTGGATGGTTCAAGCACACCAAGTCATCCAAGAAACCCTGGGGAAGTGAACCAGGCATCCTGGCTGGGATGGTTCTATCTACAAGAAGCTGCAAAGGAAGTAGCTGCAAAGAGGACGGAGTAGACCAGGATGTTATCCTCCAGACTTTCCTGAACTGGCCTGGGGAGGCAAGAAAGGCAGATGAGGCCTGGGACTTCCAGCATCCATTTACCAAGGTGCTTTTCAGAGGGGCATCGGTCAGTTCATTAAGGGAAAGGGACTTAGCTACTCAAAAAGGAACCAGAAGGAGGAGGCAGCTCATATTTCCCACTATCACCATTACACCTGGACTGCAACAAGAAGAATAAAAGTTATTTGTTCAATCTTTATTGACTGTGTCTGTTGTGAATCATGCGGGGTGGAAGAACGGAGGTATGTTAGCAATACTGTATGAACTACCCAGCAGCTCCCAAGGGAGTAGTGCGCTACATGGAGGTCCCACAAGATTTTTTACTTTACTGCTAACCCGTTACCCCTAGCAACGCCAAATGACTGTCCTGCTAAACAGATGGAAATGTGCTGGGAGTTGCGCATGTCGCTGTAGCCCATGGCTAAAACATAGACACCAAGAGAGGTGCGGCCAGGAACCAGGGAGATGTTGGTTTCTTACAGTGAGGCGTCGCAAGTGACATTTTCAGCTGTGTTTTCGGTGATTGCCCAGGAGGAAAGGCATCACTTCAGCGTCCCGCATGTCACGCGCTGCTCATACAGCGGAGGAAGATGGCGTGGAGTGGTCAGAGCACACCCGCCGTTCAGCAAACCACTGATGTGCCAGACCAGATACTCATAGACACTGGTATTCGCCTGGAACCTACCGGTGGGCTGGCACTAGGAGTCGTGGATGAAGTGGAGAGACTATGTTTGCTCTGTTCCGGTTGTCGGAGGCCTACTTTGGGGGTGAACGTCTGGGCCCGGTGCAGCCATTGCAGCATGCAGCTGACGAGACTGGGACCAGAACAGCAGGAGGTGAGGTACTTCTACACCAGCATCACCACCAGACTCTGCCTGCCTCAAGCCCGGATGACTCGAAAGGCCGGAGAGGGCTATGCAACATCTGAGACAAATGCAGAGGAGATCCAGACTGATTCTCAGGAGTTGGAAGTACCGGAGGTCTAGGTAGGATCTGTGGGGGAGGCCTGCGGCCTGGCCAGGGACCAGGTGACTGTGGATGTTGTTGGGCAGTCCCCAGGGAAACGGCTGGAAGAGCCGGTCACAAGTAAGCCCCTTGTGGAGCCTGTCCAGATGGATCCACCGGTAGTAGAGGGGGACCCCTCAGGTGAGCTGGACAGGGGAAGCAAGGGCAGGGCCATAGACTGGGGTTCACCAGAAATTTTGGATCAGTATGGGTCATTGGAACATTTGTTAGTTTGGTCCAATCCGGAGGATGGTGGCTCTAGTGGGGAAGATGAGTGGTACATGGAAAGCTCCACGTCTTTGATTGCTTCAACCGGGACTCCGGAGAGCATAGCTACCCTTTCAGTGCCCCCAGTACCTCCTAACAAACACCTTTCAGACACCCCTCAAAACAGGGCCCCCACTTTTCAGCAAAGGGTTGTGAGAGCCTCGGACACATGTGTTTTTCCTGGGTGGTGAAGGCCCAAGGAGCTGCCATGGCTGTCGTGGTTCCAAAGGGATGTCCAGAAGAGGGTTGCCAAAGAGTGGGGACTAGATTTTCCATATGTGCCGGACAAGGTCATGGAGATGGTAGAGGCCTCCCGTGAACAGCGGGAGAGTGACCTTGTTTGGGACTATCTACATGTACCTAAACCCCAGAGGACATCTGATCATGAGATGTGGGTGAGATTCCAAGACATCTTCCGTGAGTGGTGGCAGGGAGGGGCCATCTATAAAGACAGTCCTTGTTCAAAAGCCTGGCCAGCAAACAAAGTCTTACTCCATCTCAGTCAGAGGGGAAAGGGACACACGCAGAAGGTTGCCAGACCCCTGGTATTACTTGTAGAGTGATCCTACAGGTATGCTGGATATGCCATGGACTGCAAGTGTGCAGACGGGTTAGGGTGGGTTATCCCAATATGACTTCCTACACAAGGTAACAGCATCAGTGCCTAACTGGCCCATTACGGACACCATCACCTGCTGTTTCTGTTCATCCCTTTGTTTATTTTAGTTAAAAAGTTCTGGACTTCTGTTGAAGCCAATCGGAAAGTAGTCCGGCTTCTTCATGTACATATACTGGAGTCTCCTTGACTCCTTTTTGAGGGGGTGACAGTCCTGACAGGATCACACATGCCAACTAATTGTTGATTGGTATAGATAGTTTAGAGAACAGGATGTGCGCTTATGTGTTTATTTACAGGTACCCTCGGATGAGAAGAAAGAAGACCTGGAGTAATTTCACTTTTTCCCCCCACGGGGAAGTGCTTCGGTTCTCTTTATATTATTCACTAAGTATAGGGATCTATAGTTAGGAATTGTTGTAAATATTGTATTGTGATCTTTTGTATATACTTTTCAATGTTCCACACACCACATTCTAGGGGTCTATGAGATGCCTCGTGTTTAGGAGGTAGGATAGGACTGTTTCCTGGTTTGTGGATTCCTTTTCCACAACTGGGGACTGTTGTGATTCTAGATTGGGGTGTATGTAGCGCCCACCACCTTTAGGTGGGTGCTAATAGGTAAGAGTTAGGTAAAATTGCCAGTGCCTTACCCTTTTTTTGTTTAGGCCTGGTTGTTAATTTGATTTGGGAGGAATAATAGAATAGAGAGGGGTGTGACCACCTGTACTCTGCCCTGGAAAAACCTCCCTTGCTTTCCCTAAGAGATTATCTGGAAAGAAGGCGGGCTGGGGACTGGGGTGCAGGCAGTGTATATGACCCTGGCCCAATCATTAGTTTGTATGGGCAGGGGCGGGACTGATATATATGCTGAGGTCACATGCTTCCTGGGGAGAATGGGAAGAAACTGAGTCCAGAGAAGCAGCCAAAATGTTACTCTAAGGAACAGGCTTGAAGGCCTGGGGTTTCAGAAGTCCTAGCGCTGGAGAGCAGGAACCAAAACCTGAAGGCCTGAGGGTTCAGAGACCTCAGTGCTGGATGGTTCAAGCACACCAAGTCATTCAAGAAACCTGGGGAAGTGAACCAGGCATCCCGGTTGGGATGGTAGAGGGGCAGAGTAGCTTAGCAAAGTGGAGCAGAGCAGCGTGGTGGCTGAGAACAGCGTGTGTTGTGTGTGTGTGATTGCTTGGATGTGTGAGTGAGTGTGGACAGGATTGACTCCCCCCCCCCCCAGACAGGAGAAGCGGCAGTGGGTGACCCAGGGGACTGAGAGCAGTGATGGACGCAGGCCATCGGGAGTGGGAGAACAGTACCAGGAGCCCGCGAGGTGACATCCAACCGGAAAGCGGCAGGTTAGTGTGCTGCAAACCGGAGGGGGGAAGTGACAGACAGGGGAGCAGAGTGAGCAGAAACAGGCAGGCTGAGGAGGGGAGACTGTAGCCACTGACAAGCCCTGCAAGTGTCAAATTGTTGTTTTATCAGGTACAGAGCGGTCAAATTCATAACTAACAGAAAAATTGTGTGTAGTGGGGACATTGTGTATTGTTGAGTAATGTGAGTAATCAGAGTATTGTGAGTACCTGAGTATTGTTAGTACCTGTGTATTGTGTGTACCTGAGTATTGTGTGTACCCGACTATTGTGTGTACCTGGGTATTGTGTGTACCTGTGTATAGTGAGTACCTGTGTATTGTGAGTACCTGAGTATTGTGAGTACCTGTGTACCTGAGTATTGTGTGTACCTGTGTATAGTGAGTACTGGTGTATTGTGAGTACCTGTGTATAGCGAGTACCTGTGTATAGCGAGTACCTGTGTATTGTGTGTACCTGAGTATTGTGTGTACCTGAGTACTGGGAGTACCTAAGTATTTTGTGTACCTGTGTATTGTGAGTGCACGTAGGCAGTGAATTCATGAGTGCTACGAGTGCACGTGGACTGCGAGTGCTCATGGGCTGTGAGTGCACATGGACTACGAGTACACTTGAGCTGTGAGTGCACGTGGACTGTGTGTAAACATGGGCTTTGTGTACACATGGGCCTGTGTGTACACATGGGCCTGTGTGTACACATGGGCTGTGTGTACACATGGGCTGTGAGTAATTGTATATTGTATTGTTGAGTGTTGAGTATTAGTTTCAGGAAGCTAATTGTTAGTTAATTTGGACAGGGTATAATCCCCAATCCTCATTAAATTAGTAGGTACAATGTGGGTGTGAAGATTTGACTCGGTGTACATCTTGCGGCATGTATGATTTCCTTGATAATCTGAGGCACTAGAAAAGAGTACATGGGTGACAGTCAGGAAGGATAGAGAGGAAAGTGCCAGGGAAGCCGATCTTGGGCTGGAACATTCCAATAAGTACGCTCCATTGAGTGTCATTGGTGAAACCAGTCAGGAACCAGCACTGCTCAAGCTGAGCGACTCCCCTAGCTGCCAGGGGAAGAACTCCTCCAGTGAGAGTGGAGGCGAAGTGAAGGGAAAGGAAAGACAGATTCTGGTGGTAGGGGACTCTTGTTCCTGGAAGGACAGAGAGGGCAATCTGTCACAAAGATGCTGTATGCTATCTACCGGGCGCTCGGGTTTGGCACATCATGGATCTGGTGGACAGATTACTGGGAGGGGCTGGGGAAGATCCGGCTGTCATGGTGCACATACCAATGACAAAGTCAGAAGCAGATTTAGTGTCCTAACGAACAATTTTAGGGACTTGGGAGCTAAATTGAGGATCAGGACCTCCAAGGTAGTATTCTCAGAAACACTAAAAAAAAAGGCAGAAAGGCAGAGGGAGATTAGGGAAGTAAAAAAGTGGCTGAGGAGCTGGTGTAGTAAGGAGGGGTTTGGGTTCCTGGAGAACTGGGCTAACTTCTCAGTAGGGCACCAGTTCTATAGACAAGGCCTATTGTCCTATCACAATTTGGATTAGCAGCAAGGATAGAAAGTGTCATTATAATGATGGATTTTAATTATACAGACATAGACTGGGCAGAAGGAACCACGCATTCATCTAAGGCTCCCCAATTCCTAAATGTCTTGCAGGACAATTTCATGGGTCAGATGGTAGACGCACCAACTAGAAACAAAGAGTTACTAGTCCTACTGATTACCAACAATACAGACCTGATCATGGATGTGGTAATAAGAGGCAATTTAGGAAACAGGGATCACAGGTCTATTAGCTTCAGTAATCACAAAAATAGTAAACATAAGGGAAATACAAAGACACTGAATTTCAAAAGAGCCATTTTCCCTAAACTACGAACCTTGCTAGAATATATAAATTGGGATAGAATCTTAGGAATAAAGAATATAGAGGAGAGATCGGTTTGCTTTCAGAGCATATTAACTAAGGGCATGAGCCAGTGCATCCCATTGTGAAATTTAAAAGAGCGAACAAAAGTTCTGGGCGGCTTAACTCCAAAGTAAAAATGCATATAAAATCAAAGGAGAAGGGCTTCAAAAAATACAAGGCTGAGGGATCATCATCAGCATTCAGACATTACAAAGAATGCAACAAGAAATGTAAGGGTACAATTAGGGCGGCTAAGATAGAACGACACATAGCGGAGGAGAGCAAAAAAAATCTCTTGCAAGAAGATCTGAACAAATTAATGGGATGGGCAACTACATGGCAAATGAGGTTTAATGTGGAAATGTGGGGGGAGGGTGAAGCTCTGGGGAAATCAAAGATGGAAAAGGACCTGGGGGTCCTAGTAGATGATAGGCCCAGCAATGGCATGCAATATCAAGTTGCTGCTAACAAAACAAACAGAATATTGGCATGCATTAAAAAGGGGATTAATTTCAGAGATAAAGTGATAATTCTCCCACTCTACAAGACTCTGTTCCAGCCTCACCTGGAGTATGCTGTCCAGTTCTGAGCACCAGTTCTCAGGAAGGATGTACTGGAAATGGAGTGAGTACAGAGAAGGGCCACAAAGCTAATAAAGGGACTGGAGGATATTAGTTATGATGAAAGGTTGCGAGCACTGAACTTATTCTCTCTGGAGAAAAGACGCTCGAGAGGGGGTATGATTTAAATTTACAAATACCGCACTGGTGACCCCATAATAGGCATAAAACTTTTCCGCGAAAGGGAGTTTAATAAGACACGTGGCCCTTCATTAAAATGAGAAGAAATTAGGTTTAACCTTAAACTGTGTAGAGCGCTCTTTACTGTAATGCCACGTACACACATAATTTTGGTCGGAAAAAGCTCTCATGGTTTTCCCGACAGAATTCTGCCAGGATTTCGCTCAAGCTGTCTTGCGTACACATAGTCACACCAAATTCCAACCACCAAGAACGTGGTGACGTACAACACGTACGACGGGACTAGAAAAAGGAAGTTCAATAGCCAGTAGCCAATAGCTTCCATCTCATAGTTGAATCTGAGCATGCGTGAGTTTTTGAGCGTCGGAATTGCATACACACGAACGCATTTTCGCATAGGAACTTTTTGCGACCGAAAAATTGAGAACATGCTCTCAATCTTTTGCTGGCCGAAATTCAGCCAGCAAAAGTCCGATGGAGCATACACACGATCGCATTTTTCGACCAAAAGCTCTCATCGATCGTGTGTACGCTGCATATGATCAGCAAGGATGAATTCCCTTACACAGGCAGTGGTTTCAGCTGGAAACATCAATAGTTTCAAAAAACTATTAGATAAGCACCTGATTGACCACAACATACAGGGATATATTATTATTATTATTATTATTATTATTCAGGATTTATATAGCGCCAACAGTTTGCGCAGCACTTTACAATATGAGAGCAGACAGTACACTTACAATACAAATCAATACAGGAGGGATCAGAGGGCCCTGCTCGTTAGAGCTTACAATCTAGAAGGGAGGGTCAAGTTGAAACAAAAGGTAATAACTGTGGAGGATGAGCTGATGGAGAAAATGAAAATACAGTTAGGTGTGGGTGGGGTAGGCTTCTCTGAAGAGAAGTGTTTTCAGGGATCGTCTAAAAGCTAATAAAGTAGGAGATAAGCGGACAGATTGGGGTAGGGCATGCCATAGGATTGGAGAGGCTTTGGAAAAGTCCTGGAGGCGAGCATGGGACGAGGTGATGAGGGAGCTAGAGAGCAGGAGGTCTTGAGAGGAACGAAGAGGACGAGTAGGTTGGTATTTAGAGACTAAGCTAGTGATGTAGCTGGGGGCAGAGTTGTGGATGGCTTTGTATGTAATTGTTAGTATTTTGAATTTAATTCTTTGGCTGAGCGGAAGCCAGTGGAGGGATTGACAGAGAGGAGTAGCAGACACCGAGCGATTGGTAAGGTGGATGAGTCTGGCAGCGGCATTCATAATGGATTGAAGAGGTGATAGACTATGTAGAGGTAAGCCAATGAGAAGGGAGTTGCAGTAGTTGAGGCGGGAGATGACCAGCGAGTGAATTAAGAGCTTTGTTGTCTCATTGGTTAGAAAGGGGCGTATTTTGGAGATGTTGCGGAGGTTGAGGCGGCAGGATTTGGACAGCGATTGGATGTGTTGCTTGAAGGAGAGTTCAGAGTCCAGGACTACACCTAGAACCTTGGCATGTGGGGATGGGCTTATGGTTGTGCCATCAATTTTGACAGTGAGATCAGGGGAAGGGGCATATGGGGGAGGAAAAATTATAAGTTCGGTTTTGGATAGATTGATTTTGAGGAAGTGGTGTGACATCCAGACTGATATATCCGATAGTAAATTAGTGATACGTGAGGAGACAGAGGGAGTGAGCTGAGGGGTAGAGAAATAGATCTGGGTGTCATCAGCATAGAGGTGGTATTGGAAGCCGTGGGAGGCTATCAATTGACCCAGGGAGGAGGTATAGATTGAAAATAGGAGTGGTCCAAGAACAGAACCTTGGGGGACCCCAACAGAGAAAGGAAGAGGAGAGGAGGAAGTAGAGTTGTAAGAAACCCTAAAGGTGCGGTTGGATAAGTAGGAAGAGAACCATCGTAAAGTACGGTCACGGAGACCAAAGGTGTGGAGTTTTTTGAGAAGGAGGGGGTGGTCAACCGTATCAAAGGCAGCAGAGAGGTCCAGGAGGAGGAGTACAGAATAATGTCGTTTGGTTTTGGCCGTTAGTAGATCGTTTGTTAGTTTTAGGAGAGCAGTTTCTGTGGAGTGTTGAGGACGAAATCCAGACTGAAGGAGATCAAGAAGGCTATTATCAGCGAGGTGGTCACTCAGTCGGTTGTAGACCAGACGTTCGAGTAGTTTGGATAAAAAGGGGAGCAAGGAGATGGGGCGTAGGTTGTTAGGATTGGATGGGTCCAGTGAGGGTTTTTTAAGTATGGGTTTGACAAGTGCATGTTTTAGAGAGTTGGGGAAGATGCCAGAAGAGAGGGAGAGATTGAAGATGTGAGTTAGAGAGTGTAGCATAGAGTCAGAGGGTGAACGCAGCATTTGTGAGGGAACAGGATCTAGAGGGCAGGTGGTAAGGTGGACATTACCAAGTAGTTTAGCAACTTCGTCTATAGTGGTGGGGTTGAAGGAGGGAAGTAATGATTGTGCCTGTGGGCATGATGTGTAAAGCGTGGAGGGTATCAGAACAGTAGAAATCTCCACGCGAATTGTATCAATCTTCTGTTTGAAGTGATTAGCAATCTCCTGGGCGGTGAGTGAGTTGGCGGGTGGAGGTGGTGGAGGACAAAGTAGAGAGTTGAAAGTAGAGAAGAGTTGACGGGGACGGGATAATAGGTTGCTGATGAGAGTGATAAAATAGTTCTGCTTGGCAGAGAGGAGGCTAGAATTGTAATTTTGGAGGGCAGATTTATATTGGTTGAAATCTCTCTGAGACTTGGTCTTGCGCCACAGGCGCTCATGAGCACGACTACGTTTTTTCAGACTTCTAGTGGCATCTGTTTGCCAAGGTTGAAGGGGTCGGGGCTTAATTCTGTGTGTAGTGAGGGGGGCCAGTGAGTCCAGAGAGGCCAGAAGTGAAGTGTTGTAGACAGAAGTGGCTAGGTTGGTGCAGGATAGGGGTGAGATTTTGTCGTAGAGGTTGTCAATAGCAGAGTAGAGAAGAGAAGGCTTGAGATGACGTAGGTTTCTGCGGGTAACTTTAATGCGGTTGGTGGGAGAGGAGGTGAAGGAGAGGGAGAGGGTGAAACTAATAAGGTGGTGATCAGAGAGAGGGAATGGATAGTTAGAGAGGTTGCATGGAGTGCAAAGGTGAGAGAAAACGAGGTCAAGGATATTGCCTTCGGAGGAGGATCATGTATCCACTGTTTCAGGTCAAAGGAGGAGGTTAGGCTGAGAAGTTTGGAAGGAGCAGAGGTGTTAGAATTAATAGGGATGTTGAAGTCCCCGAGAATGATTGTGGGGATTTCAGAAGAAAGAAAGTAGGGTAGCCAGGCAGAGAAGTCATCAAGAAATGTTGATACTGGTCATGGTATATATACAATGTAATACTGACATATAATAACACACATAGGTTGGACTTGATGGACTTGTGTCTTTTTTCAACCTCACCTATGTAACTGTGTAGCTCAGAATTCATGGTTCCAGCAATTATGGTAAGTCGTCCAGGTCCTGAAGCTGCAAAGCAGCCCCAGACCATCACACTACCATCAACATTTCTGATTGTTGGTATGATCTTCTTGTTATGAAATGCTACATTCGTTTTATGCCAGATGTAATGGGAGGCACACATTCCAAAAAGTAAATTTTTTTGTCTCATCAGTCCACAGAATATTTGCCTAAAAGTCTTGGGGATAATCAAGATGTTTTTTGGTAAATGTGGCTTTGGCCTTGGAACTCTCCCATGGATGCCATTTTTGCCCATTCTCTTTCTTATTGTTGAATCATGAACACTGATCTTACCTGAGGCAAGTGAGGCCTGCAGTTCTTTAGATGTTGTTCAGGGTTCTTTTATGACCTCCTGGATGAGTGGTCGTCATGCTCTTGGAGTAATTTTTGTAGGCCGGTCACTCCTGGGAAGGTTCACCGCTGTTCCAAGTTATCTCCATTTGTGGATAATGACTTTCCCCATGGTCCACTGGAGTTCCAAATCCTTCAAATCGCTTTGGAACCCTTCCTAGACCTATACATGTACATTACTTTGTTTCTAATCTGTTCTTGATTTTTTTTTAGATTGCGGCAGGATGTGTGGCTTTTTGTGATCTGTTAGCATGCTTCACTTTGCCAGACAGCTTCTATTTATGTGATTTCTTGATTCAGCAGGTCTGGCAGTAATCAGGCCTGGGTTTGGCAAGTGAAATTTAACTCAGCTTTCCAAAAATGTGTGGTTAATTACAGTTCATGCATGATTCAGCTTGGGAGGGGGCAATTACCTTTTCACATAGGGCCAGGCAGGATTGAACAGCTTTTTTCCCTTAATAAATGAAATAATAATTTAAAAACTGCATCTTGGATTTACTTGGGTTATCTTTGTGTAATATTAAAATTTGATGATCCGAATAATTTAAGTGTGATAAATATGCAAAAAAAAAATATATCAGGAAGGGTGCAAATACTTTTTCACACAACGGTAGGTTATAAAGTATCTCCCCAACCTCCATCCACTGCAAGAGTAAGCAAAAAAGAAAAAAACGCAGAGGTGATAAAATACCACCAAAAGAAAGCTCTATTTAAGGGAAAAAAGGACATATATTTTATTTGAGTACAGCGTCGCACGACCGCGCAGTTGTCAGTTAAATTTAATGCAGTGCCGTATCAAAAAAAATGGCTTGATCGTGAAAGGGGTGAAACTTTCTGGGGCTGAAGTGGTTAAAGGGTAACTCCACCTTCGTGGAAAAAAAAAAAGCAAATAAAAAAAATAATGTAATGTATACAATTGCGACACAAGTCATATTGTGATTACATTTTATTCAAAATTGCCTTTCCTTTTCAGTCTGCAGCTCTGTAATTTTCAGTGGAATTCAATGTAATATGGCAGCCTGGAGGCATTCTGTACACAGAATGTGTACAGAACGCCCCCCAGATATGTCATTACCTGCTTTTGTGATTGGCTCACTGATTTTCCCAGAAGTCTGCACTAAGATACAAGTCAGATTTCAGGCATTAAATAAGTATATAAAGTGTAGCGCTAAATGTGATAGTCTCGTTAGGATGTGCTAGGACTACCAAACTTACAAAAGTGCAAAGAATGATAATATAGTGAACTGATGGCCTATACTAGAAAGATATCAAATAAAATTACAAAAAATATGATAATGTCAAATTCAAAAGCACACAGAATATAATCAGTGATACACATTGATAACCCATGCAGATATTAACATCTCACGTGTATAAATCTGAAAATAGGCTAATAGTGAACTTGCACAAAAAACCTAATTAGTACAACATAAATAAACATAAAACTTGCAAAAAAAAAAGTCTTTAACTGAGAAAGTTCAACGTGCAAAAAGATCCCACGTGGTTGGACTTGGGCGTTCCTCAAAACCCCAAAAGATGTATGTTGACACGCAATCACTAATGTGACAGTCCCACCACCTGTAAAGATGTGAGCTTACCGAATAGCTCAGACCCAAAAGAACGTATTGTTCTATGAGTCAAAAGAGCTTAGAAGTGTCAGCTGGCAACGTGGGATGCGATATCTGGAACTGCGTCCCCAAACCTTTCTAAAGGGGTCCGTCTCCACACAGGAAATCAAATTTCAACTGGTATAGTGGAAAAGGATAGAGAAGACACTATAGTGTAATTCCATATAGCAACGAAAAATTTATTAAAAAGTAACACACTTTCATTTTAAAAGTGTTTCAAGCGCTTGTAAAAAATATATGTGGGCAGCAGTGGAGATTTCAGGCATTCCCTGCCACAAAAATTAAATTTTTGGTGAGATATTCCCAATAGGAAATCATGTCTAAAGGGATGCAGACCCTGCTATTTTCCTCATTAGAGCTTTGCAGGTGCAGCAGCTGGTTGATAATTAGGAAACCACTCCCATTAGACTCACCTCTGAACATGGGCACTGACAAACACACAGGCATTTCATTAGAATAACAAAAGGTATGAATTTGCAACAAAGTTTGTCAAAATCCTTGTAATCTACATAGATCACCCAGAGGGGAATGTTTTTTTCTTAACAAAAGGGGAGTTACACTTTAAATGGTTTCTTACTGTGTGTTTGTTCCTCCTTGTAGCATCCTCCGTGAGCTCCCAAACCTCTCCTTAACCCCTGTTTGTTTGGAACGAGCAGTGCAAGTTAGTTGTGGTCATGTGCACTGCTCTATGCAAACTGTGAATTCCATAGTCCATCTTGGGAGTGAGCAGGACAGGATGGGCTATGTTCCTACATACAGTGGGATCAAGGAGAGTGAATGTAGCCACCCTCTAACAGGAAGTTGAATCACAACAGCAGTTAAAAGGAATTTGAAGATTTGGAGGAGGCTGAGAGCAATATAAGGTACTTTTGTGAATTAAAAATTCATACTTGAATAAATTATTTTTAAAACCAGAGTTTAGTGTCACTTTAAGTTGCCTCCTTGAGAATAACTGAGGAGGAAGACATGTGCCTATCCTATATCACACTGCTGGAGTCTCAGGAACTGCCAGAATTCTTGACTGAAGTATGACAGTTTTGCATATATGCATCTTTTCCTTACAGGTAACTGGGGAATGCTTAGTAACTGGTAAATAAAATGAAGTCTCACTCACCAGCACACAACCTCCTCATAATGAGCTCTCTATGTGTCACTCGGGAACTATCAAGACGTCTCAAAAAGAACTCAATTGGGCAATAGTCGGTTTTGTATTTGCTGGATTATAACACAATGGTATCATCCATTTTCTGCTAATTTCAGCACCCATATATTACTGATCAGTTGCTGTATAGAGTTAGTCTAAATATATTTGTGTTGCTTAGTAACTGCTGGAAAATCTCTCTATAATGGCATCTGGCGATATTTGCTGTTGTCCCCGAGAAAACGTTCCAGTTGTCTTAAGCGCTGATTGAAATGGGAGCATCCCCTCCAAAATCCAGTTCCGTAATGTGCCCATTTATGGCCACCCTAACCCAAATATAGGGTATGATTTAAGTTTACTAAGTAACTTGTGTTTCCCCCAGACATCCAGTCATGGTCCAGAGAATCTGGAAAATCAAGTAAGGGCTCTTTTGCACCAGATGCAGTCAAGTGCATTTTTCGTTTCAATGATTTTTATTGAAATTAAGTTTTTTTTTATCAGTAACAAGGGTTCACATTGATACATATTTCGTTCACAATCATGTTACAGTTGTGGGTCTCAGATTAGTACGAAAGAAACCATATTTACTTATAGTAAAACATATATCAACCAACTAGTGAATCATAGAATAACCAACCTTCTCTAAGTCAAGTGCATTTTTAAATGCAGTATGAACGCAACAGAAATGTATTTCCATGAGCCTAGTTTTTAATACCATTATAGTGCTTTTGTGTGCATTTAAAGTTATATTAAAGTCTTGTTTTTTTTTTATTTAAAAATAACAAACATGTTATACATACCTGCTCTGTGCAGTGGTATTGCACAGAGCAGCCCAGATTCTCCTCTTCTCTGGTCCCCTGCCGGCATTCCTGGCCCCTACCTCCTTCCGAGTGCCCCCACAGCAGCCAGCTTGCTATGGGGGCACCCAAGCTGAGCTGCTGCTCTGTGTGTCCATTCATACATGAAGCCGTAGCTCGGCCCTGCTGCCTCTCTTCCCTCATTTGTTTACTGACCTTGATTGACAGCTGTGGGAGCCATTCGCGCCCACTGCTGTCTCAGCCAATGAGTAGGGAGAGTCCCTGGAAAGTCGAGGCTCTCATGCAACATCGCTGGTTTGAGATGGGGCTCAGGTAAGTACTAGGGGGGATGAGGGAGGCTGCTATACACAGAAGTTTTTTTTTTATCTTAATGCATAGAATGCATTAAGATTAAAAAACCTTCTGCCTTTTAGAACCACTTTAATACCGGGATACATGTCAACACACTGCAAATGCATATGAATGCTTGCAAATGCATGTAAATGCAAATTAGTAAAACAAATAAATAGATTAAAATACATTTTTTAATTATTCAGAAAAACACACCAAAAATGCACCACGAACTCATGTAAACTCACTGAAAACTCATTGCAAGCACATGCAATAACACATGCAGAAGTGCACAGTGAACATGAAAATTGTTGTGTAAATGAGCCCTAAAAGAGAAAAAAAATAACTAAAAGAAAAAAAGCAAAAAAAAAAAAACTATAAAAAGTAAAGGCAATATACTATGGCTTAGATTGATTGCAAATTACAGTAAAGGACCCTTCATGCCTCTAAGTTGCTCATTTGATCCAGTGCATTTTTGTATTTGCCTTATATGCATTGCAGTTTTATGATTTATATACATTGCAACCTAACATTCCATTTGTTTTTGTTCCCTTTAGGCCCCATTCGTACTTGGCGGTTTGGAATTGTGGGCGGAATCCAAATCACGTTGCAAAACACACAGCATGAGTTTGGATGCCATTTCTTCTAAATGGCACCCCTAATGTGGTGCGATTTTGCTGCAATTGTCATGCAACAGAAACTCACTGCAATCATGCCAAAATGCGCCTTGAAAAAATGTGCAAAGCTTGTCATCCAAAAAGAAGCAGGAGTTTTTTTGGGGTGACAAGCGCGCATAGGGCAGCCCATTAAAGTGAATGGGCTCCCCTATGCACCACACACAGTATTGCATGAAAATCACTCACACAAAATTGCCAGCGGAAACTTGGGTTCCCGCTATGTGAGGTATGAATGGGGCCTTATGATTCTGCCAGTAACACACTTCCTGTTTTAGGGTAACAATGCTCACCCATCTTACTATATCTATGAAGGAACAGCATTGTCGCCCTAAGACAGGAAGTGAACTACAAAAGACCTCCCCCCTCACCTAAGTTCTATAACATAGGTTGGAGGTGTTCTTGAGGTCGCAGAAAAGAACTGGGCATGCTGATAACATTATTTGAGCAGTTCAGTACACAGCGAGTTACAGAGACATGAGATTTTTGGCAGGATCAAAATGTATTTTTCCGTACATGTAGAAAATATTTAACTTATACATTTTTGTTATTTGCTTTCAATATGCTTTAATACTTGAATGCATTTGCTGGAAACAAAATTGCAGCAAGGCTGATGCTTTTTTTAACACACTGCTCTAAAACATATAGGTGTAAATTGTGGATCTTAACCACTTCAATACAGGGCACTTTCGCCCCCTTCCTTCCCAGCCCAATTTTCAGCTTTCATCGCTCTAGCGCTTTCAGTGACAATTGCGCGGTCATGCTACACTGTACCCAAATGACATTTTTATCATTTTGTTCGCACAAATAGAGCTTTATTTTGGTGGTATTTATTCACGACTCCATTTTTTATTTTTTGCGATATAAGCGCAAAAAAGCGGAAATTTGGAAAAAAAACAATATTTTCTTTTTTCTATTTTAAACGAAATCCAATAAAATCAAATTTTGTCATAAATTTAAGCCAAAATGTATTCTGCTACATGTTTTTGGTAAAAAAAATTCCGTTAAGTGTATAATAATTGGTTTGTGTGATCGCGGACATATGTACGCAAATGATCATGTACATATGTGTGCAGGTAATCACGTACATATGTGTTCAGATAATCATTGGGACATGTGATTTTAGTGGGACATATATGGGGGACATGTTTTTATTATTAGGGACGTGTGTATTTATTATTTGGGGACATGTATGTTTTGGGGACATGTGTGGGGACATTGTGTTTATACTGTGTGGTGTGTTTACACTGTGTGGTGTGTTGTGTGTTGACACTACACTGATGATCAGTGAGTAAAAAGCTGTAAAAAACAGCTCATACTCACTGATCATCAGCCGGCTGCAGCGATCTGCTCTCCTCTCCTCAGCGATGACTTCTGTGTGAGGAGAGGAGGAGCCGATTGCCTAGCAACCGGCTGTTTGTTTACATCACATGACGGCCGTGATTGGACACGGCCGTCATGTGATCAGGAGGGCCAATCAGAGAGCCCTCCTGCCGATCTGAGATGCGCCGTGTCCGGGTGACACGGGCGCATCGGGATCGCGCCGCTGCGCGGGCACGCGCGCGCGCGATCCCGCTCCTTCTGATGGACGTTCCTGAACGTCCTATCAGAAGTAGACGGCTCCCACCCGGCCGTATATGTGCATTGGCCGGGTGGGAAGTGGTTAACAATCAAATGACAGTCAAGCAAAACATTTCAACATAAACTTTTATTTGGTGATTTCTGATCCTATCTTTTTCGTGAACAGGCACATAAAGAGTATGAGTATTTAAAATACGAAAACTTTACTTATGCTAGTTTCACACCTATTCGTGGGGCTGCTGGAGTGGGAATCACATCTATCCCCATACCTGCAACCACCTGCAGCCAAATCACACTGCTCTTAGGAGATGCGGAGGCTGCCGTTCATTCTGAATGGGCTTCTGTGCACGCACAAACAGGTACCGCAGAAACGCTAGGGTGTGAACCTAGAGTAAAGGTAAGACAGACTTGGTAAAATGGCCCTTCTTTCTGCCATACATACAATACATACAATATCAACAAATAAAGAATATTGATATTGTATATATTGAGAATGGAGAACCAAATAAACTCAAGAACTTGATAACTCCGAGATAGTTCCTAGAATAGCAAGGGAAGCTCATAAGAATAATTGAATTGCCTGATTTGTAACAATAAGTGTGAAATGCCTGTTGAAAAAGATGTTAAATTGGAAGTAAACCCATTAAATTAACAGTTTAAAAAAACAGTTACATTACATGCCAAGAATGTAACTGTCACATTGGTTGTGTTCTCAACCAAACTGTTAAACCATCCAATGGCTGGTGTCATAACTGATCACATGTGCAACAACATGGCAGTAGAAGATTAAACAGGGGTCAAGATGGCAGCTTCCTTAACACCTGAAAATGTTAGGAGGGTTTATTTCCACTTTAAACTTGACAGTAAAAAAAATCTGATAGAGCTTCATTTTAGGCATTGAACATTTACAAACCTTAAATGCAGGCCAGAGATTATGCGATTTTCCCAAGATCGCTCGATTCTCCCATCAACACAGTCAGTAGCTGAGCTATTGTGTTCTCTTGACGGGGGAGCTAAGACTGGCCGAGATTCGAAGCATCTATGGGCAGGCTGATTGTACCCAGGTTAATTCATCGATTGACTTGGGTACAACCAGCATGTCAGATTTGACATGCAATTATTGTCAGTGGCTATAGCCACTGGAAATAATCACTGTGTTCTCCTGGCAGGGATGGCTCCCCATGACCACTGCCCCCACCCTGCCCCCCACCAGGAAAGCACAATAGCTCCATGGGACGGATTCCCCCATCAACACTGAACCTGTGGTTGCAGGAAAGAAAATTGCAATATCTATGGCCTACCTTAGTGTAAATCCTGTCTACTCACTTCTACCTCTATCTGCATAGCGGTCACTTTTGACAGTTTTGACTTTTGACAGTTTTCCCTGACACCAGTAGGGATAAGCTTGATGTTCAACTCAAACTTCGGGTGTTTGCCCGTTCATCGAACAGTGAATATTATAGGGCGTTCGCAGTGCATTCCTGTATGATGATTGGCCAAAGCATGCACCTTTGGCCAATCACAGCATGCTCTGCCGAGAGAGCCATAATTGGCCAAAGGCAGGGTGCCTTTGGCCAATCATGGCTCAGGGGGACTAAGTCCACGCCCCACACTACATAAGGCTGCTTACATAGCAGCCATGTATAGTGTGTGGACGGAGATATATTAAGCTAGATTAGGCAGGCATTAGTTAACAGTCTAGTATATGAATATATATGAATATATATATATATATATATATATATATATATATATATATATATATATATATATTGTGGCAGCAGGCAGGTAAAGCCACCTGGTTGTATCCAGGATGGGAAATATGTGTGCCCTAGATTCAGGCTTTATGCAGACTTTTACAATTAGAGGGGAAGAGTTAATGAGCCCAGCTGAAGTAAGTGGGCTCATTAAGACCTCTACAAAAAACCCCAGCATGCTTAGGGAGATGCTCCATCCTGGAACCAGTTTTGTGTTTGTATAGACTGGGGAGTGTGATACCTGTTCTGTGCGGTGAGTTAACGCCTGTGTGGCAAACCTCTACAACAGAGACAGGGACTGGTGCAGCACAAGGCTGCACTCAGTTGTTAGACAGGGAGTCTAAGTGTGTAATTAGAGGTCAAGCTGACCAGGATTTATTTTCATGTTTTATTTTGGTTTGGCTGTTATATGTTTCACTGCATGTAGCATAAATAAACTGCATCTTTTGTTTTTTTGCACCTACAACGCTGTCTGCTGTGCCTAATTTTGTGTTGTGAACCTATCCAGGGGGTCACACACACCCGCTGCCGAGCTAACCCCCTCACAGTTGGTGGAGAATTTTGCCAGTTTTTTTTTTAAGGCCAGCATGGAAGAGATACTGAGACAGCTGGCTCTAGCAAATGCAAATCAGCAGCAAACAAATGCAGGTTTACAAAAGAGCCTTGCAGCCCAGCAGCAGACAAATGCAACTTTGTAGCAGAGTCTGGAAGCTCAGCGGAAAGCTCACCTGCAGAGTCTGGAAGCTCAGCAACAAGCCCAGCAGCGATCTGAAGCCCGCTTCATAGACCTGTTACAGAAGCAAGAGCAGAGTTTTCAACAGCAAATAGAGACATTAATACAGCAACGTCCGCAGACCAATGAGGCAAGTGGTTACACTAATACCGCATCCTTTGGTGTGAGCCGTTTACTGACAAAAATGACTGGAGAGGATGATCCGGAGGTGTTTTTGACCACATTTGAAAGGACTGCTGAAAGGGAAAAGTGGCCTAAGGAACAGTGGGCTGGACTGGTGGCCCCTCTGTTAACTGGGGAATCGCAAAAAGCTTATTATGACCTAGAGCCTGACCAAGCAAAAGACTATGTGGTGCTAAAAACAGAAATATTGGCACGGCTGGGTGTCACCCTGGCCGTCCGGGCTCAGCGTGTGCATAATTGGACTTTTCAGGTTGGAAAACCCCCCAGGTCTCAAATGTATGATCTCATTCACCTGAGCAGGAAGTGGCTGCAGCCAGAGATTTTGACCGCACCAAACATTGTGGAACGTGTTGTTATGGATCGTTTCCTGAGAGCTCTTCCTACTGCCATCCAAAAATGGGTAAGCCATGGAGATCCAGAAAATGCAAATAAACTTGTGGATCTGGTTGAGAGGTACTTGGTACTTGGCTACAGAGAACCTGACCACCTCTTCCAGGGACTCACGGACTTTCCACCCTAAGCCTGATCATCCCCAGTGGCAGGTAAGATGACTCCAAGGGGTGAGGGTGGAGAGAGTGAGAGGGTGGGAGTTCTACCTAAGGTCTGGCGGGAGCAGCCCAGGAAGCCCATGCTGCAAGAGGCAGCGAAAAAGATTATTTGCTACCGCTGCCGCCAAGAGGGACATATTGCAGCCAATTGCCCAGTTGTGGATGAGCCTATGCAATGTGACTTTATAAGGGAGAGACGTCAGTCGCTGTTTGCAACAGTTGCGTGCACTGCCATTCGGGGACCTGAAAAACATTTATGTAAAATGTGTATTAATGGTAGAAATGTTGATGTGTTGCTGGATTCAGGTAGCCTGGTGACATTGATAAAAGCTGAATTAGTTACTACAGAGGTCTCTGGGAAGAACAAGGTGGCTGTTATTTGTGTGCATGGGGACACCCGAGAGTATCCTGTAACTTCAGTGTTTTTTGAGACCCCCAAAGATAACCTCTCTCATCAGGTGGGGTTAGTGTCTCACTTACCACATGATGCTATTGTGGGAAGGGATTTTCCAAAATTCTGGGAACTCTGGGATTGTCCTGAGCCCCCCACTGGTGCCCCTATAAACCAGGAAGATGACCAGAATTCCTCTGGGAGTGGTGAGGACTCTCCTGAATTTCCCTTGTCGGTATTGGCGGGGGAAACTCGAGAAACTGGGGAGGAGCCAACATCCTCAGATGAAAACATGCCGTCTGTGGAGTTTTCGGATCTTGAGGTTCACAGGGAAAATTTTGCCACAATATATATATATATACTCTGAATTTAGCGTAGACTAGATATTCAGTGTAGACTCTATATTCAGTCAGTGCAGGCAGTGTAGTTTATATAACACAGTGTATTGAAGTGGTTAAGGGGAACCCTGTGCCAAAATTAAAAAAAAAATGGCATGGGCCCCCCCCCCCAAATCCATACCAGGCCCTTCAGGTCTAGTATGGTATTTAAGGGGAATCTGTCGCCAAAAGAAATGAAAAAATGCTTGTTAAAGGGGGCTTCCAGATTCCGATAAGCCCTCCACCCGCAGAACCCCACACCCACCGGCCAAGGGTTGTGGGGACCCCAAAGCACCCTTCCCATGTTAAGGGAATGTGGCCTGGTATGGTTCAGGAGGGGGGGCACTCTTTTTTTTTAAACCTTGATGCAGGGTTTCCCTTAAAATCCATACCAGACCTGAAGGGCATGGTATGGAATGGGGGATCCCACACCTTTTTTTCCCCACAGGAACCATGGTGTGGCACTGGAACTCAGCCTACCTACTCTGTGCTTTATTCCCTAATAATTTTTAGTCTGACATCTAACTGGACCTCTAGCTACCAGAAGTGACCATCTGATGCCTAACCAGGACTTAGCCCATACTCATTATTGAGCCCTGAGCTAAAACTAACTATAAAATCCCAGACCAGAACAGACAGGGTTAACTAAAATAACAGGATCTGCATATAAACTCTATTGCAATAAAGTTAAACTTACTAATACACTAGAAGGTGGCCACTACACACATATTGTAGTACAGACCTAGCTATCTGTTACTGTGCATGAGAGATAATAAAAATAGGATAGAGATACTCTTTCTGTCACAAGGATATCGATACACACTCAAGAAGCTATTGGCAGCTGCCATTAAATGTTAATATTAGTACATATGAATACTTGCATAATAGTCTCTGCCTTTGGTCTGGATGAAAATACAGCAGCAGCAGCTTCCCTGGACCAAACATGTGTCTGAGACTTTCTCTTTCTCTCTCCACTTCCTCCATCTTGGGTTTAGAAGCCAAAAAGGGACAGGACCTGAATACATAATAAATTTACAGGTATTTACAAATTCAGTAGAGAGCAGCAAATCCCTACAAAAGCTTCCAACGTTATGTTTAAAGCAGTTATTCTGTCTTATTTTGGATAGTATACTTGGATAGAACGGTGAGGGGTGCATATTCATTATCTGTAATTGTCCTAATCACCAGTGTCACTGGGAATGAAAGTTAGGGTAAATCCAAAATTTTGAGCTGTCACCAGGGCATAGAAAGGAAAATTTTCCAGAGAGGAGACTTGTTTTAGTTACTGTCTAGGAGGGGCTTTCTTTCACATTTGAAAGCTATCCTCTTGTTTTCTGTTGAGTATACAGCACAGGAAGTGAACAGAAATCTCCCTAATGAGACATTAAAAACAAAACAAAAAAACAGACGGTGGCTTTAACATTCCCTACTGTAGCCAAAAGGGAGAACATTTTTTGGCTTTAGATACAACTAATGCCGCGTACACACGTAGCCAACTATGCAGCGGACTTAGTCTGGCGGACTTCCTGCCGTACTGTCCGCCGGACTTTCTGAACGGGCTACTTGCCCACACACGGCACTTTTTCAGCAGACTAATACGGCGCACTAAGTCCGCCGGACTATCTGCCGTACATTTGAAATTAACGGACTCGCCCACACACGGGGAGGAAAGTCCGCTCATTTTAAGCGCGTCTCCAGGTAGCCGGGGCCAGTGAAGGAGACGTCGCTGGCCCCATCACCTGGTATGGACTTAAAGGGGAACCCCAACGCCGAAAAAAATTGGCATGGGGGTCCCCCCCAGGTCCACATCAGACCCTTGTCCGAGCACGCTACCTGGCCGGCCAGGAAAGGGGGGACGAGCGAGCGCCCCCCCCTCCTGAGCCATACCAGGCCGCGTGCCCTCAACATGGGGGATGCCATGGGGAGGGGGGGCCGCGCCCCCCCACCCCAAAGCACCCTGTCCCCATGTTGATGAGGACAAGGGACTCTTCCCGACAACCCTGGCCGTTGGTTGTCGGGGTCTGCGGGCGGGGGGCTTATCGGAATCCGGAAGCCCCCTTTAATAAGGGGGCCCCCGGATCCCGGCCCCCCACCCTATGTGAATGAGTATGGGGTACAATGTACCCCTACCCATTCGCCTGTAAATAAAATTAAAAAAAAACACAACACACAAGGGTTAAAATAGTTAATTGCACAGCTCCGGGGGTCTTCTGTCCGTCTTCGAAGGTCTTTTCACCGAACTCCTCCGCTATCTTCTGCTAGCTCTTTTGCTAGCGGAGGAGCCCGGCTTTCTTCTTCGCCGCCGCCCTCTTCTTCCGACTTCGGGGGTCTTTTCCCCCTCTCACATAGGGTGGGGGGCCGGGATCCGGGGGCCCCCTTATTAAAGGGGGCTCCCGGATTCCAATAAGCCCCCCGCCCGCAGACCCCGACAACCAACGGCCAGGGTTGTCGGGAAGAGGCCCTTGTCCTCATCAACATGGGGACAAGGTGCTTTGGGGTGGGGGGCCACGCGGCCCCCCCTTCCCCAAGGCACCCCCATGTTGTGGGCACGCGGCCTGGTACAGCTCAGGAGGGGGGCCGCTCGCTCGTCCCCCCCTTTCCTGGCCGGCCGGGTAGCGTGCTCGGACAAGGGTCTGATGTGGACCTGGGGGGGACCCCCACGCAGATTTTTTCGGTGTTGGGGTTCCCCTCTAAGTCCATACCAGGCTACCTGGAGACGCGCTCAAAATGAGCAGACTTTTCTCTGGGCGGGAATAGTCCGTTCATTTCAAAAGTACGGCAGACTGGCATACACACGGCCGGATTGTCCGCCGAAATGCGAGTCCGACGGAAAGATTGCAGTGCAAAACTACTTTCTAAGTCCGCCGTACTTTTGGGTAAAAATAGTCCGCCGGAGGCTACACACGGGGGGATTGCCCGGCGGACTTGAGTCCGCCAGACTTTTCTACCGGATTGTTTGATCGTGTGTACGCGGCATTAGAGTGTAAGTAAACCATAAAACCATTGTTTTTATTTGTTGCCCCCTTGCCTGTTAAATCTGCAAAAAAAGTGTTTGGTTTTGCCAATACCTGGTCCTTTTTCCTGCTTCCTGTGCACGGGTGACAATACTACCCACGGGTATCTAATCTTGGGTCCACAAGAAGCCTTTGCTGATGTTGCATACAGTACATGCTTCCTGGGTGCTTCAGCTTAGACCCTGCCTAGATACAGAGCATGATAACTAATTTGCAGTCACATGACCTCTAGAAAAAGAAATATACATTTGTCAGTTTTTATATGAAAAAATAGGGGCACCAATATTTTAATCTACAACATGCTTGAATGTGTTGAGGCTTCACATACTATATATTTTAATAGCAGGCAAACTTTTCAGAATGGTTTAGCTATAGATTTCTAGGGTGTGTGACAACCCAAATAAATATAGAGGGAGAAATAAAAAAGGTCTTAAGTCTTTGATTTTGATAATCAGTGGGGGATTAATAAAGATAGAAATTCATTTTAGTACCATATAGAGATTTATAGAGTGCCAACGTCTTCGAAGTATTAAGAAGTAATTTACACCATTTAGTTAAAGATTTTAATTAAACAGATTTCACATGGGAAATTAGCCTCATATAATTTACATTAACCAGGTGGAACATTAATCCCCAGGTATTTAAAAAAATGATTAACAATCTTCAGTTTTAATTCTTCAACAAGATTGTCATTCAAATGACCTCTTATCACTAAAGATTGCTTATTTATTTGCAGTAATTTTATATTTCATGAAGTTAGAATAAATCTATGATTTTAAAATACCCTTCAGAACTAAAGCAGTTTCTTTGACAATAAATGGTATATGATAAGCATATAAGGCCTCATGCACACTGCAGTTGCTCAAGTGATGTTTAGGAGCAGTTGGATGTTTTTTTTCCAAAGCCCCAGAACTTTCCTCTGTTATCCTATCTGTCCATGTACACAGGCAGCTATGTTTACAGGCAGCTGAGTTTACTGACATTTCTTTGAAAGCAGAAAAAACGCGTTCAGGACAAGATTTTACTGCCATTTAAACCGCGTGCAAACTTGCATTTATGGGTGTTTGCGTTTAGACACGGTTTGAAAGTGGGAATGATTTTTTAATATTTTTGATTATTTAAAATTAATGATTAAACAATAAAATTCCTCATATGATGTTGTCTACAAGCATAAAAGCATATGTCCATGCATGTGTGGTGATGTGGCCATTTCATTGAAAGGCCTTTTTTGCCGCACACGTATGTATGAACAACACATCACACATAGTTATGCGTGTGAGATCGTGTGCCCATTTTAGTGCCCGCCTTCCCTCACACGCATGAAAACCTAAAACGCACATGTTCATGTGTATGTGGTGATGTGGCCATTTCATTGGCTGTTAACTTTCTCTCACACAGATGAAAAATACATGATCAGGGTAGATAAGATGTCCCACCTTCCTATGACTGCTAAACCATTGTCATACTCCAGCCCTAACCCACTTAATGTTACCTACGATTAATGAGACCACACTTGAAATGGAGTATAACTGGCCATAGCAGCCTTTTTATTATATAACATTTTTTAATACATAACAAAACCCCAAATATCAGTTGCTCCACCCGGTGGTCTTTGACGGCACGTCCCAACTTAGCTCTGTTCCACTTCTACACTGCGGGCCTTTTTATGTACTAGGCCTCCAGCTGTGTCACACTAGCTCAGAGACAACCCATTACCCGTAGTGCAACCATTACCATCTTCCAGCTAAACCATGTTAACTGGAATAACCAAGAGGGCTCATACCACTGATAAGTCCCCTACACTTCCATCTCGTAAGTTTTCTTGCCCCCATCAAAGACCACCACCGCCACAGCTAACAAGGGTGACCCCTTACCCTTGAGAGGCCCTCCACACTCTCAAAGCATGCTGAATCCCATCCTGCAACCCCAGGGACCATAGATCAATACCCACCGCAGACAGGTGAACCCCATCCCTCCTGAGATAAAGCCCGGTATCCCTTTCCAATTCCCTATGGCGGACCACCAAACTCCCGTTACGAATCACAAAGTGGTCCACCATTTTATTCACGTTAATACAGGCTTTGTTGATTCTATCCACTGATTTTGCCAATCACCAGGTTGTCCTGGCCAAAATGTCGGACCACATGACCAACATATCTGGGAAGGCTGTCCTCAGCCGTAAGAAGTCAAACCTGACGTCCTTGATGAGCTCCCGAATGGACTGAACCCCCAGATCATTCCCACCGACATGGAGCACCAAAATGTCCGGCGGCCTGTCCAGATGTGTAAATTGATGCACTTCCAGTACAACCCTACTCCACATCATACCCGGCTGGCCCAACCAACGGATATATGCCTCCCCTCAGGAAATCCCCAGCTGCCTGCCATTAGGTCCCCCAAAACACATAGGAGTGGCCCATGATCCAGATGAGGTGTAGTTGGTCTCCATCTGAAAGAAAGGAACAAAAACACCATGGGATAACCACAAGACAAACCACATATACTTTCCCCACTTGATAAACCCTGATTTATGCATGCTTGCCAAAACATCCCCCCCCCCGTATACTCCTGTCATAGCTCTACTCGACCACCAAATATGGGCAAATGTAGGTACGGAATCTCCTAGAGTCCCATCTACAATCCACTTAACAGCCACCTCGTCCAAACCCACATTGCGTGGCCTCTGCTGCCTCCCCGTTGCGGAAGGAATGCAAAGCATACTGTGTGCAATCCAAACCCTCTGCTTGAAGGCATTTTCTAAAAACTGACACAAACTTGAACTTAGACATTGGGAACTCATCCCTGTGCAATAAAATTGGTCCATACAAAACCGGGCAAACTCCCAGGAGCTCCCTTACCACCCCCACTGGGCACACAGGAGAGCCCGGTAGAGAAAACAGCCGTACTCTGATGCCCTTGCCACCCTGGTCCGTCTTGGACTGGTATAGCAACAACTTAATGTTAATCCCCCTGCAAACCACATCCTGAGCCCATAAGCCCCCCGGAACCCTCTTAGATGGGCTGACTAGTTCACTAATCCTGAAGGCGCCAAAAAAAAAAATGCCAGCGAAAATGCTGCTTTAAACAAGGAAACCTCATAAGCCGAAGCACGCAACGAGCCCAACTGAACAAAAAGTGTCTGCAGGTTGTCACTAGGACACAGGCCTCCCAGCATCCCTGCGCTTACATGTCCTACGATAACCTTGCATAGACTGTCCGACCCAAAAATCCTTGGTAACCCAAGAATCCTTGGTAACATCGTCACAAACAAGAACGCCAGACCCGCTAGTTTTCAGTCCTTGGCTGACACCGACACCCCCTGTTCCAGGTTACTGGAAACAAAATAGATGACTAGCAACCTTATCTCCACACCATCCAGATCAACCCCGGCCGCCTAACAAATTACCACCATTCCTGCCATACCTTATCATAGGCCACCCATGTGGCCTCACTCACCGACCTCCTTATCCATCCAGCAATGACTCCAAGGCGATCGCCCACAGCTATTGATGACACAGAACCCCCTGTCATTCTGCCGCCGGAGCTAGCTCTCGAAAATTGTCTCACTGAAATTGAGACAAGGCACCAACCAAAGTATTGTCTACCCCTGGGAGATGTACCCCATACAGAAAAATATTCAACTGTAGGCAACGCAGCACCAGCTGGCGTAGCAGCCGCACGACGTGCTGGGACGATGCTGAGATTCAGTTAATGACTTGCACCACTCCCGGATTGTCACAATTCAATCTCACCTTTGAGTTCCTGAACAATTTACCCCATATTTCCATAGCCAGCACCACTTGAAAAAGCTGCAGTAGCATCAGATTTTTTTGTAGGCCTGCCTCCAACCAAGAACTTGGCCAAGGCCCAGTGCTCTAGTAACCCTGGTAGAACACACTGTGCCCCATAGACCCGGCTCTGCCCGTAAACAGCTCCAAATCAAAATTACTCACTGGGCCAGACATCCACTCCGATCTTCCATTACAGTCATTCAAGAATTTGTGCCACACCCTCAAGTCCTCCCGATGTTCCCTAGTTGCGCAAATAAAATGGGTGGGGGACCAGACCCTGTGGTAGCTACCAACAGCCTACAGCAGAACACCCTGCCCATGGGAATAATGCAGCAGGCAAAATTCAACTTACCCAGCAAAGATTTTAGCTTCCGCAGCTGAATCATGCGGTGCCCCAAGATCCCACAAATCTCCATCTTAAGCGCTTCCAGCTTCTCCTCTGGTAAGCGACACTCCAATACTTCTGAGTGGATGAATATGCCCAGGAAGCTGAGAGTGGTGGTCGGGCCCTCCGTCTTGTCCTCCGCCAATGGAATGCCTAATCTACTCGCCATGTGTTGCAACGTGGATAACAGTACTGCACACACATTAGACGAAGGAGGACCCATGCAGAGGAAGTCATCCGAATAATGAATGATGGAATTAAGCTCTGAAACGTAGTGAACAACCCACTCAACAAAGGAGCTGAATATTTCGAACAATGCACAGGAAATGAAGCAGCCCATAGGCAGGCAATGATCAACTTAAAATTCCCCTCGCTAGCAGCACCCCAACAGCCAAAAGCTGTCCAGATGGACAGCCGATTCGATGTCAGATTTTGCCATCGGCGCCCCTTTTCCACAGAGGCGAACGGCTGTATCGAAGCATGTGTATGACACTGTGCATCCCTCAGTATCTATCGCATCATTGACGAGCCACCCTTTGGAAACGACAAATGGTGTATAAGCTGAAACTTATTAGGCTCTTTTTTGGGCACCACTCCCAGAAGGGAAATCACCAACTCTGGAAAAATCTGCTCACGAAAAGGTCCAGCCATGTGACCCATCGTCACTTCCTTACCCAATTTTTCCATGACCACCCACAGATGAAGCAAGGCCAAATGCATTCTTCTAGCATGCTGGTTTGTGCTAGAAGAGGTGATATGGTACAGGAGGGAGGAGGGAGGGGAAATTTGCGGAGGGAGGATTTGTGATAGGAGGAAGGATTGGGGGGAAATTTGTGCTGGGAAGGTGAATTTAGAGTTGGGGAAATATGAGGGGTGGAGATTTGTGCTAGAAGGGGTGATTTTTTTAGGGGGGAATTTATGCTTAGGGGGAGTTTTATGCTTAGGAGTAAGCATGCAGATTAGTGCTCAAATTTTTTTTTGGGGGGGTGGGAGGTTTGCTGACACACACTGCTCTAATATCTTGGGGGGGGGTGTGGTTTGGCATGTTCACCCTGGACTCTAGATGACCCTTTTCCGGCACTGGTTCTGTGCTTATGTTACTCTTCGGGATTAATGAAAATAAAGGTATTGACTAACATTGTTTTGTACATTGTCCTGTATGACATGTTTAACAATAGAAATTCTACACCTTTAAAAAAAGGCTTAAGCTAACACAACACAACTCACACATGATACACCAATCATTAGAGGTGATTTATTTTTACTTAGCAAACGTCCCAAAAATGTTTTTCCTGAAATTCAGCGCTAAAGGTCTAGATCACTGATTCTCAACCAGGGTTCCATGGAACCCTAGGGTTACTCCAGAGGTTGCTAGGGGTTCCTTCAGCATTGGGGAATTTCTGCCTCTCAGGTAAGTTCCCACTGACACCATTGATCTTTTTAGCTCTCTGTAAGGAGGTAATTCTTCTCAATGACCACAAGTGTAAGGACCATTCTTCCCACTGACCATCACACTAATGTATCATGAGTTGTAGATTTCTCATTTTTAGCAGGGGTTCCCTGAGACCGGAGAACTATTTCAAGGGTTCCTCTGTGTTGAAAAGGTTGAGAAAGGCTGGTCTAGATAATAAAATAACACAAAAAATCAGCAGCTTCATTTAACCACTTGCTAACCGCCTCATACCGATATACGTTGGCAGAATGGCATGGGCAGGCAAAGTAAGATGTAACATACCCATACGTTACTCCCCTCCTGCGGGCGGGGGCGAGGTCGCAACCTACCCGGTCGGCATTGCTCCAGGAGTGATCCGTCCTGAGGGAGAGGCCACTGATTCATGACCTCTCCCTCACGATCGCTCCTGACGAATGAGAAGCTTCCTCTGCTTCTGAAACTGTAAACAGAAGCAGAGGAAGTGATGTCATCTCTCCTCTTGAAGCCTTTTCGTTTTGGTGCCCGAGGAGAGAAGACATCAGAGGTAGTTACACCAACAGCACACTAACACCAGTACACATAAGCACACAAATTACCCCCGATCACCCCTCCTGCACCCCCTGTCACCCCCTGTCACAGTGACACCAATAGCAGTTTTCGTTTTTTTACTGATCATTGCATTGGTGTAATTTTGTGACTGTTATAAGTGTTAGGGCTGTTAGTGGTAGGCCCCTTTAGGTCTAGGGTACCTTCCTAATAAAGGTTTAACCCCTTGATCTCCCCTCCCACCCCCAGTTAACCCTTTCACCCCCTGTCGCAAGTGTCACTAAGCAATCTTTTTTCTGATCGATGTATTAGTGTCACAGGCGATGCTAGTTAGTAGTGATGGACGAACTTCCGACGGGACGTTTCGCGAATGCGAACCGCGAACGTGGCCAAAAGTGGCGGACCCCATTGACTTTAATGGCAGATGAACCTTAAAAACCACCAGGTCATATTTTCAGCCACAAAATACTTACTAGCTGTGCACACATAGTCCCACAACATGGACACTGACATAACAAAAGTATTAAATGAATCTGGGATCGACAACGACAGGCATTCTTTTTTTATCTGTGAAATTTTGACAATTCAGGAGCGCATGAAGGCCATAGAGGAGAGGCAAGGTCAGGGCAGGCTATGAAGGGGGTGCAGGCAGGGCTGGTGCAAGGACTTTTGACACCCTAGGCGAAACCTCATTTTGCCCCCCCCCGGCTCCACCTCGTTTGCCCTGCCCTTGTATACCCCACCTTTTTAATAAAGCACCCATCAAATGCAGCCCACCAGCGCCCATCAAATGCAGCCCACCAGCACCCATCAAATGCAGCCCCACCAGCGTCCATCAATGATTGTTTGCATTCTTCCATTCATTTGGGAGTCGGGACACCGGCACAGTCCTCCGCCGGCTCTGCGCCTCTCACAGTATGTGTGAATGGAGCAGTGGCTGCCTGCTGATGCTGACTTAGTTGGTTGCTGCAGAGAGAAGGAACACTAGTGGCCCGGGCGCCCTAGGCAGCATTGTGCCCTAGGCGGCTGCCTAGTTTGCCTAGTGGTAGCACCGGCCCTGGGTGCAGGAGATGATCAGGGCCACAGTCAGGGCAGCGCAGTCCTGTGTCAGTGTCCCAGTGTGCCAACCTGTGCTTGAGCCCCTCCCTCTGCCCGACCCTTACACCCACCTATGCAGGGCTCCACTGCGGTGGTCCGGAGGTGCCAGTCCAGTGCTGATCCTCAGCCATGGTGCTGGCACTGCCTGCTGAATGGCTTCTCCACTGCTATCTCCCTCACGGTCTGAAACCAGCACCACGATAGAGACTGAGCACTGACACCAGCACCGTGATAGAGAGCACTGACACCAGCACCGATATAGAGAGCACTGACACCAGCACCGAGATAGAGAGCACTGACACCAGCACCGTGATAGAGAGCACTGACACCAGCACCATGATAGAGAGCACTGACATCACACCAGCACTGAGATCGAGAGCACTGACACCAGCCCCCGTGATAGAGAGCACTGACACCAACACTGAGATAGAGAGCACTGACACCAGCACCGTGATAGAGAGCACTGACACCAGCACCATGATAGAGAGCACTGACACCACACCAGCACTGAGATAGAGAGCACTGACACCAGCACCGTGATAGAGAGCACTGACACCAGCACCGAGATAGAGAGCACTGACACCAGCACCAAGATAGAGAGCACTGACACCACACCAGCACCGAGATAGAGAGCACTGACACCAGCACTGATACCAGCAACTCGCTGCGGGACCCAAAAATATGACACCGCTCAACCTCTTCAAACAGGAGGGTACGAGCATATAGTACGGTGTGAGCCAAAGGTAGAAAAAAGGTCTGTGTGCTAGATTAAATAAATCTTTTATAGAGTTATGCATATACATGGTCTACTGGTCACATGTGTTCAATTCCTCCGAGATCCATGCCTCATTAATTTTTATAAATGTGAGGTAGTCAATACTGTCGTGAGCTAGGCGAGTGCGCTTATCGGTCACGATCCCCCCTGCTGCCCTGAACGTCCTTTTGGACAGGACACTGGACGAGGGGCAAGCCAACAGTTCCATTGCAAATTGGGCAAGCTCTGGCCAGAGGTCAAGCCTGCCCACCCAGTAGTCCAGGGGTTCATCACTTCTCAGAGCGTCCACATCGACCGTTAACCCGATGTTGTCGGACACCTGGCGGTCTAGGCGTTCCCTGATGCTGGATCCGGATGACACCTGTCGATGGGTCAGCTGAAAGATTGACCTCATATCAGAAGTCACCAACACATCTTCAAACCACCCTCTTCTTACAGGCGCTGTTGGATTGGTACCTGCAACTCTTTCTCTGGGAGTGGGAATTCCTCCTCTGCCAGCGCACGCAAAAGCAGAATACAGCATTTCTCGAAGCAAGGCCTGGAAGTGCTCCATTCTGACAACCCTCTGTGATGGTGGTAACATTTCCGCAATTTTGTGTTTGTACCGGGGGTCTAAGTACGTTGCCACCCAGTACTGGTCCTTTACCTCTATGCTTTTTATACGGGGGTCCCTGTTAAAACACTGGAGTATTTAGGCCCCCATTTGCACTAAACTGGAAGCGGTGTGGTGGCCTGGCTCCTGCTCATCATCCAGGATAATGTCGTCCTCCTCGTTCTCCTCACCCCATCCACGCACAACAACAGGGATCCCAGAAAGGTTTAAAGCATGCTCTTCTTGCTCCTCCTCATCCGCCCCAGCACTGTCCTCCTCTGACTCCTCTTCAGACTCCTGTTGTTGACTTGTCTCAGATAGAGTAGCCCCCCCGGGAATTCATCCAGCATTGCGACTTCCTCATCTTCCTGCTCCTGCTCCTCCATGGCTTGATCAATGACACGACACAATGCACGCTCCATAAAGAAGGCGTAAGGTACGATGTCACTGATGGCGTCATGGCTGTGACTGACCAGTTTGGTGATTTCATCAAATGGCCGCAGAAGTCTGCATGCGTCACACATGAGCAGCCACGCAGCGTGGTGAAAAAAAAACAAGCTCCCCAGAACCTGTTCTGCTGCAGAGTTCGTACAGGTAGTCGTTAACTGCACGTTTCTGCTGGAGCAGTCTATCAAGCATATAGAAGTTTGAGTTCCATCACGTCGGGCAATCGCAAATAAGACGTCTGACTGGCAGATTGTGTCGCCGCTGAATGCTAGCAAGGCTGGCCATGGCCGTGTAAGATCTTCTGAAATGGACCGAGATTTTCCTTGCCAGCCACAAGATGTCCTGGACCCCAGGGTATTTGACAACAAATCGCTGCACGAACAAGTTTAAGACATGTGCCATGCGTGGCACGTGTGTAATTTTGCCTTGTTTCAATGCGCTAAGCAGATTGGCACCATTGTCACACACCACTTTACCAACTGTCAAATTGAGCGGCATTAGCCACTGATCTGTCTGTGAACGCAAAGCTGAAAGGAGTGCAGGGCCAGTGTGGCTCTTGGCTTCCAGGCACAACAGGCGCAGCACAGCATGGCAATGTCTCACCTGGCATGTCGAATAGGTTCTGGGTATCTTGGGAGGCGCAATGGAAGAGACGCTAGCAGCGGAAAAGGAGGAGTCAGCCGAGGAGGAGAGGGAGGAGGATGGAGTAGGAGGAGGAGAAGAAGAGCCAGGCCTGCATGTAATCCGTGGCGGTAAAACCAAATCTACACGGGTGCCATGGGTTACATGCTTGACAGCCTTCAGAAGGTTCACCCAGTGGGCAGTAAAAGTTATATACCTTCCCTGCCCGTGTTTGCTAGACCCCGTGTCTTTGGTCAGATGTATCTTGGCACCGACACTGCGTGCTAGAGATACATTCACTTGCCGCTGAACATGGCCATATAGCTCTGGGATGCCCTTCTGTGAGAAATACTTCCTTCCTGGGACCTACCATTGTGGTGTTCCAATGGCCACAAATTTTCGAAAAATGGCCTCCAAGTCGACCAGTTTATATGGCAGTAGTTGGCGAGCTATCAGTTCTGACAAGCCAGCCGTCAACCGTTGGGCAAGAGGAGTATCCGGCGTCATCATTTTTTTATGCTCGAACATTTGGCCCACGGAAGCCTGCTTTGTTCCAGAAAAACATGAGGATGGCATGATGGAAGGTGGAGTGGAGGACAATTGTGAGGAGAGAGGAGAAGGAGAAGTAGAAGACGAGGCTGGACGGTGAGAGCCTGGAATGTGGCTTTGTGGGTTCCGTTGCTCCTACTGGGCTCGGTGATGGCAGCTCATGTGCCTTCTTAAGGCAGGTCGTCCCTAGTTGAGTGTTCGGCTTACCGCGACTTATGCGTTGACTGAAAAGATTGCAGATGGCAACACTATTGTCAGCAGCGGTCACGTTAAAAAAAGCCCACACTGCGGCGTCCTGGGAGCACCATATGTGACCGTACATGGTTGATGCCTCGCTCCTGATACATTAGCAGTCTGGTTTGTCCCTCCTGTGCAATGTAAGTTCCGCCTGCTTCTCCTCCCTATCTGCTGGTCCATATCTCCCTCTGAACTCCCCTCCTCTTCCTCTCTTGTGGGCACCCACGTGGCATCACTAGACACGTGATCATCGACGTCACCTTCCCCACCACTATAATTAGAGATCTCGGAGTAGGCAGCAACAGCGGGGACCAACCTCCTCCTTGGGCTGATCTGGGTACTGTCGTCAGACTGCTGAGTGGTGGTTGTTGCTACCTCCTCTTCCTGATCCAATGCCAAGAGTGGCTGCACATCGGCAATGTTTTGTGATGGATCGGAAAATAATTCCTGTGACTCAAGCGGAGGGTATATGGTGGTGGTGGTGTTGATGGTAGTGTCTTTGGGGGTGCACACAGCAGAGAGTGAAGAAGAGGGTGCAGATTGAGAGGATGAGGAGGGTGCAGAAGAGTAAGGCTGAATGAGCCACTCAACCAAGTCTGGTGCGTCCATTGATGTAATCGAGTGCACCTTCTGCAATTTGCCACTTTGGCTCAAGCCTGTTGCTCCTGCCCTACCCCTACCACCCCTGTTTTAAAATTAATTTTTTAAATAACCCTATGAACAAAAGTCTCTAGAGAAGTGCAGTATGTATGTGGAAGAAGGTATATAACATCCCACTTCAATCTGTCGTTTTGGGGGGGTACTGGTCTATCACACCAGTTATAATACTTTTTTATAATTGCGTTTGTCACTCTTTGTAGTATCGCTGCAGAACCGCTCAGCAGTGACAATGCTGCACAGTGGAAATGCACTATACTATGCTTTCTATATTTGCAAGTATTTTATACGTGTATTACACCCCTATATGCTGATGCACACCAAATAGTACACCTATGCCAGTCCTTAAAAGGATCTTTGTGGACCTAATAGTAGCTAGCTAGTAGCTAGTGAATTTCAGACTGTCCCTGCTCCAAACACCAAACTGTCCCACCCTACACTGAGAAACGACAGCTGCAGAATCGGTCAGCAGCACAGCAGTGCAGTGCACTATAATATGCTTTCTATATTTGAAAGAAAGTATATTATACGTGTATAACTCTATATACTGTACACCTATACCAGTCCTTAAAAGGACCTTTGTGGACCTAGTAGATAGTGATTTGCAGACTGTCCTTGCTCCAAAACACCAAACTGTCCCTCAGTCCCTACACTGATAAAAGACAGCTGCGGAATCGGTCAGCACTCAGCAGCACAGCAGTCAGCAGTGCACCATAATATACTTTGTATATTTGAAAGAAAGTATATTATACGTGTACAACCCTATATACTGTACACCTATACCAGTCCTTAAAATGACTTTTGTGGACCTAATAGTAATAGCTAGTGATTAAACTGACTGTCCCTGCTCCACACAGCGTCCTTTCCCTACACTGACAAAAGACAGCTGCAGAATCGGTCAGCAGCACAGCAGTCAGCAGTGCAGCATAATATACTTTGTATATTTGAAAGAAAGTATATTCTAAGTGTATTACAACCCTATATACTGTACACCTATACCAGTCCTTAAAAGGACTTTTGTGGACCTAATAGTAATAGCTAGTGATTAAACTGACTGTCCCTGCTCCACACAGCGTCCTTTCCCTACACTGACAAAAGACAGCTGCAGAATCGGTCAGCAGCACAGCAGTCAGCAGTGCACCATAATATACTTTGTATATTTGAAAGAAAGTATATTCTAAGTGTATTACAACCCTATATACTGTACACCTATACCAGTCCTTAAAAGGACTTTTGTGGACCTAATAGTAATAGCTAGTGATTAAACTGACTGTCCCTGCTCCACACAGCGTCCTTTCCCTACACTGACAAAAGACAGAATGTAAAATGGCCGCCAGATCAGGTCTATTTATAAGGTAGGGGGTATGTCCAATTGTCCATGTGCTGAAATGTCTCAATTGGCTGTCCTGTACCCCATGATGGATGTGTCATGGGTCAAAGTTCTTCACAATGTAAACGGATATGTCCGCCGTGCGAACAGCGCCAGAAGTCCACCGGTTTGGTAAATCGTGAATGACCAAAATTTGTCGTGAACCGACCGCCGGGCAAACCGCAAGTCCATCTCTACTAGTTAGCCTATTAGTTATTTAGGTTCACCCTCGGGTTTTTATAGCATCAGGTACCCCCATATATTAACTAATAAAGGTTTTAACCCTCTGATGGCCCCCTAGTTAACCCTTTCACCCCTTGTCACCAGTGATCACCGTATAAGTATTACGGGTGATCCTGGTTAGTTAGTTTGTGTTTTATAGCGTTAGGGCACCCGCTATTTATTACCCAATAAAGGTTTAACCCCCTGATCGCCTAGCGGGTGATAACAGTTTTAGCGTCAGTTAGGGTCTGCGTCACCCCAGGCAGCGTCAGATTAGTGCCAGTAGCGCTAACATCCAAGCACGCAGCATACTCTTCCCTTAGTGGTATAGTGTCTGAATTGATCAATATCTGATCTGATGAGATCTATACTAGCGTCCCCAGCAGTTTAGAGTTCTCAAAAACGCAGTGTTAGTGGGATCAGCCCAGATACCTGATAGCACCTGCGTTTTACGCCCAGCCCACCCAAGTGCAGTATCGATCGATCATTATCACTTACAAAACACTAAACACATAACTGCAGCATTCGCAGAGACAGGCCTGATCCCTATGATCGCTAATAGTTTTTTTGGTAGCGTTTGATACAGTGGCTGACAGCCTAAGAGCTTTTTTCCTGTGAATCTTACTACTGTCAAAGTAAATTTAGAGCCCAAAATGGCAAATTGAAAGTACACTAGTGAAGAGGCCTACATATTTCTGAGCATGACAGATAGTGAAGAGGAAATCACTCATCTGTTAGATTCAGGTTCAGAATATGATCCTGTAGAAGACAGCAGCTCCATGATAGATAGCTCTGACGACAGAGTTGTGGTCCCTGCCAAGGTCAGGCATACCAGACCCGATCTTCTGCTGTTGTTAAGGTACAAGAACTGCAGGGCTCTTGTATGGAGCAGAGAAGTACTAGTGCCGCTCATCCTTCCGGTGAACTGGCAAGCACTAGCAGCCTAGTACACCCTGGTCGTACATCCAGCACTGAAGTATCACGTGGTGACGTGGCGAGTCCCATAACTGCAGTTCAAGCTGGCGAATTGGCAAGCAAAAGTAGTGTCCCGCTGCCACCAAGAAGACAAAGACAGGCCCATAGTGTCCTTCCTACAGATTTAGCCAATCCTAATTGGGAGCCCATCACTTCTGCAGCACCTGAACTTCCCCCATTCACTGGCCAACCTGGAATTCAGGTGGAAACAGTTGATTTTACGTCACTTGATTTTTATTCGCTGTTTTTCACGGAAGCTGTCTATAGATCTATTGTGGACCAAAGTAATTTGTATGCTGGTCAATTCATCGCCGCTAATTCCCAGTTGTCCTCCCTTGCCAGAGATTGGAAACCAACTTCGGTTTCCGAATGAGCGTAACTAAAATGAGTGAGTTGTGGTCATATTGGTCCACTGACCAATTCACCATACGCCCGTGTTCTCTGCTTCCATGGCCAGGACACGATACAAGCAGATCTTGTGGTTCATGCACTTCAACGACAATGAACTCTCATCCTCGTGGAGACCCTGTATATAATCGGCTCTACAAAATTTGGACCCTTGTTAACCACTTCAACAAAAGTTTTTCAGCCTTGTTTACTCCTGATCAAGAATTCTCTACAAATGATCGGACAAAGTCCTATCGGATCATGTTGTTGGAAAATTTTATATCCAGCTCTCAAACTTTGTTGGTCGGACATTCCCGACAGAAAAAGTCAGATGGAGCCCACACATGGCCAGATTATCCGACAACACGGTCCGATCTGATATTTTCCGTCGGAATTTCCAAACGTTTGTACGAGGGCTGAGAATTACATTTGAGAGTTACACAGGAGGAGCGGTATATGACAAAGGGCTGGCAGTAATGTTTTCTGAACTTTAGAGTTTACTGGCAGCGCTGTCTCATGGCCAGGAGAGGCGGGGTGACTGGTCTGACACCCTCCCATTAGGTGGCACCCAGGGCGGACCTCCCGAACCCCGCCTCCTGTTGATAAAAAACTGATATTGGCGTATAACACTCAGGCACGGTTTACCCTTTTTTTTCAGGGTAAAATAGTGCGTGTTATACACGGTACGGTACTTGTTTTCAATTTTTTTTTTTTTGCATCTCCGTGTGGCTAGTCTTCAACTACCTCTTGCAACTACTTACTGTCTACATGCATGCATTCCAGCAATAGCTGCTTGTCATTTCTCAATTTTTCAGAGCACGTTTCCTGCTGTTGACAAGAGTGGACTGTGCCTACATAATTTGTGTTAAAATGGCCGGTTGTAGCCTCCATCAGATGCTTGTGTGACCAGGGACGGATCCAGAGTCTAGTCTCGGGAGGGGCACTGCTATAAAATATGTTTTTTGGGGGCAATTTATATAGGAAATGGCTGGTATTGGCGCTTCAATCATTATGGCACCATGGTTGTTATGGTGTCAGGATGATTGAAGCGCATTATTTCTATTATTACATTGTAATATAAAATTAAATGGTTCAACTCATAATGCAGAATCAGTGGGAGCCCTGAGGGTGTCACTTGCCACGTCGACTACCACCAAATGCGGATTGTCACTTGCCACGTCACTTGTCACCAAATGTGGATTGTCACTTGCCACGTCACCTGCGACACATTGCGGATTGTCACTTTCCACGTCACCTGCCACACACTGTGGATTGTCACATGCCACATCACTTGTCACCAAATGCGGATTGTCACTTGCCACGTCACCTGCCACACATTGCGGATTGTCACTTGCCACATAGCCTGCCACACATTACCACTTGCCATTGCCATGTCACCTGCCACACATTACAGATTGTCACTTGCCATGTCACCTGCCACACATTGTGGATTGTCACTTGCTTCGTCGCCTGCCACATATTACAGATTGTCACTTGCCACATCACCTGCCACACATTGTGGATTGTCCCTTGCCACGTCGCCTGCCACACATTGTGGATTGTCACTTGCCATGTCGCCTGCCACATATTACAGATTGCCACTTGCCATATCACCTACCACACATTGTGGATTGTCACTTGCCACGTAGCCTGCCACACATTACGGATTGTCACTTGCCACGTTGCCTGCCACACATTGCAGATTGTCACTTTTCTGCTAAGGTGGTCTTTTGCTGTGTCACAGAGGGAGGTTAGGCAGCAGAGATATGATGTAATCTCTCTGCTCCCCTTCCCGCACAGTGAGGGTGGAACTGCAGGTATGCAGGGCAGTGAGAGATGATGTCATCTCCCTGCTCCCCTGCCCACTGGCTTCCCGATTGGCCAGCAGCCCGCTCAGACACAGAGCCACCAAGCTGCTCCCCCTCTCACCCGCCCACTCACCGACCGAGCCGCCCGCGATGTCACCCGTGGAACCAGCCGCGCTGTCACCCGCGGAACCGCCTGTCCTCGGAACGTCACTCGCATTTCTCGGAGGGGGCAATTGCCCCGTTGCCCTCCCCCCGGATCCACCCCTGTGTGTGACATTGTGACAATATAGTGGTACGTTTGGGAGACAGGGACAGAAGGTTGAGTATAGTAGTGAAAAATTTGGTGTTAGACTTTATAGGCACTGAGATACACAAAAATTATAAACAAAGTATATTTTATTATCAATTTGATGAAAACTGTTTGTGAACGCACTGCAAAGTATATTCCCATGGGTAATAAGCTTAGAAGGCTAAATATAAAACCTATTTGGCTCATGGCCAAAGTTAAAAAAGCTATAAACAATAAGAAAAGAGCTTTTAAAAAATCTAAAAATTAAGGAACACTAGTGTTGTTTTCATGTTACAAAGAATATAACAGAATATGTAAAAAGGAAATCAGGGACACAAAAACTCAAAATGAACAACAGATTGCAAAAGATAGTAGGACAAACCCCCAAAAAAATCTTCAAATACATTAATAGTAAAAAGGTCAGGTCTGAGCATGTAGGCCCTTTACAAAATAATCTAGAGTGGGTGACCGGGGACAAAGAAAAGGAAAATTATGTGGCAGATGAGGTTAAATGTTGATAAAGGGCTAAGAATAAGCATGCATCATACATACTAGGGGGGAGTACAACAGGGAGAATCAATGGTGGAGAAGGATCTGGGGGAACATTGGTAGATCATAAGCTCAATAATAGCATGCAATGCCAAACTACGGTTTCCAAAGCAAGCAAAGTCCTTTCTTGTATTAAAGAGGAGGTAAAGGCAAAATAAATAAAAAAACACACCCTGTAAGGCAAAGGCATAATGAGCTAGTATGCATAGCATACTAGCTCATTATGAATAACTTACCTGAGAACGAAGCCTCCGAAGCGGTCCTCTGTCTTCCTCTTCGCCGCTGCCATGTATCCCAGAGCGACTTCCGGGTCTGACGTCACTCCCGCGCATGGGAGCCGACACGAGCGGCATATCGCCGCGATCTGCGGCCTGCCCAGTGCGCCTGTGTGCCGCTGTCTACGGCGCATGCACCGTAGACAGCGGTGGCTGTCTTTTTATAAATGTCTCCTAAACCGTATAGGTTTAGGAGATATTTCTTGGACCTACAGGTAAGCCTTAATCTAGGCTTACCTGTAGGTCAAAGTGGTTTGTAAGGGTTTACAACCACTTTAAGAGCGGTATTATTTTGCCCCTGTACAAATTATTAGTCATCTAGAATATGCAGTTCAGTTTTGGGTACCAGTTCTCAAAAAGGGGAACTGGAGAAAATGCAGAGAAGGGCAATCAAACTGATAAGAGGCATGGAGGAGCTCAGCTATGAAGAAATATTAGAGGAACTTAATTTATTCTCTCTTGAGAAGAGGAGATTAAGGGGGGATATGATCACCATGTACAAATATATAAGGGGTCCATATAGTGAACTTGGTGTTGAGTTATTCACTTTACGATCAACACTGAGGACAAGGGTGCACTCTACATCTACAGGAAAAGAGATTTCATCTCCAAATACAGAAAGGTTTCTTCACAGTAAGAGCTGTGAAAATGTGGAATAGACTCTCTTCAGAGGTGGTTCTGGCCAACTCAGTAGATTGCTTTAAGAAAGGCCTGGATTATTTCCTAAATGTGCATAATATAACTGTGTACTAACATTTATCGGTAAAGTTGATCCAGGGAAAATCCGGTTGCCTCTCTGGGATCAGGAAGGAATTTTTTTGCCTGTTGTAGAAAATTGGATCCTGCTTTTCTGGCGGGTTTTTCGCTCTTCCTCTGTCTGGATCATGGGATTGTATGATATTTTTCATTTTATTTTTATTTTTTTATGGTTGAACTAGATGGACTTGTCTTTTTTAACCTTATTAACTAAAACAAACACAACCAGACAATGACTATTAAAAACTTTGCAAAGTAAAGCTTGCCTAAATGTTTTTAATGATACAATGAAGATGACAAACACATTAATCAAGTTTGAAACTTAAGCCGCGTACACACGGGCGGATTGTATGGCCTACTTAGTCCGCCATACAATCCGACGGACAGTCCGTCCTACTTTCGAATGAACGGACTTGACCACACACGGATGCACAAACAGTCCGTCGAAAGCTTGCGCGATGACGTGTACAGCACCTACGACGGGACTAGAAATAGGAAGTCCAATACACAGCTATGCAACCTTTCGCCGTGTAAATCCTTTCTGAGCATGCGCCATTCTTAGTCCGTCGAACTAGCCTACTGACGAGCGGATTGTCCGCTGAAACCAAAGTATCATGGACAGTATTTCGAAAAATCCGAAATACTTAGTACGCCAGACTGCACGCTGAAAAAGTCAGCTGAAGCCCACACACGAGCGGACTGTCCGCTGAAATGTGTTTCGACGGACTAAGTAGGCCATACAGTCCGCCCGTGTGTACGCGGCTTTACAATATACACATCACCCAGGAGTGGCTAATAAGGTAAGTTGATGTATTGGACAGAAAGTTGTCACCCCATTACAGGATGTGCCTGAACAAGGATCTTCATGGCAAGATTACCAGATATTTTTTTTAAAGAAAGTGCAGATATAAAAGAATTAACCACTTCCCGACCGCCGCACGACGATGTACGTCGACAGAATGGCACGGGCAGGCATAAGGGCTTACATGTACGTCCTTGCCTTCCCGCGGGTCGGGGGCCCGATCGGTGCCTGCGGCGGTCGGTATTCGTTCGGGAGCGATCCCGGATGAGGGGACGGCCATTCATTCATGGCCACCCCCTCGCGATCGCTCCCGACGAATAGAAATCCTTCGTCACATCACTTCCTCTCCTGTAATGTAAACACAGGAGAGGAAGTGATGTAATCTCTCCTCCGTGTCGGTATTTTTCGTTCCGACACCGAGGAGAGAGGATCGGTGAGTTGCACCAACACGACACTACACAGTAGAACATGCCAGGCACACTCACACCCCCCCGATCACCCCCCCAATTACCCCTGCCCCCCAGTCACAGTGACACCAATGTCATTTTTTTTTTTTTTTGCATTGGTGTCATTTGTGACTGTAATAACTGTTAGGGCAGTTAGGGTTAGCCCCCTTTAGTTCTAATGTACCCCCCTAACCCCCCCAATAAAGGTTTAACCCCGTGATCACCCCCCGTCGCCAGTGTCACTAAGGCTGGGTTCACATTGCAGCGGTTTATGAAAACGAATGTGATTCGCACCGCACTGCAGTGCAAATCACATCCGATCTCTGTGCGATTCGAGTTCAGCCATACAGATAGTATGGCTGAATTCGCATCGCACCCGCCGCACCCGCCGCAAATTCGCACGGGACCCTTTTTTTGGCCCGCAGCAGAATCGGATCGCATGGGTGTTCACACCATGCGATCCGAGTTTGCAGATCGCACTGCGATATGCGAACTGATCTGGGGGTGTCATTAACATTTCACTGACACTCCCAGCAGTTCGCAAAGGGCAGTGTGAACTGCCGCCGGGAGGCATGCGATGCGGGAACCCGCCGCGGATTCGTGGCGTTCCCGCATCGCTCCAGTGTGAACCCAGCCTAATAAGCGATCGTTTTTCTGATCGCTGTATTAGTGTCACAGGTGACGCTAGTTAGGCAGGTAGGTATTTAGGTTCGCCGCAGCTTTTTATAGCACCAGGGACCCCCATATACTACCGCATAAAGCCCCCTGATTGCCCCCTAGTTAACCCTTTAACCAGTGATCACCATATAACTGTTACAGGTGACGCTGGGTGGTTAGTTATTTTTTTATAGTTTCAGGGCACCCGCCATTTATTACCTAATAAAGGTTTAACCCCCTGATCACCCGGCGGGTGTCATTTGTGACTGTAATAACTGTTAGGGCAGTTAGGGTTAGCCCCCTTTAGTTCTAAGGTACCCCCTAACCCCCCCAATAAAGGTTTAACCCCGTGATCACCCCCCGTCGCCAGTGTCACTAAGGCTGGGTTCACATTGCAGCGGTTTATGAGAACGGATGTGATTCGCACCGCACTGCAGTGCAAATCACATCCGATCTCTGTGCGATTCGAGTTCAGCCATACAGATAGTATGGCTGAATTCGTGTCGCACCCGCCGCAAACTCGCACGGGACCCTTTTTTTGGTCCGCAGCAGAATCGGATCGCATGGGTATTCACACCATGCGATCCGAGTTTGCAGATCGCACTGCGATATGCGAACTGATCTGGGGGTGTCATTAACATTTCACTGACACTCCCAGCAGTTCGCATAGGGCAGTGTGAACTGCCGCCGGGAGGCATGTGATGCGGGAACCCGCCGCGGATTCGTGGCGTTCCCGCATCGCTCCAGTGTGAACCCAGCCTAATAAGCGATCGTTTTTCTGATCGCTGTATTAGTGTCACAGGTGACGCTGGTTAGGCAGGTAGGTATTTAGGTTCGCCGCAGCTTTTTAAAGCGCCAGGGACCCCCATATACTACCGCATAAAGCCCCCTGATTGCCCCCTAGTTAACCCTTTCACCAGTGATCACCATATAACTGTTACAGGTGACGCTGGTTGGTTAGTTATTTTTTTATAGTTTCAGGGCACCCGCCATTTATTACCTAGTCTCACTAGTGTACCCCTAAATTTAGGGGTGTCTACTTTCCAAAATGGGGTCATTTGGGGGGGGGGTTTGTGCCATCTTAGCATTTTATGGCCTTCAAAACTGTAACGCCCTTAGAAAGCCTGAAGGCGGTGCTTGGTTTTCGGGGCCCCGTACGCGGCTAGGCTCCCAAAAAGTCCCACATATGTGGTATCCCCGTACTCAGGAGAAGCAGCAGAATTTATTTTGGGGTGTCATTTCACATATGCCCATGGCATGCGTGAGCAATATATCATTTAGTGACAACTTTGTGTAAAAAAACAAAACAAAAAAAAGTTTGTAATTTTCCCGCAACTTGTGGCAAAATATAAAATATTCCATGGACTCAACATGCCTCTCAGCAAATAGCTTGGGGTGTCTACTTTCTAAAATGGGGTCATTTGTGGGGGTTTTGTGCCATCTTGGCATTTTATGGCCTTCAAAACTGTATTAGGTAGTGAGGAGTGAAGTCAAATATTTACGCCCTTAGAAAACCTGAAGGCGGTTCTTGGTTTTCGGGGCCCCGTACGCGGCTAGGCTCCCAAAAAGTCCCACATATGTGGTATCCCCGTACTCAGGAGAAGCAGCAGAATTTATTTTGGGGTGTCATTTCACATATGCCCATAGCATGTGTGAGCAATATATCATTTAGTGACAACTTTGTGAAAAAAAAAAAAAAAATTAAAGTTTGTAATTTTCCCGCAACTTGTGGCAAAATATAAAATATTCCATGGACTCAAAATACCTCTCAGCAAATAGCTTGGGGTGTCTACTTTGTAAAATGGGGTCATTTGTGGGGGTTTTGTGCCATCTTGGCATTTTATGGCCTTCAAAACTGTAATAGGTAGTGAGAAGTGAAATCAAAAATTTACGCCCTTAGAAAGCCTGAAGGCGGTGCTTGGTTTTCGGGGCCCCGTACGCGGCTAGGCTCCCAAAAAGTCCCACATATGTGGTATCCCCGTACTCAGGAGAAGCAGCAGAATTTAGTTTGGGGTGTCATTTCACATATGCTTATAGCATGTGTGAGCAATATATCATTTAGTGACAACTTTGTGTAAAAAAAAATAAAAAAATTTTTTTTGTCATTATTCAATCGCTTGAGGCAAAAAAATAAAATATTCAATGGGCTCAACATGCCACTTATCAATTTCCTTAGGGGGTCTACTTTCCAAAATGGGGTCATTTGGGGGGGTTTTGTACTGCCCTGCCATTTTAGCACCTCAAATGAGATAGGCAGTCGTAAACTAAAAGCTGCGTAAATTCCAGAAAACGTACCTTAGTTTGTAGATGTGACAACTTTTGCGCAAACCAATAAATATACAATTATTGACTTTTTTTTTACCAAAGACATGTGGCTGGATACATTTTGGCCTAAATGTATGACTAAAATTGAGTTTATTGGATTTTTCTAATAACAAAAAGTAGAAAATATCATTTTTTTTCAAAATTTGCGGTCTTTTTACGTTTATATCGCAAAAAATAAAAATCGCAGAGGCAATCAAATACCATCAAAAGAAAGCTCTATTTGTGGGAAGAAAAGGACGCAAATTTTGTTTGGGTACAACATTGCATGACCGCGCAATTACCAGTTAAAGCAGCGCAGTGCCAAATTGTAAAAAGACCTCTGGTCATTTACCAGCAAAATGGTCCGGTCTGAAAGTGGTTAAAATGACTTTTCAAATATTAAAAGGAAAAGAGATTTTGGTGATCAGTTTTACATATAGTTTTTAATGATCTTGTTTGCATGTAAATTTAAAAAAAAAACATTTATTTTTAGTTTGCCATTAAAATGAAAATGAGCAAAATGTAGAAAACACCGCAATCAATCTAAATAATGGTTTCACTGATTTAAATAACGTAAAATTAAATATAACTAGTTGCTAGAGATTTCTGTACTCAGGCCATCATAATTGCTTTCTGCCAACACCTTATTAAATAAGTACAAAGACGATGAACATCTCAGTCATAAGGTTTAAAACTACTTAGAAATAAGATTTTTCGAGCAAAACATAATGTACAACCACATGCTAAATTACAGAGCATCTTTTCTGCCAAAGGAAACAATGAGGCTTCAGAAAAAGGTTGCGTCACATGAAATTGATGTCTTTCTAAATACACTGCTATTCCAGGGCACTGTACAAGCTTTCACCCACACATTTTTCAAAGCTAATTCACAGGCAACAATAGACATGAAAAAAGAGGAAAAAATGCCATCAATAGTTTTTTTTTTTTCCTGCATGCATTGACGAATGAAAGCAAGTTCATTATTAGTCACGTGTAATTAATGATCCAAGAGTGTCAAAAACTGCCCATTTTTCAAAGGCAAAAGTATTCTCTTCATAGCAACTAGCATCAGAGAAGAGAGAAGCTGCAATCATTGCTTCATTATTTAAGCAGCTTCATAAGCATCAGTGTCGTGCATCTGAGAACCTTTAGTTGTGGTTCACTACAGAAGATTAAATGCTAATTAAGAGTTACTTGCTCTTTCAGCGGGGAAATGGTGCTGAAACTAATGATATAATAAAAAGGGGAAAGCAAACACGAAAAAAAGTTCTGCCACTGCAGCTTATCAGTCTATAGATATTTTGGCTTTATTTCCTTTGTTGTTAACTGGTTATTCTGCAATAATGCACTTTTTTAAGAGTGACAACACTCACTCACTGCACTGTATATATGGACAAGCAATGTTGCCGCCATAGTTTGGTCTCCTGATTTAGACTACAAATATCTTACCTTCTCAATTGCAATTGAGGGGAGCCGCTTTGTAATTCCCAAATGATAGTCAAGAAAGCTGACAATATCGCTTGGATTTCAGTTCAGTGCACAGGAGGCTACAAGGGCAAGGATTTCTAAGATCAATAGGTATTTTTCTGTACTTGTAAAAAATGTGCTTAGCATACAAAATAAAACTAATGTAACCACCACATCCAAGGACTGGAGCATTGAATCAGGTGATCTGAAGCATTAAATCAGTTGATCTTCACTTTTCAAACAACATTAATTTTACAGCAACACCCATGGACATTAGATGATAGTCACCCATCTGCCAATTTTAGCGTAACCGGGTAATGACCTCATGTCTGCAGGCAAGAACTGAAACTGAAGCTGCTAAGAGGTCCAGATACAACTTTATTCTTATAAAAGTCAGGGTTACAATCCAAAAATTAGCCAACGTGTTTTGGGGTCCAAGCACCCCCTTCATCATGTCTTGACTTGCAACAATGTGAACAAACCAGAAGTGAACTAGACCTACAATTGTAATATTTTCAGTTCGAATTACAAGCACAGGCCTTATCAGCAGCTTGTTTAGCTGCCAACTTTTAATGGACTAAAGTTGTATCCTCTTAACAGGGCCGGTGCTCCCACTAGGTGAACTAAGCAGCCACCTAGGGTGCACTGCGGCCTAGGGGTGCACTGCTGCCTAGCCTAGTGAGGGTGCAGACCGGCTTGGATGGATCATGGATCACTCATGTGGTTCGCCTGCTCGGTGGTAGCCATGGGCAGTGCTGCTGAATGTGTGTCACTCATACTGTGCAGGCCTGGACCGGTGGTGGCGCAGCAAGAGTGTCAGGAGCAGTGAGATGCGAGTGCCTGGGAGAGATAAGAGCTCCCTGACCACCAGAGAGGCAAGGAGAAACAGGCACAGCAACCCTGAAGTGGCAGTGCCACCTAGAGGCTGGATTCCTCAAAACCTCCTCTCCAGTCTCCACTTCCAGCTCCAAACAGCAGCCTAAGGATGAGCAGATAGGGCCCTCCAGCAAAGGGGCACATGCATCCAGGGACTGCTACCCCAGGCAGTCCGTGGTCTAATGGCATAGAACAGAGCACCCCAATCCTCACCAGAACAGAGCACCCCCCTCTCTCATCCCTCCTCATCTTCCCCCCTCTCTCTCTCCAGTACATAGTATATTGGCAAATATTGTATACTGGATTGTGGTGAATCATTGACAAACATCCACCCTGCTGCCCTACACAATAGTCCCACTGTTATGAGCTTTTTTGGGTTGGGAGGGGGGGCGCAATTAGCTGGTCTTGCCTAGGGCACCAAATAGTCTACCACTGGCCCTGCCTCTTAGCAGTAGTATGGTGCTTCAATTTCAATTCTCATTACATTACACTACAAGCCAAAAAGACTGTGGAGAGCCTATGGGGTGTAGAAGCTGCCTGCCTAGGGACCAGATCATTTACACCAACATCAATACAATACCAGTAAGTTAACTTTACAGCTCCAGTGCTATCTTTCCACTTTCCTCATGGCTGTGGGAGGCAGCGATCCCCACTGACTAGGTGCTGTCATGGATAACATTGTTGAGGGTAATGAGTTGTTAGCCCAGTAAAAACACTTGTTACGATTGCAGTTTATATTGGAATACAAATTTGTGCAGGACAGGCAGTAGGACCAAGCTGGACCAATGTAACTATGTAAAACTACCATACCTGGAATTCATCTTTAAAGCATAGTTACCCCCAAAAATGTGATCTTATATATGTGTTTGTGCTTCCATTTTGATTAATTTAAGGCAGGACTGATTGTCTTTGTCAATTCCTCATAAATACCTGGTGATCTTTACAGTTGTATTTTTCATTACAACCAAGCCAAGCACAGAAGGAGACCAAGCCAAGCACAGTATGGCATTTCTATATCTTATATTAGATGTAACACCCACATCAACAAATGCCTAATAAAACACATAGGGAACGCAGATGGGGAACTTATTTACCCTATGAGTGGTATCATAAATGCCCACCCCCCTTAGTAAGCGCCTGGCCCTTGCTATGTGGAAAAAGGAGCATCAGGAATGCTGTGCGGTCATAAATAACACTGGGAAAAGGTACACATTTCATTAAAGTACATGCAGTCATCGTATGCAATGAAAACTTCCTGTATTTCTATGTGGTTTGTTTTTAGCCATTCACAGCTTCCTCTGATTGGCTGAATCAGAAAAGCGGGCAGATGACATCACAATCTCCACCCAAACAAAGAATTTGTATTCAAAAACAAAGCTCCTTGTGAATGGCTAAGCAGTGTTCAGCCTGACTTGATTTTGTTCCAGGAACAGGTCAGGAAGTTGCTGCCAGAACATAGTGCTTATTTTTTAAAGACAGCACCTTTTTTTTTATTTTTTTTAAAGAGTTGTATTGAAATTAAAAGATATGTTTGGTTTCAGTTGTTGTTGTTAGTAATCCCATCAAGAGGATCTCCCCTCAATTTCTATCCATGTGACACAAGTCAAAACCTTACATGGGTTCTAACCCTTCCTCATGCTACTAAAAAGTTTATTTGATAATATGTGTCTTCTCATTGGGCAGATTTCCTATTACTTCATTTCCCTGTGCTAAACAGCAAGGTTTTCTTTATTTTATTGGGGACATAGGTCCAATAAAAATCTTATGGACGGTTAAAACCTACTGTTTGCCATCTAACACTAACTGGGCTGGAATTGGAAGGGACAATACTTGTAATGCCGCGTACACACGTAGCCAACTATCCGGCGGACTTGGTCTGATGGACTTCCCGCCGGACTGTCTGCCCGACTTTCCGAACAAGCTACGTGCCCACACACAGCACCTTTTCAGCGGACTAATACGGCGTACTAAGTCCGCCGGACTATCCGCTGTACTTTTGAAATGAACGGACTCACCCACACACGCGGAGGAAAGCCCGCTCATTTTGAGCATGTCTCCAGGTAGCCGGGGCCAGCAAAGGAGGCGTCGTTGGCCCGTAACCTGGTATGAACTTAAAGGGGAACACCTATGCCGAAAAATCGGCGTGTGGGTCCCCCCCAGGTCCACATCAGACCCTTGTCCAAGCACGCTACCCAGCCGGGCAGGAAAGGGGGTGGGGACAAGCGAGCGTCCCCCCTCCTGAGCCGTGCCAGGCCACGTGCCCTCAACATGGGGGGTGCCTTGGGGAAGGGGGGGCGCTGTCGCCGTCTTCTGTTCTTCTCTTCTTCTCTTCAGATGTTGCCTCGTCGATGTCTCTGCTCACAATGACGGGGATGCGGCGCGCGGCGACTTATATAGGGACATCACCGGATGATGTCCCTGCCTATTATGATGTCACAGTCCCAGAGGACATCTGAAGAGAAGAAGAGAAGAACAGAAGACGGCGACAACGGCGACAGCGCCGACAGAAGACCGGGCCACTGCCTGTAAAAGAGCTAGAAGAAGACGTGGTGGCCCGACAAGAAGAACCGAAGAGGGGGACAAGACCCCCAAAGTCAGAAGAAGAGGGCAGCGGCGACGAAGAAGAAAGCCGGGCTCCTCCACTAGCAAAAGAGCTAGCAGAAGATAGCGGAGGAGTGCGGTGAGAAGACCACTGAAGACGGACAGAAGACCCCCGGATCTGTGCAATAAACTATTTTAACCCTTGTGTGTTGTGTTTTTTTCCTTTTTTTGCAGGTTAATGGGTAGGGGTACATTATACCCCATACTCATTCACATAGGGTGGGGGCCAGTATCCGGGGGCCCCCTTATTAAAGGGGGCTCCCGGATTCCGATAAGCCCCCCGCCCGCAGACCCCGACAACCAATGGCCAGGGTTGTCGGGAAGAGGCCCTTGTCCTCATCAACATGGGGACAAGGTGCTTTGAGGCGGGGGGCCGCGCGCCCCCCCTTCCCCAAGGCACCCCCCCATGTTGAGGGCACGCAGCCTGGTACGGCTCAGGAGGGGGGCGCTCGCTCGTCCCCACCCCCTTTCCTGGCTGGCCGGGTAGCGTGCTCGGTTTAAGGGTCTGATGTGGACCTAGGGGGGACCCCACGCCGATTTTTCAGGGGTAGGGATTCCCCTTTAAGTCCATACCAGGTGACGCTGGCCCCGGCTACCTGGAGATGCGCTCAAAATGAGCGGACTTTTCTTTCATTTCAAAAGTCCGCCGAAATGCGAGTCTGGCGGAAAGATTGGACTTTTGTGTAAAAAAAGTCAGCCGGAGGCTACACACGGGCGCTTTGTCCGGCGGACTTGAGTTTGCCGGACTTTTCCACCGGATTGTTTGATTGTGGGTACGCAGCATTAGTGTTACCTACCAGCGGTAAAGAAAAATCTGGTCTTCTGCCCTAATAGATGGCAATGTGCTGTGTAAATGTCCGGACTTGTTGGACAGAGATACAAATCATTTGACAGGTAACACAGTGGGGGAGCTTTACTAAAACTGGAGTGTGCAAAATCTGGTGCAGCTCTGCATAGAAACCAAATAGCTTCCAGGTTTCATTGTCAGAGCCTAATTGAACAAACTGAAGTTATAGGCTGATTGGCTACCATGCAGAGGTGCACCTGACTCTGAGTCCCCAGTTCTAGTAAATTTCACTCAATGTGTTTCAACTGTGTATTTAGGCATTTTGGTTTTAGCTATAAAGCTGCCATTAATAAGTATTACATGGTTATTCTCTACATCTACAACCTAGATACAATTAGCATCATGTTGTTTTACATAAAAAAAAAATATATATATATATATATATATATATATATATATATATTTGTAATCAGAGCCCTCCTCGACACCTGAGAGCAACCTAACTAAGACCTGCATTGTGCCTCGGCCTGTAGGTCAGTATACCTGAAAAGAGGGCATACCCTGTATGAATACCTGCTTGATTTTAAATACCGAGAAAGTGGGAACCGGGAGGGTGGGTACCCGGAAATAGTCACAGACGTCGTCACAGCCAGGAAGGGAGACTTAAATAGCGCCCGGGCTCCTCCCACAGCGGCCAGCCTTACAACTTGTAATCAGAGCCCTCCTCGACACCTGAGAGCAACCTAACTAAGACCTGCATTCAGCCTCGGCCTGTAGGTCAGTATACCTGAAAAGAGGGCAAAAAGACACGTGGATAGGTGAATAAATAGAGTGTTTAATGGTGCTGCACAAACCGAGATTCATTTAACAAAGAGGCGAACGCCCTGCTGACTTCTTCCTGTGGATCGGGGATATACCTGCTAAAACAGGAGGAATTCCAGCGCCCCAAGTGCTTGATGATATGAGGGGGCACTCCCTGTTTGGATGCGGCAGATGCTGCCCCGATTCTGAATGAATGACCCGTGAATGATTTGGGGTCCAACCCCAACTTGGCGATTAACAACCTAACATGTGTCATGAACTGTTTGGATGTCAATGGATCGGATGGAAATGGTAACAACGGGCTGTGCTGAGGAGATGCCGCAAAAAACACGCCAAGCGCATCAAGTACCTGGAGTGGACACCACCTACTGCTGGTACCATAGAACTTAACTACATACCCCTGACCCACCTGCTTGGTCTTGTTATTGTTAAGCTGCAGAGCGAAGTGGTCCGAGAACCTGCTAAGACTACCCTTGGACAGAAAAGGTGCATGATTGCTGACCCGTGACACCTCCCCTGGTCTGAGGAACCCAAAGAAACTTAAATATACCGCTGCTTTGATCACCAGACTGGGACCTACGCCAAAAGGGGATGCCGAAAGTAAATCCGAAATGTCCCGAACCATCCGACCGGAAATGGGCAGCCTGGCCGCCTGAGCCTGACCCTGAGCTTTCTGCACACCCCTCAGCAAGGCTTTGAGAGGGTGAGTGGCAAAAATGGACGGACTAGCAGGGTCTTGGATGGACCTAAAATGCTGAATGCCTGCGAGATAAGATTTGATGGTACTGGCGGACAAAGCCAACTCGCTGTGGCAATAGGCCGCAAATGCCATGACAGAACGGATATCCCACGGGCTGCTAGAAGGATGCCATCTCAAAAACCTGAGAAAACTCCTCCACCCCGTGGAGTAGGTTTTAAACGTATTGCTGGACAAGGATGCGTTGGCCAAACCGATCGCCTGTGTCCAGAATCTTGTCAGTCCATGGTGAGAAGGCAAAAAGGAGGGACTGGCTTGCCCAACCGTTCTGCTTCCGGATGCTGTAAGAAAAATTGACTGAATTTGAAACGTGACAAAGCATCGGCCGCCCTATTAAAATCCCCACTGATGAATTCCCCCTGAAAATGGAACCTGTGAGTCAACCCCAACCATGTCAATCTGCGCATGAAGGCCATAATGGCCAGGGACCCTGACCTGCCTTTGTTGATGATGTTGGCCGTGGCCTGATTGTCCGTGAAAAAAATAACTGAACTTCCCGTCCAGACCGGCCCCCAAGTGACAGCTGCAGCCACAATTGGGTAGATTTCAAATAAAGCCGAAGTCTGAGCAAATTTCGGTAACTGAAACACCTCCCGAGGCCAACGACCAGCCAGCCATTCCACCCCACACATGGCCGCAAACCCTCCTGATGCCGCTGCATCCGAGAACACCCTGGGTGGGAAGGCTGCGGCACAAGCAATGAAATGCCATTCCAGTCCCGCAAAAAGTGATCCCACATGATCAGGTCAGCGCGTGCGTCAGCTTGCAAGCTGACACGAGCGTCCGCATCCTGGCTAAGGGGCAAGAGGGCCAAAAGTCTGGAAACAAAAGCCCTGCCTTGCGGAATGATACGCATCGCATGATTGAGCATGCCCAAGAGTGACTGCAACTCCTTTTTTGAACAGACGGCAGAACAAACAAACGCATGGATGGTCAGACGTAATCTGTCCAGCTTCACCTTGGGCAAACTTGCAATCATGTGCCTGGAATCCAGCGTGATGCCTAAAAAATTTATGACCTTGGCGGGACCTTCCACTTTGTGGACAGCCAATGGCACGTTCAGCTCTGTAAACAAATCCATGAGATACTGCAGGTCCCTAGGAGCCCTGGATGGATCCTCCACGAGCAAAAAATCGTCGAGATAGTGCACCACCCCCTGGCAGCCTTTGTGATGACCCAGGATCCAATGGTGAGCCTGGGCGAAAATATCGAACAAACAGGGACTGCTTTTGGCCCCAAAAGTTAACTTTGTGGCAAAATAATAACAGTCCCGCCACCTGATGCCATGCCATTGCCAGAGTGCCGCACTGATTGGGAGTAACTTGAACGCATCAGCAACGTCCGCCTTGGATAACCAAGCCCCTTGACCCAACTGAAGAATAAGCTGAATGGCTGAATCAACCGAAGAATACTTCAAAGAAAACTCTTCCGAAGGAATCAGTGAGTTGATGCTGGGAATGTGTGAGCAATGAGGAGCGGACAAATCATAGATGAGACGGTATTTATTTGAAAATTTGCCACATACAACCCCAATGGGGCTAACCCTCCACATGCCGAACGGAGAGGAAGAAAAAGGCCCGATCACAAAACCTTTGGCAACTTCTACACCCAACAATTGATCAACTAATGAGGCATGTTGGTCAGCAGACACAAGGTTTCTACACTCAAACGTTTCCGTAGGCAACGTGATCAACCCTGTGTGGAACCCAACCATGAAGCCATTCAACAGAAAATCCCTCACCACCGTGGATGGGTGATCCTCTAAATAACCCCCTAAAGCAGCAACATTCACCCGGCCTAGTCATGTGGTCCCAAATGGTTTGACCATACAGGACGATTTGGGATGAGCCCGGAAGCAATTAGAACACACATGCAGGAGTCTGCACTGATTGTAATTGCAGCCAGCATGATTGAAATTGTTGCAAACCTGTGATTTTCCTAAAAAATGAATGGTCCTACCCAGCTTGTCCACCTGGCCTGAAGGACCCGTGGAAGAAACACCAACCCCCTGTCTGCTAACCCCTGACGGACCCGGGGCCTCAACCACAGGACACCAAGCAGCGGTATGCGTTGAAGACTGACAGGAGCTGCATACCGGGGACTTCTGATTGGCAAAATGTCTGCAAAACAGCTCCATGTCAACGTTGCTCCAACACATGACCACCTGGAACTGAGTCCAAGTGGCCGCCACCTTGGCCGAAAAGGAACGGTGGTAGTCATAGAAACTGCAACCCCCATACTTGTGAGCCAGATCTACCACCTTGTGGAGATAAAGGTCCAACTCCACCCTCCTATCCAGACTGACCGCCAGACAGCTAAGTAGCTGCCCCCGCCATGACCCCGTCAACCTACGACTGATGAGGAATCCTAAATATGTAGAAAAAATGCTAACCACATGCGTCGTGCTTAGGACCTAAATGAGTGATGCGAACGAATGAATGAACAAGCACTAACGCGTACTTTGAGAGAATGCTGTGATGAACTGCTCCATGGCACCACCCATGGCCGATTAACCCCACCTGTCACATGAGTGACTGTGCGAGTACCTGGCACGGCTGAGACACATGCGACCGGGGCACTGCCCTGTACCCTGACACAGAACCAGCAATGTACCTGATGGAAAAGAACAGCAGACTGACCAAGCCAGCTTGTGCGGGGGGGGGGGCTGTATCTCCCCTGACGGACGTGACTCCCCCCCCCCCCCACGGAACGGCGGCCGTGCTGAAAGTGGATATGCCTTCCCGTGGGCCAGAAACATGCCCCCAAATGATCCACCAGTGATGGTTTACACACATGGAATAAGCCCCACCATCAGCGCCATCGGCGCCATCCGCACCACCGCCGTTGTCAGTGCCATCCTCCCCCACCCCCCCCAACGCCACCTACCTCCCGCCAGTCCAACAGCCCGTCCGCCTCGCTCCACGAAAGGCCTGGTGCTGCGGTTTGCAAGAATCACGCCAGCCTTACAACATATATATATATATATATATATATATATATATATATACACACTGTATATAAAAAAAAATATCATAATGCTTTTGCCATTTACAGTTAAAAAATGAGCATCACCAATATCAATTTATACTTGGCAGTAACATAAGATGACAGTGTTCATGATTCCGATACTAAGATCTGCACATAGTAAGCAAGATGACATTTAACCTTAGAAGTGAGCTCTAGATTAAAATGATTTACTGACGCTTCATATCTTTCTCTTCTCATTTGAGATGACATGACCTTTGCTTTACCATTGAACTGTGAATGCTTGTATATACTGTGGGGCTGAATTTAGAACCTTTCAGCTTTGCAGCCCATAGAAAGTTCCCAGCTTTCCCAGAATTTAACTTGGAATTAAATGTTAAAGGTCTCTGTTTCCATAATAATCACACCTATATCTGATTATCACGTATTTTCTGATGTAATCCTTTTTTTTTTCAGTTCAACTGTAATCAATTTCCTTTTACTTGAATGCACTGATATTTCTGCATCCAGCTTTATTCACTCTAGCAGCATTTACAGCAGTATAAGGGATCTATTTATTGGCAGTGATTTCATGTTGCGCAATCATATCTCTTCTGATTTATCTTATTGCTTTGAAGTTGAAATATCGAGGTGGAGCGTACAAAAAGTGAAGTATTATTTCCTGTATTGACCCCTATGACAACTCAGGAAAGAGGATTCCAGCGCAGTAGTGAGTCTGCACAGAGTGGATTCAGGTAGTCAGTCAGCATCCCCTTCATCGGTAGCCTGGTATCGGAGTGGCATAGCAATGATCCAGCCCTAGTATATAACATACCCAATTAATGAATAAATAAAAAAGGTTATCAGCGCAAACTATATACCAAATATTACTACAAAGATGGAAAATCCTTGTTTGAGATGTATTCTACCTCATAGATAAAGTGCAATAAATCAATAATTATATCAATACTAATGGTGAATCCTAATGCAAATTGCTGCTGCGCATGCAATTATTTAGCTGCTGTGCAAAACTGCTACTGGGCAAACTATGTAAATAAATTATTTGCTGTTCATGCGATTATTTAGCTGCCGTGCAAAATGCTACTGTGCAAACTATGCAAACAAATTATTTGCTGTGCATGCAATTATTTAGCTGCTGTGCAAACTGCTACTGTGCAATCTACGCAAATAAATTATTTGCTGTGCATGCAATTATTTAGCTGCTGTGCAAACTGCTACTGTGCAAACTACGCAAACAAATTATTTGCTGTACCTGCGATTATTTAGCTGCTGTCAGGGGCGTAACTATAGGGGGTGCAGCAGTTGCGACCGCAACCGGGCCCTGTGATGCAGGGGGCCCATGCAGCCCCCTCTACATATGGCCGGCAGCAGCATAGGCAGCTAGGGGTACCAGTGCACCATGCACATGGGTGGCTGGAGGTGGAGGGTGACTAGCAGAGCTCCGTGCTCGACTATTGCACTGGCTGCTCTTTAGTTGTGCATTCCCCGCATGACCTGTGTCCTCAGCCGGCTCCTCAGAGTACCCCTCTCCTGCTCCATGCATTGCCACTCAGTCCGATGTCTGTTCTCCCCAGCCAGAGTCCCGCCCCCCGAGTCTGGCCCACACTGCACTGCATACTTCTCCCGGGTAAACAAACTTTAAGCACACAGATGCAGTGCAGCCCTATGAGAGACGGCTCCCCGGAGGACACTGCAGGCTTGTCTGCCAGCCCCCCTCCTCCCCCGTCATACACAGATGATGAAAGGTCTTTCTGGGAGATATGCTGATCACCCGTCCAGCACACTGGATGGAGCCCAGGCCAACATTGATGAGTGTGCGGCCTACAGCTTGGTCATGGTGAGTGAGAGGACCCCATCCCCCACACACCATTACATACCCCCCTCCATCTCCCCCTGGGGACAGGGACCCCTTCTCACGTGGGGACAGGGACCCCCACCTCCCCTGGGGACAGGGACCCCTTCTCACCTGGGGGCAGTAACTTAATCTGCCCTGGAGAAAAGGACCTCATCTCTTCTGGGGACTTGGACCCCATCCTGCCTAGGGACAGTCCCCCAATGGGGCACCTAAAAATTTAAAAAAAAATTATAAAAAAAAAAACTGATACCAGTGGTGGAACTACAGGGCTCACAAAGGTCATACCTGTGACCACGCCCTGGAGTTCCATCACCGGACTCGGAGGGAAGGGCCCTGGCTGGGGTTCAGGGGGGCCCTTAATGGTTTCTTGCATTGGGGCCCTGAAGGTTCTAGTTACGCCACTGGCTGCTGTACAAACTGCTACTGTGCAAACTACACAAATAGATTATTTTCAAAAAATGCACAACACATTACCATAAATTTATAAAGTGAATAAAATAGCTGCTGCTCTGCAGATAATTAAAACAAACAATTCATCTCTATTTCTTTTGGTGCCTACCCATACCTATTAAAATGGACCATTTGAAACACTTTCAGGCAAAGATTATAGCCTTTGTTTGGGGATCAAAGGGGCACAGGCTAGCTAAGGGGGTTCTCTTTAGATCCCGAAACAAGGGAGGGATGGGATTACCTAGCCTACACAGGTATTACCAAGCAGCACAATTGGCCCAAATATCAGTGATCTACTCCCGGATTGCAAAACCTGATTGGGTGCATATGGAAAGGGAAGCAGAACCACAATTCACACTAGATTTCTTACTGTGGAGTCACCCTAGTAAACGACCAGCAATTCTCGCCCCAACATTATCTCATTCAATGTCAGTATGGGACAAACTCAAAATTAAGCCGCTGGCCCATTTATTCCACAATCCTCAATTCCCTCCAGGCATGAACATTAGAGCCTTTCAATGGTGGCTGAACAAGGGGTTATACAGAATAGGCCATTATTTGAACTCATCTGGTCCACTCACCCTCAATCACTGTATCAATAACCTTGAAATGCCCCCAACTGAAACTTACAGACACCAACAAATCTCTCACTTCCTACACTCCATTTGGGAATCCAAACCCTTACCACCTAGCATAACGCCATATGAACATTGGTGTGGCCAGCTTATAGAGCGGGGGGGATCTTGGTGATATACAAGTCACTATTTGTAGAGCACTCTAAAACAACCTGTATGTTGGCCTGGGAAAGTGAGCTCAAACAAGAATGGGAGTTGGACAAATGGCACAGAGTGATCACATGGTCGAATCGAGGTATACTCAACGTATCTCTGATGAAGGCAGACCTAAAAGTTCTAACTAGATGGCACTTGGTTCCCGCTAGACTGGCAAAATTATATCCTTCAACTTCCCCCCTTTGTTTTAGAGAATGCAATCACACAGGCCCCATGATTAATGTTTGCTGGGAATGTCCAAAACTAAGAGGGTTCTGGAATAGGATATTTTCAATCATCAGAAAGACAACGGATTTGTCTGTCCCTATGTCCCCCCACATAGCACTGCTGAACTTTCCAATAGAAAAAGCCTCTAAAAGTAAAAGGAGCCTCGTTCACTTTATCCTTCTAGGAGCTAAAATTACAATAGCAAAAGCATGGAAGCAGTCCACGGTTTCCAGTGACCAGGCCAAACAAAAAATATCTTGGATCATGGCCCAGGAAAAAATTATTAGTATCCTACAAGATAGTGTTCAAAAATTTGAGGCCATTTGGGAACCTTGGGCAGATTACATGCACATACCCTTAACATCTTTGTAGAAATTGGATAAAACAATCTTGGTAGAACATTCCAGAAGGACATCTCATTCCTCCTTCTGTACTTTCTTTTCTATTCCCTTTTTCCTTTCTCTCTCTCTTTATTTTTTATTCCTTAATACCACCTTTACTAAAATATTACCTGGTTAGGTGAGTAGCAGGCTTTAGAAGGTAACATCCCCGCTAGTTTAAATAGCATTTGATCTGTGGGTTGGATGTGCCGCTCCCCTTTCCATGACACAGCTTGTACCCATTTGGGGTGTCCGGAGAGGGGCGGCTTTCCCCCTCATATTTGATTGATGTACCTGCGCCCACTAACCTCCAGTTGTTTCTAAATCTATCTATTTGAAATTTGTTCTCTTATACGTTGCATTACTATGGATTTATTATTCCACTATGTAAAAGAATGTATCAATGACTCAATTTTCTATGAAAAACTTTAATAGAAAACTATTGAAACTAAAACAAACAATTAATATAATGCAAAATCGTGCAAATCCTTATCAGGTACTAAATATTAAATAATAATTGGTAACAGGGATGATGCCCTTAAGAGTGCTGTATTGCAATAATGGCTCCCAGTTGGTTAGTTCGCCTGTTCATCCATGGCAAATCAAAGCGAGGAATAAGCAGGAAGATCCCATAGCGTAATATGTCTCAAATAGGTTTATTTATGTTTTAAAAAATGGCTACTTACAACAATGCTGAAAACGACAGGCAGATCAAACAATGTGCGGTGTTACAAACGTCTCTATGCGTCACTTCCAGTTGTTCCTTAATCCAGTAACTTCCCAATTTTTATTTGTAACATATTTGTCTGTAACACCGCACATTGTTTGATCTGCCTGTCGTTTTCAGCATTGTTGTAAGTAGCCATTTTTTAAACTTAAATAAACCTATTGGAGACATATTACGCTATGGGATCTTCCTGCTTATTCCCCGCGTTCATTTGCCGTGGATGAACGGGCGAACTAACCAACTGGGAGCCATTATTGCAATACAGCACTCTTAAGGACATCATACCTGGTTACCACACTCAGGAGGGCTCATCATTAGAAATATCTGAATGGCATTTCTTACCCATTTAGAGGTAAATGCATAGAGAGCACTGAGTGGAGCACAGGAACAGTACACAGTGGATGTCACCTGAAGAGTTTGCCTGTCACATTGCTGCACACCAGCACTTTTTGCACTAATTTGCACGTTTACTGTTTATGGGTGGACTTTTATGGGTATCACTACTCAATATAATATATAGGACTGTATTGGTACACCTACACACTTAAAGGTGTACACAAAGGATCATTTGATACTCAGAACTTTATGATAATCTTGCACCATTTTGCACTATTTAGTGTTCATTCAATTATTATTTAATATTTAGTACCTGATGATGATTTGCATGATTTTGCCTTATGCCACGTACACACGATCAGACTATCCAGCGGACTTAGTCTGGCGGACAAACCGCCGGACTGTCCGAACGAGTGGACCTGCCCACACACGGGACTTTTTCAGCAGACTAGGTCTGCCTGACTATCCGCCGTACAGTCCGCCGGACTATCCGCCGTACTTTTGAAATGAACGGAATTGCCCACACACACGGAGGAAAGTCTGCTCATTTTGAGTGCGGCTCCAGGTAGCCGGGACCAGCGAAGGAAGCGTCGCTGGCCCCCGTCACCTGGTATGGACTTAAAGGGGAATCCCTACACCGAAAAAACGTTGTGGGGGTCCCCCCCTAGGTCCTAATCAAACCCTTATCTGAGCACCTTATCTGAGCACGTTTTCCGGCCAGGAAAAGGGGGTGGGGACGAGCGAGCCCCCTCCTCCTGAGCCATACCAGGCCGCGTGCCCTCAACATGGGGGGTGCTTTGGGGAAGGGGGGCCCCATGTTGATGAGGACAAGGGCCTCTTCCCGACAAACCCTGGCCATTGGTTGTCGGGGTCTGCGGGCGGGGGGCTTATCGGAATCCGGGAGCCCCCTTTAATAAGGGGGCCCCCGGCCTCCCACCCTATGTGAATGAGTATAGGGTACAATGCACAAGGGTTAAAATAGTTTATTGCACAGCTCCGGGGGTCTTCCGTCTTCGGGGGTCTTCTCGCCGGACTCCTCCGCTATCTTCTGCTAGCTCTTTTACTAGCGGAGGAGCCCGGCTTTCTTCTTTGCCGCCGCCACCCTCTTCTTCCGACTTCGGGGGTCTTGTCCCCCTCTTCAGTTATTCTTGCCGGGCCACCGCGCCTTCTTCTAGCTCTTTTACAAGCGGTGGCCCGGTCTTCTGTCGCCGCCGTGTTGTCGCCGCCTTCTGTTCTTCTCTTCTTCTCTTCTTGAGCTGTTGCCTCATGGCTGTCTCTGCCCACAATGACAGGGACGGCGACTTATATAGGGACATCGCCTGATGATGTCCCCGCCCATTATGATGTCACAGTCCCAGCATCCGGCGGACAGATTGATGTGCAAAACTACTTTCTTAGTCCGCCGGACTTTTGGGTAAAAAAAAGTCAGCCGAAGCCCACACACGCCGGACTTTTCCACCGGATTGTTTGATCATGTGTACGCGGCTTTATATTAATTGTTTGTTTTAATTATCTGCACAGCAGCAGCTATTTGATTCACTTTATGAATTTATGGTAATGTGTTGTGCATTTTTTGAAAATAATTTATTTGCGTAGTTTGCACAGTAGCAGTTTGTACAGCAGCTAAATAATCTCAGGTACAGCAAATAATTTATTTGCATAGTTTGCGCAGTAGCAGTTTGCACAGCAGCTAAATAATCGCATGCATAGCAAATAATTTATTTGCGTAGTTTGCACAGTAGCAGTTTGCACAACAGCTAAATAATCGCATACACAGCAAATAATTTATTTACATAGTTTGCACAGTGGCAGTTTTGCACAGCAGCTAAATAATTGCATGCACAGCAGCAATTTGCATTAGGATTCACCATTAGTATTGATATAGTTATTGATTTATTGCACATTATCTATGAGGTAGAATACATATCAAAAAAGGATTTTACATCTTTGTAGTAATATTTAGTATATAGTTTGCACTGATCACCTTTTTTATTTATTTTTGTGCAAGTGCATGGCATACACTTTAGGTTTAGCAGCAATCTATCCTACATGCCACATTCAGATATTTTTCACTTTGATAGCGCGAGGGAACCCCATTTTTCTATACCCAATTCATGAATGTCCCTCTCTCAGATTCACTACATATACATGTATATTCTCAGCAAAAGTTTTAGTGCTAAAATAACAGATATACCTATAAGCTTTAACTTTTCCAATACTACTTCAAATATGGTGAATATGAGTAAAACAAAAGCAAAAGCTGCCCCCCTTCATTCCCACAACATTTAGTGAAGCTGATCTGTAGTCTCAATGCAATTTCTGATAAAATTGTTCAAGATTAGGGATGGCCTTGCAGTTCGCCCGGCGGTCGGTTTGCGGCGAACTTTGCTTGTTTGCGCTTCGCCAAACCTGCGGACTTCTGGCGCTGTTCGCGGCGGACATATTCGTTTACATTGTGAAGAACTTTGACCCATGACACATCCATCATGGGGTACAGGACAGCCAATTGAAATATTTCAGCACATGGACATACCCCCTACCTTTTAAATAGACCTGATCTGGTGGCCATTTTACATTCTGTCTTTTGTCAGTGTAGGGAAAGGACGCTGTGTGGAGCAGGGACAGTCAGTAATCACTAGCTATTACTTTTACGTCCACAAAGGTCCTTTTAAGGACTGGTATAGGTGTACAGTATATAGGGTTGTAATACACTTATAATATACTTTCTTTCAAATATAGAAAGCATATTATAGTGCACTGCAGTGCTGCTGACCGATTCTGCAGCTGTCGTTTCTCAGTGTAGGGACAGTTTAGTGTTTGGAGCAGGGACAGTCTGCAATTCACGAGCTATTAGCTAGCTACTATTAGGTCCACAATGGTCCTTTTAAGGACTGGTATAGGTGTACAGTATATAGGGTTGTAATACACGTATAATATACTTTCTTTCAATTATAGAAAGCATATTATAGTGCACTGCAGTGCTGACCGATTCTGCAGCTGTCATTTCTCAGTGTAGGGACAGTTTGGTGTTTGGAGCAGGGACAGTCTGCAATTCACTAGCTACTAGCTAGCTACTATTAGGTCCACAAAGGTCCTTTTAAGGACTGGTATAGGTGTACAGTATATAGGGTTGTAATACACGTATAATATACTTTCTTTCAATTATAGAAAGCATATTATAGTGCACTGCAGTGCTGACCGATTCTGCAGCTGTCATTTCTCAGTGTAGGGACAGTTTGGTGTTTGGAGCAGGGACAGTCTGCAATTCACTAGCTACTAGCTAGCTACTATTAGGTCCACAAAGGTCCTTTTAAGGACTGGTATAGGTGTACAGTATATAGGGTTGTAATACACGTATAATATACTTTCTTTCAATTATAGAAAGCATATTATAGTGCACTGCAGTGCTGACCGATTCTGCAGCTGTCTTTTCTCAGTGTAGAGACAGTTTGGTGTTGGGAGCAGGGACAGTCTGCAATTCACTAGCTACTAGCTAGCTACTATTAGGTCCACAAAGGTCCTTTTAAAGACTGGTATAGGTGTACTGAATAAAACAAAGAGTCCTGCGCAATTCGTGCCACTCTAATAAAAATACAGAAAATATAAATATATAAAAAATAAAAAATAAATGAAAACGTGAAACAGTCAATGTATAAAAAATGTTCCAAAAAATCGCACACAAATGAGTGAGGATAAAATATGGAAAAAAGCAGGACCAAATGTAACCAAGTCCACCAGTCCAGGCTCTCAGAACTCTCACATTAAGATGGAAAATGCAAGCAGATCAGATATAGCCCCTGAAACTTCTCCTTTAATATACTGTGTTAAGCCACTCAAGGAATGCAGGTAAAGGATGTAATATAAACTTCTGCCACTAGAGGGCCAATTCCAGCATATAGATATTGCACTGTAGATAAGGACATCTAATCCGTAGTGTATGGCTCGAAAAAACACAGGGGAGAGGGGGAGGGAGAGAGAGAGAGGGGACTCCAATCATGTAGTAATTAGATAAGCAGATGTGTTTATTAAAAGATAATAGCCAAGACTCTCACATTAATAAACATTAAAAATAGCAGAGAGAGGGATCTGGCGTCTTCCGCCAGTCTTACGCGACTTCCGGTTTGTCCTACGGCCACTCCCTACCCGTTACGTCATACCACGTGACTTCTTCATGGGGATGATGATAGGTCGTTCAAGATATCAATATATATCGCGAAAACCGGAAACGGTTAAGTATATTAAAGGAGAAGTTTCAGGGGCTATATCTGATCTGCTTGCATTTTCCATCTTAAGGTGAGAGTTCTGAGAGCCTGGACTGTTGGACTTGGTTACATTTGGTCTTGCTTTTTTCCATATTTTGTCCCGCTGCAATTTTTGCATTATGAAGTAGCACTTGCACTTTGTATCACTGTAAGGTTTATATGCGATTTATCGTTTTTGCATATTTTCAATTTTTTTGTTGTACACTAATTTAGATATATTTTCACTTTAGTCACTTTATTACCTAGTGGCGCAAGGGCTCATTTTTTACATTTCTTGTATAGGTGTACTATTTGGTGTGCAGTATATAGGGGTGTAATACACATATAAAATACTTGCAAATATAGAAAGCATAGTATAGTGCATTTCCACTGTGCAGCATTGTGACTGCTGAGCGGTTCTACAGCGATACTACAAAGAGTCACAAACGCAATTAAAAAAGAAGTATTATAACTGGCGTGATAGACCAGTGGCCCCCCAAAACAACAGATTGAAGCGGGGTGTTATATACCTTCTTCCACATACATACTGCACTTCTCTAGAGACTTTTGTCACAGGGTCATTTAAAAAATGACAGGCAGAGGAAGAGGCAGGCCCTTCCGCAGGAGCAACAGGCTTGAGCCAAAGTGCCAAATTGCAGAAGGTGTGTTTGATTATGTCAATGGACACACCAGACTTGGTTGAGTGGCCCACTCAGCCTTACTCTTCTGCACCCTCCTCATCCTCTCGATCTGCACCCTCTTCTTCACTCTCTGCTGTGTGCACCCCCAAAGACACTACCACCAACACCAACACCACATACCTCCGCTTGAGTCACAGGAATTATTTTCCAATCCATCACAAGACATTGCCGATGCGCAGCCATTCTTGGCATTGGATCAGGAAGAGGAGATAGCAACAACCGCCACTCAGCAGTCTGACGACAGTACCCATATCAGCCCAAGGAGGTTGGTCCCCGGTGTTGCTGCCTACTCTGAGATCTCTAATTATAGCGGTGGGGAAGGTGACGTCGATGATGACGTGTCTAGTGATGTCACGTGGGTGCCCACAAGAGAGGAAGAGGAGGGGAGTTCAGAGGGAGATATGGACCAGCAGATAGGGAGGAGAAGCAGGCGGCACTTACATTGCATGGGAGGGACAAACCAGACTGCTAATGTATCAGGAGCGAGGCATCAACTATGTACGGTCACATCTGGCGCTCCCAGGACGCCAGCACATGGCTCCTCAGTGTGGGCTTTTTTTAACGTGTACGCTGCTGACAATAGTGTTGCCATCTGCAGCCTTTGCAGTCAATGCTTAAGTCGCGGTAAGCCCAACACTCACCTAGGGACGACCGCCTTAAGAAGGCTCATGAGCTTCCATCACCGAGCCCAGTGGGAGCAACAGAACCCACAAAGCCACACTCCAGGCTCTCACCGTCCGGCCTCTTCTACTTCTCCTTCTCCTCTCTCCTCAGAATTGTCCTCCACTCCACCTTCCATCATGCCGTCCTCACGTTTTTCTGGAAAAAGGCAGGCTTCCGTGGGCCAAATGTTCGAGCATAAAAAAATGATAACCCTCTTGCCCAACGGTTGACCGCTGGCTTGTCAGAACTGTTAGCCCGCCAACTACTGCCATATAAACTGGTGGACTCGGAGGCCTTTCGAAAATTTGTGGCCATTGGAACACCACAATAGAAGGTCCCAGGAAGGAAGTATTTTTCACAGACACAATGTGGGAAAGACACATATATGAGAGACAAGGAGTGCTGCACACCCTGAAAATGAAATTTATGGTATTTCTCACAGAAGGGCATCCCAGAGCTATATGGCCATGTTCAGCGGCAAGTGAATGTATCTCTGGCACACAGTGTCGGTGCCAAGATACATCTGACCACAGACACGTGATCTAGCAAACACGGGCAGGGAAAGTATATAACTTTTACTGCCCACTGGGTGAACCTTCTGACAGCCGTCAAGCATGTAGCCCGTGGCACCCGTGTAGATTTGGTTTTACTGCCACGGATTGCATGCAGGCCTGGCTCTTCTTCTCTTCCTCCTACTCCATCCTCCCTCTCCTCCTCGGCTGATTCCTCCTTTTCCGCTGCTAGCGTCTCTTCCACTGCACCGCCCAAGATCCCCAGAACCTATTCGACATGCCGGATGAGACGTTGCCATGCTTAGCTGCGTCTGTTGTGCCTGGAAGCCAAGAGCCACACTGGCCCTGCACTCCTTTCAGTTTTACGTTCACAGGCAGATCAGTGGCTAACACCGCTCAATTTGACAGTTGGTAAAGTGGTGTGTGACAACGGTGCCAATCTGCTTAGCGCATTGAAACAGGGCAAAATTACACACGTGCCATGCATGGCACACGTCTTGTCAAATACCCTGGGGTCCAGGACATCTTGCAGCAGGCAAGGAAAATCTCAGCCTATTTCAGAAGATCTTATACGGTCATGGCTCGCCTTGCTGACATTCACAATCTGCCGGTCAGACGTCTTATTTGCGATTGCCCGACGAGATGGAACTCAAATTTCTATATGCTTGATAGGCTGCTCCAGCAGAAACGTGCAGTTAACGATTACCTGTACGAACTCTGCAGCAGAACAGGTTCTGGGGAGCTTGGTTTTTTTTCACCGCGCCAGTGGCTGCTCATGCGCGACACATGCAGACTTCTGCGGCCATTTGATGAGATCACCAAACTGGTCAGTCACAGCCATGGTGCCATCAGTGACATCGTACCTTATGCCCTCTTTATGGAGCGTGCATTGCATTGTGTCATTGATCAAGCCTTGGAGGAACAGGAGCAGGAAGATGAGGAAGTCGCAATACTGAATGAATTCCCAGGGGGTGCTACTCTATCTGAGACAAGTCAACAACAGGAGTCTGAAGAGGAGTCAAAGAAGGAGGATGGTGCCGGGGCGGATGAGGAGGAGCAAGAAGAGCATGCTTTAAACATTTCTGGGATCCCTGTTGTTGTCCGTGGATGGGGGGAGGAGAATGAGGAGGACGACATTATCCTGGATGATGAGCAGGAGCCAGGCCACCACACCGCTTCCAGTTTAGTGCAAATGGGGGCCTTCATGCTCCAGTGTTTTAACAGGGCCCCCCATATAAAAAGCATAAAGGTCAAGGACCAGTACTGGGTGGCAACGTACTTAGACCCCCGGTACAAACACAAAATGGTGGAAATGTTACCACCATCACAGAGGGCTGTCAAAATGGAGCACTTCCAGGCCTTGCTTAGAGAAATGCTGCATTCTGCTTTTGCGTGCCCTGGCAGAGGAATTCCCACTCTCAGAGAAAGTGTTGCGGGTACCAATCCAACAGCACCTGCAAGAAGAGGGCGGTTTGAAGATGTGTTGGTCACTTCTGATATGAGATCATTCTTTCATCCGACCCATTGACAGGTGTCATCCGGATCCAGCATCAGGGAATGCCTAGACCGACAGGTGTCCGACTACATCGGGTTAACGGCCGATGTGGATGCTCTGAGAAGTGATGAACCCCTGGACTACTGGGTGGGCAGGTTTGACCTCTGGCCAGAGCTTGCACAATTTGCAATGGAACTGTTGGCTTGCCCCTCGTCCAGTGTCCTGTCTGAAAGGACGTTCAGCGCAGCAGGGGGGATCGTGACCGATAAGTGTACTCGCCTAGCTCACGACAGTGTTGACTACCTCACATTTATAAAAATGAATGAGGCATGGATCTCGGAGGAATTCAACACATGTGACCAGTAGACCATGTATATGCATAACTCTATAAACTATTTATATAATCTAGCACACAGACCTTTTTTCTACCTTTGGCTCACTTGTACAAAAAAAGCACACTGTACTATATGCCTGTACCCTCCTGTTTGAAGAGGTTGAGCGGTGTCATATTTTTGGGTCCCGCAGCGTGTTGCTGGTATCAGTACTGGTGTCAGTGCTCTCTATCACGGTGCTGGTGTGGTATCAGTGCTCTCTATCTCGGTGCTGGTATCAGTGCTCTCTATCACGGTGCTGGTGTGGTGTCACTGCTCTCTATCACAGTGCTGGTGTCAGTGCTCTCTATCACGGTGCTGGTGTCAGTGCTCTCTATCACGGTGCTGGTGTCAATGCTCTCTATCTTGTTGCTGGTGTCAGTGCTCTCTATCACGGTGCTGGTGTCAGTGCTCTCTATCACGGTGCTGGTGTCAGTGCTCTCTATCTCGGTGCTGGTGTGGTGTCAGTGCTCTCTATCACGGTGCTGGTGTCAGTAATCTCTATCACGGTGCTGGTGTCGGTGCTCTCTATCACGGTGCTGGTGTCAGTGCTCTCTATCTGGGTGCTGGTGTCAGTGCTCTCTATCTCGGTGCTGGTGTCAGTGCTCGGTCTCTATCGCGGTGCTAGTGTCAGTGTTCTATCTCAGTGCTGGTGTCAGACAGTGAGGGAGATAGCAGCAGAGAAGCCAATCAGCAGGCAGTGCCAGCACCATGGCTGAGGATCAGCACTGGACTGGCACCTCTGGACCACCGCAGTGGAGCCCTGCATAGGTGGGGGTAAGGGCCGGGCAGAGGGAGGGGCTCAAGCACAGGTTGGCACATTGGGACACTGGCACAGGACTGTGCTGCCCTGACTGTGGCACTGATCATCTCCTGCACCCCCTTCATAGCCTGACCTGACCTTGCCTCTCCTCCTTGCCCTTCATGCGCTCCTGAATTGTCAAAATTTCACAGATAAAAAAGAATGCTTGTCGTTGTCGATCCCAGCTTCACTTAATACTTCTGGTATGTCAGTGTCCATGTTGTGGGACTATGTGTGCACGGCTAGTAAGTATTTTGTGGCTGAAAATATGACCTGGAGGTTTTTAAGGTTCGCCTGCCATTTGGGCACGTTCGCGGATTGTGTTCGCGAAATGTCCCGTCGGAAGTTCGTCCATCACTATTCAAGATAACTATGTAGAATGCACAGGACACAGGGATTACTGCATTTCTAGCAGGATCAGCAGGCACTTTTGCACTTATCAAACAGATATAACAAAATCACGTGAAAAAAGTATCAACTAAAGCCTGTGCTTTGCTGAAAAAAGAAAACTGCTAAAGTTAAAATACAGTATACTCAAACCTTAGTAAACAAATAAAGAAAAAAAAGCGCAGTGCTTAGATAAGTATATATATAAAACAAACCAAAAATTACATCATAAAGTTTTGTAAATAAATAAAAAATGTTCATATCTTGACTAGTGGCAGGCCTTAGTTATCTATAAGTCTCTATGGACCATTTCAACAAAGTGTTTCAATGTGTCCCACCAGGGCTGGTGCAAGGAATTTTTGACACCCTAGGCGAAACCTCATTTTGCAGCCACCGCCCGCCTCCTTTGGCTTCACCCCCTTTGCCCTGCCCATGTATACCCCACCTTTTTAATGAAGTGCCCATCAATTGCAGCCTTTACAGCACCCATCAAATGCAGCGTCACCAGCACCCATCAATGCAGCCTACCAGCGCCCATCAATGCAGCCTATCAGTGCCTATCAATGAATGTGTGCTTGCTTCTATTAATTCGGGAGTCGCAACACAGACACAGTGCTTTGTTGCCGCTGCACCTCTGACACTATGTGCGAATGGAGCAGCGGCTGCCTGCTGATGCTGAGACTTAGAGTAGGAACACCAGTGGCCGGGAACCCTAGGCATCAGTGCTCCCAATGGGCTGCCTAGTTTTCCTAGTTGTAGCACCGGCCCAGCTCACCACTAATGTAATGCACAGAAAGTGTTACTGCATAAGTCAGAGGCAGCAAACGGTTGCTCAAAAGTATCATCCAGATTCAAAGAAGTCACCCTGGGAACAAACTCCCAGGAGTGATGGCCTTCTGGAGATGACAACCACCAGGTCAGTAGCATTTGAGAACAGCAGATGGATGGCAGGGCTTTGTAAAATGGATGCTCACCAAAAGGCAAAGAGATTGATAATAATGTAGTATTAAAAAAATGAATATTTGTGTACTTAGATGAAAGGTGAAACTCTACTGTGTGCTCAGTCATTAAAATGGTGTAATGTCCTAATCAAATGACTGTGCAAGCACTAAGGCTGGGTTCACACTATTGCAAATTGGATGCAGGACAATTCGCATATCAGGAGACTGTGACCGACTCTTGATGGACCTGGTTCACACAGCTCCGGTAGCGAATTTCACAAGAGTCCTGTGCATCTTCTGGTCTGTTTCAGGTCCAAATTCAGCCAAAAATTCGGACCTGAAATGGTGAACAGGGACACACCAGACCCCTGCTGTGAGCCTCTCTGCACAGCAGTGTGAACCCAGCCTAAAGCAGGAATAGACATTGTGAATAAGCACTAAAACACAGCAGTCCACACTTAAAGGACAATTCCCTAGGGTATATTCAGTAAAAATAACAACAGGATTGTCCTACCACCAATATAATGCACTCACCAGATCAAATGGATGCACAAAGATGTGGACAGCAAGTGAGCACCATGCAAATCACCGGATCACCATAAAGTACATTACTACTAGTATAATGCGCTCTATATTGCAAAAATGCAACTTAAAGTTCAGCCATATATTTTAATGTCATGCTTAGGCTCTGCTTCCTGCTGACTTTCAGATCTACCAGTTAAGGATAGTCTCACTGAAAGCTGTAAACTTTCTGTAGTCCTTAATAATGTCAAACACCCTCAATGCACCTAGAAGCCTGAAACAGTGTCATCTCTTCCAAGCCTGTAAGTGACATGATGATGTTTAAAGCAACAGCTCATTATTTATGAGAAAATAGGGGACCTTATCCCCAAAATTATAAAGTGTTAATTAACAAGGTATGCGCAGCTGAGGGCTTTTGAAAGTATAATGAAAAATATATTTTAAAGTATATTTATACTTTTGCAGTCAAATTTAAAAATACCCCACTATGAATGTTTATTTGTTCCCATTCACATAGTGTACTGTGACAGGAAGCCAGGAAAAACTATTGGCTGTGTCCAGGATGGGAGATATATTTGTCCCATGTTCATACAGTATACCAAGGGTAGACAACTTGGGGCCTTCCAACTGTTGTGGAACTACATTTCCCATGAGGCATTGCAAGGCCGGTATTTAAAATTATTCCCAGAGGCACGATGGGACTTGTAGTTCTTCAACAGCTGGAGGGCCCTAGGTTGCCCACCCCTGCAGTATACAAACCGCTTTCCTTTTTGTGCTGAGTGGTGAGCTTGCTAGGCTCAGCGAGGGGTTAACAAGCTCAGCTAAAGTGGGTTGAGTACTCTGGGTTCTCCACTCTGGAACCAGATCTCTGTGCATGACAGACTGTGGAGCAGCAACTTCTCTGTGTGGTGAGATTGAGTCTGTGTGACTAAAGACTCAGATTTACTCTGTGTGACAGTCTGGTGTCTGGGGAGCAGTAGGTTGCTCCAAGACAGGTAGTCAGATTCATGTGTTTTAGTTAGACGCCCAACGTGGCAAGGGTTTATTTTTTTTTTACATTTTGGATAGAGTGGAGAGGGATTAGAACATCTTTCAGTTTTTATTGCTGTCTGTACCCTCCTTACTTGTCCTGTTTACCTGTCATCAAAAATTAAAGTGAAAGAAAATCACAAATTTTGGATTGACTCTGGAACAGTAATAGAGGAGAAATCTTCTAATGGGAATAGACATGTGCACTACCAAAAAATGTGTTTGTTTTCGTCTTCGTTTCATTCTGGTTTTTTTTTTTCGTTTTTTTGGGTCATTCGCTATAATTGCAATTCATAAATTCGTAAGTTTGTAAATTCGTAAATTAGAGAATTCGAAAATCTGAAAATTCTAAAGAATAACTGACTAACTAACTAATAATAACTAACTATTAAATTATAGGTATTGGAATTTCCTTTCAAATTTGTCTCTTAGTGAATGAAACGAATACAAATTTATCTGAAGTTACGAATTATACAAAATAATTACTGCTGCATCTTAATGAATGGAACGGAACAAATTAATAATAATAATAATAAAACATTTTTATTATTATTATTGTTATTTATTATTATTAATTTGTTACCTTACATTTGTTTAAATACACTAATCATTATTTCGGATAATTCGTAACTTCGTTTCAACTCTTTTTTATTGTTTTAAGAAAAGATATAACAACACTTAACAAAGAGTTTCAGCTTTAAAAAGAAAGTTCCAAAACTCATCCTATAAAAATACAGTCATATACATTACATATTTACATAATACATTACATTTAACACTTAACAATTAACATCTTACATTTAACATTGACATTTAACATTCCTGAAATGTAAACTTCGACTCTGTATTTTCCGCTCCCTACATCCAACTCTTGCAATCTATATCATTACTGCCTAAAAGAAAAAAATGAGATACAGAAGCAAATCAATGGGGGGGAGGGCAGAAGGGAGAAGAAGGGAGAAGGGTGGGCAGAGGAGGAAGGGGTGGTGGAAAACTTAAAAAAAAATCTCAGCCATTGAATTCCCAATCATATTATCTTATCTCAGTGCTTCTGTAATTAATTTTTTAATTAATCCTTTTTATAAGGGGTGGAGCCTTTCGCCTACTCACCCCGTCTACCCTATTTCCCCTTACCCTAAAAGTTCAAATCTTATCCTAACCCAATTCTTAATGTAAAAATCCAAAGTGTATTACTAATTGTGACAAAAATGTATCATATATCCCTCATCCCCTAGTACCTAAAAAAAAAAAAAAAACACAACACTGAGTTTTCAGTCATTAACATGCAATGCAGAAACGCAGCTTCTGTATTTTACCCCTTTTAAGTGTACCATGTTCAAATCTAGTTCATAACTGATAATGAGATCTGCCGGTACAATACAAATAGGCCTCTTCAGTTTTGGACTTTTCAGAAAAAAAAGCATGTAAAATGTAAGGAGTTTTTTAGTTCTGTGATTTAGAACATGTCACAAATATACTGTAAATTAGGTGTTTTCCCCATTTGTCTGTAATAGAGAAAAAACATTTTAAGCATCTAAGCTTCCTGTAAAATTAACATTATATGGATATTTATTTTAAGAAAGATAACCCAATCTAATTAACATTACATATGAGATGTTGACATTCATGTTTACTGATAAAATTCTAAAGTCTAAAAAATGTAAAGCAATTGGAAAGCATTGCATGCAAATGTTGCAAGAAAATGTTATAAAGAAAATTCTGAATTATTGATTACAATATTTTTTAGATTAATCCTTTGAGATAAAGCGGCATGCTGGGAAATTGGGCGTTATAACCATGGTGTTATATGTTTTGTTAAATTAATGTGCTGTTAGTCTTGAACCAGGTATATGTACTGCATTTGCATTGAGTAAATAAAGATAATGTATTTGTCCTGTTATTCAAAAGGTGTGGATGGAGCAGTATTGTACCCACAAAGTCATTGTCAGGAAAGGTTCCCTCCACTGGCAATATCGATCATTTGGTGTGCAGTACTGAGGTCCACCAGCAGGTGTCTCTTGGCAGCTTGGAGCTGTCAGAAGAGCTTTTCCCTGCTGGTATTATATCATCTTTGGGCCGCAGTACTGGTGTCCACCAGCGGAGGGATCCTGGCAGTGTGGAGCAGGTATTACCTTCTGCAATTAGGCATCACCTGACTTTGATAGCAGCTATAGTATAAATACCCGGCAAGTGCGCACACACCTTGCCCTGGTATTATCCTTGTGCCCTGACCTGCAGCCTGTTTATCTGTTAGCCTGATCTTGATCCTGATCCTGATCAATGATTCCTGTATCCTGACCTGTTTGTATATGTTCCTGTATCCCTGGATCCTTGCCCTGCAGCCTGATCCCTCCATCTTGTTCCCTGTCTGTTTACTCCTGGCCCCCCATGTACTGATCTTCTGTTTATGAGTCTGGCCTGGCTTGAGTACGATTCTGGTACTCCCTTTTTCTACATATACTGGTTGGTTTATTATAACTCTTTGGTTGTTTGGTTTGTTCACTCAGTTAGTATTGGTTGTGTGATTCTTCCCACTGAATAAAAATGTAAGGAGCAGTCTTCCTACTGACCATCACATTAATGTACCATGAGCTGTAGATATCATAAATATTTGTAAGGGTTTTCTGAGACCAGAAAATTATCTCAAGGGTTCTTTGAAGTTAAAAGATTGAGAAAGGCTGCCCTAAAAGCATGGGATCATACTTTGCTAGAGCCAGCTGCCCAGATGAATAGATAACTGATGTTGGTGACTAATGCCCTGTACACACGGTCAGACTTTCCACTGGAAAATGTGAGATCGGATCTTGTTGTCGGAAAATCCGATCGTGTGTGGGCTCCATCTGACTTTTTCCATCGGAATTTCCGACACACAAAGTTTGAGAGCAGGATCTAAAATTTTCCGACAACAAAATCCGATTGTTTAAATTCCGATCGTGTGTAGACAATTCCGATGGACAAAGTGCCACGCATTCTCAACATAAATTACGAGACAAAAGCTATTGGCTACTGCCCTCTTTATAGTCCCATCGTACATGTTGTACATCACCACGTTCTGAACAATCGGATTTTCGGACAACTTTGTGCGACCGTCTGTATGCAAGACAAGTTTGGGCCAAAATCCGTCGGAAAAAATCTGATGGATTCTGTCGTCGGAATGTCCAGCCGTGTGTACAGGGCATTACTCAACTCTATCACTGCCAAACCACGTGTTACTACGTGGCTCTGAAACTCCACTGCCAAGCTATAACCATGTGTTACGTTTCCAAATGTAACGGAATTACTGCCAAACCACATGCTATGGTTGTGAATTGCAGAACATTTCACTGCCAAACTCTCTGCCACCTCATTAATTTGCTGCAATGTATCTCTTCAGGATCAGCCCAGCTGAGCCCATAAGTCATTGGAACACTCTGCATTGCTTCTGTAGGAGCTTGCCTTGAGGGCAGTTGGAGTCATGTCTATTGTCTGTGGGCATCTTTAGAATTTTATTTTGAGGGTCAATATGCACCGTAATGTGTATGGAAGTTGGATACCTTTGGATTGCCGATGTGGAGTGAGTGCCAGGATCTCAAGTGTGAAACCCAGCTAAATCTGTAAGGGATTATATCCGGTGGAAGCTGTGGAATCCTGGATGTATTTATAAGCGATATTTGACCACTTTTTATGTTATGGGTTAATATGCTTTGGTAAGAGCCTCATGGTTGATGATGTGGATGGCTAACACTCATGTCTGTCTTTTTGGGCACATTCAAGCTGTTCACTATCTTCATTTGAAATTTTTGTACTTAAAGTGTTCACTTATTGCATTGTTATTATTCAACTGCTACACTTTGAATGCACCATGTCTCATTTGTGACGTAATTTTTGAGCGTCATGATGGGAACACAAGCAATCCCATCGTAGCTGACATAGCTGGGGTTTGTTGGCATCAGTCATGGGTGGCGCTAGCCGCACATGCCATACAAACGCTGGTAGGAGATCGTTTGCGCGCAGGGCGTATATAGGGCACCTCCCCAGGCATAACTTTCTTTGCCATACACTTGAAGATGCTGCATCCTACAAGAGTACTTTGCTCCTATGCACACGCTTAAGGTAGTTACCGTACTGTGATTCTACTATATTGTTTTTTCAGCCAGTTACTTTCTTCTTTACTGTTCTTGGTGATCTGCTCGTGTTGTTTCTGTATTTATATTTTTCGTTACAGTTTACCACTTCTTCTAATTTGGTTTGTGATTCATCACTCCAACCCTACTTGCACGGGTTCTCACGTCCTTCACGTCCTGTGCACCTATTTTTAATTTCACTGCTTCATGGAACACCACATTTATTTATAGGTATATTTATCCATTACAGATCCTTTTGAAGGTTATCACTCTTGTTCATCACTTTGATACATCATGAAGATTAGAAATCTGTGCCCTGGGGATGCTATGTGTGCGGCCTGTTGGCATGCGGCTCTAATCTACCTCAGCTCCCGGGAGAGACAACCTTTCCAGCCCTGGCTCCACATGTACCATATACCATTGTACTCCTTTTTTTACTCAGGATTGGCAATCTAGTCCTTTCCTGTTTTAACGCCATATTAAATTAATTATATTCTATTTTGTCAAACTAGTTTATACGTAAACGCCCTCTGTCCTCAATATGTATAAACACAAGCACGTATATACACAAAATGTGTGTCTATTGGGGGCTGTGGAATTATAAACTCAGCAGCTGCTTATATTTATCATTCCTAAAAATGCATTCATGAAATAAAAGAAACAATTATCCGGTGAACAGATAAGATGTCATAAAACCTCACGGTCTCCTGAACACCTACTATTATACTGGACAGCAGCGCTAATAACAACAAACAATGAATACACTCGTTAGTGAGTAGATATTCGCTGACTCTCAATTACAAGATGCAAATGATGTGCGAATATGTTGCATAGACCAATTACTGAAATAGTTCATTAACAACACATCGCCATAGCTGTGTGTGCAAATAGTCCAAAGAAGAATTCTACAGAGTATGTTCTTTATGTTGGAATTTCTTCACCACCACCGTGTTTTCCACACCACTTTCACATGTGAATTCCAAACATAGGAGGCTTGTGATCAGTGAAGACCCCCTTTTGGTAATATTCTTACCGAAATGCACCGGTGAAATCAACGTATCATACACACATTGAACTCGTCGGCACTGGTTTTTGGCTATTTGTCATCTCCCGTTTAATCCTGTTGTCACCACAGCTTCAATCCTCCCCAACGTTTGTTGTATGAGAAAAAGATGGAACCATATATAGTGTAATTCCATCAAACATCAATTAATTTTATTGCAATAAAACAGCAAAATATAAACTCACAAACGCAATTCTCCATTAGGCATAAAATACAAGACTCAGCAGGCTCATCAGGTTCTCTACGGTTCACCACACTGCTCACCCATCCCATGGAATCTGCGCAATCCACACAAATTGTACGCCTCTGGTCTTGTCCACTGTAGGGTCTCAGATGATGTCTTTTTAAGACGAAACTCGTCAGGGTAACGGTGTATGAAATTTTGTGAACTACAGTGGACAAGACCACTGCTATGGTAAACATTTTAAATCACAGTATACCCTTTAAAGAAGAGTGTACACACTCACCTTTATTGCTGTCCATGCAGCTGAATTCCTCTCTGATGAAAATAAATATTTATATTAAGCCTCCAAGGTCCACCACAGCTCTTACTGGTTCTTCCCTCTGACCATCATTTATTACAGGATACAGTAAGGACATGGAGGTCAGCTGGAGGAACCGGCGAGACAATTGAGGCAGAGTAGATGTCAGCAATAAGTACTTTCATCTGAGCCTTATTTATTTATTACTCATAGAAATATAAGTATCTCTACAGGAGCCAAGTTGGTGTGTCGCTATGGCTATTTTATCAACTTTTGTAGCAAATATGGAATATCATTTTTTTCTATCATCTGAAAGCTAAAGGGTTAATTGTGTTACTCCATTATGTACCCCGACTTAGCGATCAGTCTGGTCCATGATCGCGATCGGACCCATTGACATATGGGGGTGTTCTTCCCCCCCCTCTTTCCCTCCTTCTTATATTTCCCCCCCATCGCCGCCTACTCACCATGCGATTCCCCTTTTTGGAGAATCGCATGTAATCTCTATTCTAGATGCATTGCTTCTGGTCTGCGGCCTGTGTCACTGTGGCATTAGGGAGGAGCATATGGACGCCCAAGGACATCTTAGCTCGGTTTGATCATGTCTCGCCGAGCGAGATGTCCGTGTGTTAGCAGCAATGCCTGCGTATTAGTTTGGGGAGTTTGACATCAAAGGGCAGTGGGAGTGTGCTGCTTTGAGTGCCGCACTAGCCGTGTTTTCGCTGTTCTCTTTCAGCGTGACGTTGGATGCCGGTGATTGCACGGTTGCATTATGGGAAATGTAGTTTCCCGTTCCATCTTGTCCCCCTTGCGCATGCGCATTGCTGCTTTAGGCGTCCGCATCGAGCCGGTGACATCAGACGCCGGCTCGATGGATAGCGGTCTTATATATTGGGACATGATTATATCCGGCTCAGTTGTGGAGGAGCCGTGCTAGGAGGAAGTTCATGCCTTAAAAATGGTTAGTATATAATCCTTAACAATGTATCTCTTGGAATACCTCTTTCTAAGTATCAATTGACTTACAATATATTTTTTCTTTATATTCTAGACACCCTGTAAACAGGCTGTGAAGCTTGCTGGGTGCGCTATCTTTTGTGGTTTAGCTTACTTTGAAGGGGTTTCTGGATACTTTTGTTGGTTTAACAATAAACTCGTGGATCGTAAAAAGGAATCCCTATTTCATCTTTGACTATGTAAGTTGACGAATTAAAATAAATTTGCTCCCTTAGTACACAAAAAGGCATAATGATTAAACCAAAATGATTGCTGGATATGATAGAATAAGCTGATATTATTATAAGATTAATTAATGCTTTTAAAAAAATAACATTTGCTTTAAAAAGTATAATAGACCTATGACTAACTGATATTGTTACAATGAATATTTGGAGAGGTATTTTTCTCTTCTCCATTATGTATGCCTATAGGGTCAGTGATAAATAAAATGGAATTGGGATAGGGTATATGCTGAATTCATTTTGTAATATAATTAAAATGTTAGAATAATTGACCCCCATAAAATATCTTAATATTACAAAAATTTATATTTCCTCTTATCAATTTGTTCCGATTAGTCGCTGTCTGTGCCCTCCTTGCTATATCACTTGGCTGTCGGGCTTGTTGTCCTGCATCTTTTATATCATCTGGAAGATCCTTCTGGCGGTGAATGGGGTGGTGAAGTGGGGGTGAGCATACCTTTCCATTTTTTGAGCCTTACTCGTGCCTTTTATCAACAATATATATGTTGGCTATATGTACAAAACTATGTAAATTGTCTTTAGAATTGGATATTGTGAACTTAATTGCTGTTTTTTCTTTTGTTTGATTTTGTTATTTTGGTAGTTGGCTTATCCTCTGATGAAGCAATAAGCGAAACATGTCGGGATAAATCAATCACAACTACCTCAACCATACCTCTTGCGGGACCACAAAATTGTATACAACATTCTAGTATGACTATATAGGTTGCTTTTTTGTTTTTATGGGATTGTTATAATAAAATATTTATTAAACTTTTATATATATAATTTTTCTTTCTGAGTACTGCACCATTAATGTCCCATTTCCCTGGTTTGGTCTTTCCAAAAAATTTTTTTATTGATATTTCTAATAGGGATGAGGTGCCATGTAATGGGGTGTTGATGGAGGTCTGAATCAGTTCCTTTTTTGATTTTTTACTCCATTGATAGTTCAGTTAAGAGTTGGGTTTCCTCCATTTAAATGCTAATGAATCCAGCTTGTCTGAAATCTGATTAAACAGAAAGTTATGTTATTAGGAAATAGAGGGAGGCAGAAAGTGAGATTATATGGCCATGTTTTTGGGAAGAACACACAAAGCTGGAGGATGGAAGAAGAGTGAGCAGCAATATATGTTTACCACCACAGAAGCTTGCATCAGAATCGATTGAAGTACCTTGTGTATGTAATGTTACAGTATATACCTAGGCTATGGTAAATAGATCATTTTGATTTGATTGCTTGTGTATGGCTAGATTAACCGGTTTCTTCCGTGCCTTTAAACCTATTAAATTTATTACAACTTTTTACATCTTTAAATCTCTTTTAATAGCGTACTAACATGGCCTCTGGCAGAGGCAGATAAACCTAAGAGTAAGGAGGGTAGGATAGAGCGCTGGCAGTGGCAGCTAGTGAGATATATATGCAACAACAATGATAGAAGTCCAGTTAGTATTTGGAAGCTTAGTCAATTTCCTTCTGAATTCAGACCTGTATTAAAGGTTCTGGTCGGTGTTGATAGCGGCAGCCAGCTCAGGAGAGCAGAAGAGACTCTATGGTAATTAGAAGAAGGAAGAGAGAGCAGTGCCACTCTAAGTGTAATATGTTAGTTTAAAAGGCTTTAACCACTTTCAGACCGGACCATTTTGCTGGTAAATGACCAGAGGTCTTTTTACACTTTGGCACTGCGCTGCTTTAACTGGTAATTGCGCGGTCATGCAATGTTGTACCCAAACAAAATTTGCGTCCTTTTCTTCCCACAAATAGAGCTTTCTTTTGATGGTATTTGATTGCCTCTGCGATTTTTATTTTTTGCGATATAAACGTAAAAAGACCGCAAATTTTGAAAAAAAATGATATTTTCTACTTTTTGTTATTAGAAAAATCCAATAAACTCAATTTTAGTCATACATTTAGGCCAAAATGTATTCAGCCACATGTCTTTGGTAAAAAAAAAGTCAATAATTGTATATTTATTGGTTTGCGCAAAAGTTGTCACATCTACAAACTAAGGTACGTTTTCTGGAATTTACGCAGCTTTTAGTTTACGACTGCCTATCTCATTTCTTGAGGTGCTAAAATGGCAGGGCAGTACAAAACCCCCCCAAATGACCCCATTTTGGAAAGTAGACCCCCTAAGGAAATTGATAAGAGGCATGTTGAGCCCATTGAAAAAAAAAATTTTTTTTTTTTTTTTTTACACAAAGTTGTCACTAAATGATATATTGCTCACACATGCTATGGGCGTATGTGAAATGACACCCCAAAATAAATTCTGCTGCTTCTCCTGAGTACGGGGATACCACATATGTGGGACTTTTTGGGAGCCTAGCCGCGTACGGGGCCCCGAAAACCAAGCACCGCCTTCAGGCTTTCTAAGGGCGTAAATTTTTGAGTTCACTTCTCACTACCTATCACAGTTTTGAAGGCCATAAAATGCCAAGATGGCACAAAACCCCCACAAATGACCCCATTTTAGAAAGTAGACACCCCAAGCTATTTGCTGAGAGGCATGTTGAGTTCATGGAATATTTTATATTTTGCCACAAGTTGCGGGAAAATTACAAACTTTTTTTTTTTTTTTTTTTTTTTCACAAAGTTGTCACTAAATGATATATTGCTCACACATGCCATGGGCATATGTGAAATGACACCCCAAAATAAATTCTGCTGCTTCTCCTGAGTACGGGGATACCACATATGTGGGACTTTTTGGGAGCCTAGCCGCGTACGGGGCCCCGAAAACCAAGCACCGCCTTCAGGCTTTCTAAGGGCGTAAATTTTTGAGTTCACTTCTCACTACCTATTACAGTTTTGAAGGCCATAAAATGCCAAGATGGCACAAAACCCCCACAAATGACCCCATTTTAGAAAGTAGACACCCCAAGCTATTTGCTGAGAGGCATGTTGAGTCCATGGAATATTTTATATTTTGCCACAAGTTGCGGGAAAATTACAAACTTTTTTTTTTTTTTTTTTTTTTCACAAAGTTGTCACTAAATGATATATTGCTCACGCATGCCATGGGCATATGTGAAATGACACCCCAAAATAAATTCTGCTGCTTCTCCTGAGTACGGGGATACCACATATGTGGGACTTTTTGGGAGCCTAGCCGCGTACGGGGCCCCGAAAACCAAGCACCGCCTTCAGGCTTTCTAAGGGCGTTACAGTTTTGAAGGCCATAAAATGCCAAGATGGCACAAACCCCCCCCCAAATGACCCCATTTTGGAAAGTAGACACCCCTAAATTTAGGGGTACACTAGTGAGACTAGGTAATAAATGGCGGGTGCCCTGAAACTATAAAAAAATAACTAACCAACCAGCGTCACCTGTAACAGTTATATGGTGATCACTGGTGAAAGGGTTAACTAGGGGGCAATCAGGGGGCTTTATGCGGTAGTATATGGGGGTCCCTGGCGCTATAAAAAGCTGCGGCGAACCTAAATACCTACCTGCCTAACAAGCGTCACCTGTGACACTAATACAGCGATCAGAAAAACGATCGCTTATTAGGCTGGGTTCACACTGGAGCGATGTGGGAACGCCACGAATGCGCGGCGGGTTCCCGCATCGCATGCCTCCCGGCGGCAGTTCACACTGCCCTATGCGAACTGCTGGGAGTGTCAGTGAAATGTTACTGACACCCCCAGATCAGTTCGCATATCGCAGTGCGATCTGCAAACTCGGATCGCATGGTGTGAACACCCATGCGATCCGATTCTGCTGCGGGCCAAAAAAAGGGTCCCGTGCGAATTTGCGGCGGGTGCGGCGGGTGCGGCGAATGGCTGAACTCGAATCGCACAGAGATCGGATGTGATTTGCACTGCAGTGCGGTGCGAATCACATCCGTTCTCAAACCGCTGCAATGTGAACCCAGCCTTAGTGACACTGGCGACGGGGGGTGATCACGGGGTTAAACCTTTATTGGGGGGGTTAGGGGGGTACCTTAGAACTAAAGGGGGCTAACCCTAACTGCCCTAACAGTTATTAGTCACAAATGACACCCGCCGGGTGATCAGGGGGTTAAACCTTTATTAGGTAATAAATGGCGGGTGCCCTGAAACTATAAAAAAATAACTAACCAACCAGCGTCACCTGTAACAGTTATATGGTGATCACAGGTGAAAGGGTTAACTAGGGGGCAATCAGGGGGCTTTATGCGGTAGTATATGGGGGTCCCTGGCGCTATAAAAAGCTGCGGCGAACCTAAATACCTACCTGCCTAACTAGCGTCACCTGTGACACTAATACGGCGATCAGAAAAATGATCGCTTATTAGGCTGGGTTCACACTGGAGCGATGCGGAAACGCCGCGAATCCGCGGCGGGTTCCCGCATCGCATGCCTCCCGGCGGCAGTTCACACTGCCCTATGCGAACTGCTGGGAGTGTCAGTGAAATGTTACTGACACCCCCAGATCAGTTCGCATATCGCAGTGCGATCTGCAAACTCGGATCGCATGGTGTGAACACCCATGCGATCCGATTCTGCTGCGGGCCAAAAAAAGGGTCCCGTGCGAATTTGCGGCGGGTGCGGCGGGTGTGGCGGGTGCGGCGGGTGCGGCGAATGGCTGAACTCGAATCGCACAGAGATCGGATGTGATTTGCACTGCAGTGCGGTGCGAATCACATTCGTTCTCATAAACCGCTGCAATGTGAACCCAGCCTTAGTGACACTGGCGACGGGGGGTGATCACGGGGTTAAACCTTTATTGGGGGGGGTTAGGGGGGCACATTAGAACTAAAGGGGGCTAACTCTAACTGCCCTAACAGTTATTACAGTCACAAATGACACCAATGCAAAAAAAAAAAAAAAAAAAATGACATTGGTGTCACTGTGACTGGGGGGCAGGGGTAATTGGGGGGGTGATCGGGGGGTAAAGGGGGGGTGTGAGTGTGCCTGGCATGTTCTACTGTGTGTGTAGAGTGTTGGTGCAACTCACCGATCCGCTCTCCTCCGTGTCGGAACGAAAAATACCGACACGGAGGAGAGAATACATCACTTCCTCTCCTGTGTTTACATTACAGGAGAGGAAGTGATGTCACCGGGGATTTCCATTCGTCGAGAGCGATCGCGAGGGGGTGGCCATGAATGAATGGCCGCCCCCTCATCCCGGATCGCTCTCGACGGAATGCCGACCGCCGCAGGCACCGGGGGGGGGCCCGATCGGGCCCCCCACCCGCGGGCAGGCAGGGACTTATATATACGCCCATATGCCTGCCCGTGCCATTCTGCCGACGTATATCGTCGTGCGGCGGTCGGCAAGTGGTTAATTGGCTTTAAAAGTAAACTCACATTTGAGCAGGGGTATACAGGCATAGGTTGTATGGTTCTGTTAGATGTCCTGGGTGTTCCCTCGATTCCAACTGGGCAGCAGTGATGGATCAGTCCCTGGCCGCTAACTCCAAGGCTGGCAGATTTTACAGCAGGCACGTCAGCAGGGCACGTCAGCGGGCATGTCAGCTGCTTGAGAACAGGGGGCGTGGCTTCAGTTCTCGCGTTCCAAGCATGTGTGTTCCTTCATCAGGCAAATAATCTGGCCATCATCAGCAGGGTTTATATAGAGATAGGGGAGAGGAAAGGGAGGCGCAAGAAGACACTCACGAAACAAGGCAAGGTATTGACCTTCCAAGATGCCCGGGGTGCCATCACAAAAGGGGATATCTTACTTGCAAAGGTTAAAATTACAGATGAACTGTATCAGCTGAACTGCAATGAGGTGGGTAATACAGCCATGGAGGAAAAACATTCAAACTGCATTCACACAGTGCATAGACGGCTTGGGCACAGAAGTCCTGACATAATAAAGAAATTAAACTGTTACTAAACCCACAACAGTAAAATCAGTCTGTACATGCAGTAAAGCATGCTTGTTATACTCAATGTGGCACCTAAGGGGTTAATCCTCCACATTGTGTACAAAGGCTGTTTGATCCTGATTTCTCTGATCCTCCCCTCCTTTCACCGTCCCCTGATAATTTCCTGATAACACAGAGTCTTTGGAGTCAGGCTGCAAATGCTCAGTTTGGTGTGTATTGCTAGAGATTTTTTTTCTTGGGAGAGTGCATGTGATCAGCATAGGCCCAATAAGCATTGTCCAGACAGAGGGTCAGGGGTATTTTGGTCTCATATGACAGTCAGAAAACTCCTCTTTAACCAGTGCTTGGCTGAACACTGATAGAAGTCACAAGACTGCTATATACTGCTGATGAGAAAGGGTATTAAGCAGATATTTACTAAAATAATTATATTCCCATGTTCTATGTATTGTGGGAGACAAGCTATAATGAATACAGGGTCCTGGGTTTAGTAACACTTTAACTGAGAATGATTGTGCAAGTCGAATAAAAATGAGTCACTGTGATCAAACAATAAAATGCACCAGCTGTATAGAAGGGGAGATTGCCAGAAAAGCCTTTCCAAAGCAGAGTAACAGCAGAGCTAAAAATTTAATTCCCTAGACCTAGTTTATTCAGATCTTTACATTAAGCAACAAATTTAGCAAAATGTCAAGTGTATTGTGTACAGACAAGGCAACTGAATATGCAGGTGATTCTCAGAAAACATGGCATAATATTTTAAACTACTGTACCATATATCCCAGAACAAAATGGGGTTGCAGAAAGAATGAACTCTGTGAGAGTGGAAGAACCATGCTGTTTGATGCAGATATGCCAACCACATACTGGGGGAAGGCAATTATGACTGCATGCTATCTCCAAAATTACCAGGAAATGGTGGAAGAAAACTGTGGAAGGGTCCCAAATTTGAACCATCTAAACATTTTTGGAAGCAAAGCCTATGTGCACATCCCAATAGAAAAATGTACAAAATGGGATGCTTGCTCAAAAGAAGGTGTACTTGTGCAATACAGTGAATCTCAAAAAAGATACAGAATTCTACACCAAGACACAAACAAAGTAACCATCATTAACCACCTCAATACAGGGCATGTACCCCCCCCCCCCCCCCTTCTTGCCCAGACCAATTTTCAGCTTTCAGCACTCTCACACTTTGAATGACAATTAGTCATGCAACACTGTACCCATATGAAATTTGCATCACACAAATAGAGCTTTCTTTTGGTGGTATAATCACTAGTGAGTTTTTTTATTTTCTTGTGCTATAAATAAAGAAAGGCCGTACATTTTGTGAAAAAAATGTCTTGTTCTTTGTTTCTGTCATAAAACTTTGCAAATTAGTCATTTTTCTTCATAAATTTTGGCCAAAATTTATGCTGCTACATAGTTTTTGTAAAAATAACTAAAATTAGTGTATATTATTTGGTCTTTGTGAAAGTTATAGAGTCTACACACTATGGTGCCAATCACTGATCACATCTGATCAGGCCTTCAGTACATCAGGTGTATCTCATTTCTTTGAAAGTAGACATTCCAAGGTATTAAGTAAGTAGCATGGTGAGTTTGTTTAAGTTGTCATTTTTCCCCACAATTCTTTGCAAAATGAAGATTTTTTTTCTTTTTTTTTACAAAATTGTCATATTATCAGGTTATTTCTCACACACAGCATATGCATACAACAAATTACACCTTGAAATACATTCTGCTAGTCTTCCTGAGTATAGAGATACAACATGTGTGAGACTTTTACACAGCCTGGCCATATACAAAGGCCCAACATTGAAGTAACACCTTCAGGCTTTCTACAAGCATAAATGACACATCTCATTTCTCAACCATCTATTACACTTTTGAAGGCCCTGGAGCACCAGGACAATGGAAACGCCCACAAAATGACCCCATTTTGGAAAGATAACACCCCAATGTATAATCTATGAGGCATAATGAGTCCTTTGAACAGATCATTTTTTTTCCAGAAGTTTTTGGAATATATATATATATATACACAAAGTTGTCAATTTATAAGATATTTCTAACACATAGCATGTATGTAGCAAAAATGACACCCCAAAATACATTCTGCTACTCTTCCCGAGTATGTCAATACCATATGTGTGAGACTTTTATACAGCTTGGCCACATACAGAGGCCCAACATTGAAGAAGTACCTACAGGCGTTCTAGGAGCATAAATTACAGATCTTATTTTATTCCTACCTATCACACTTTTGAAGGTCCTGGAGCACCAGAACAGTGGAATTACCCACAAATTAACCCCATTTTGGAAAGAAAACATCCCAATGTATATATTCTATGAGGTATGGGCTGCAGATAGGTACTCGGGTACTCTGATAGGCTAGAGACAGGTACTCGGGTAACTTGATGAGCTGCAGACAGGTACTCGGGTGCTCTGATGGGCTGGTGACAGGTACTCGGGTACTCTGATGTGCTGGTGACTGATATTCAGGTACTCTGAAGGGCGGTAACAGGTACTCGGGTGCTCCGTACTCATATGAACTGTGACAGGTACTCAGGTACTCAGATGGACTGTGACAGGTACTCGGGTACTCAGATGAACGGTGACAGGTACTCAGGTACTCAGATGAACTGTGACGGGTACTCAGGTAGTTGGGTACTCAAATGAACTGTGACAGGTACTCAGGTATTCTGATGTACTGTGACAGGTACTCGGGTACTCAAATGAACTGTGACAGTTACTTTGATGGGTGGTGACAGGTACTTTGATGGCTGGTCACAGGTACTTTGATGGGTGGTGACAGGTCCTCTTTATTGGGAAATCAGTGTGTGTTGATGTACACTGTAAGCGCTAGCGAGGTGTTACCGCAATCTCCTTCTCACACACAATCGGTGTGTGAGGAGGAGAACCCAGTAACTTCTCGTTACGGCTCTGTGTTTACATTTAATGATTGGCTGTGAAAGGATCACAGCCGGTCATGAGGTAAACAGCCACCGGCCAGTGGCTGTTTATCAGCGTCGGTGATGAGCAATGTTCCTGGGATCACGTGGTAAATAGCCATGCCCAATGGCTGTTCACCCCCCTAGGTGGCGAGCAGTGTCTTTGTGACACACCGCCACCGAAGGTACAGGGCTGCGTGCACACAATCGCTAGCATGCCCCATTTAAATGGACGGCCGTCATATGACGCCCACCCAGAACAAGAGCCATGCTGCCTGGCCGTCATATGACGGCCAGCGGGTGGCAAGCAGTTAAGGTGTCATTGTCAATTAAACTTGTGTGTGTTCAAAAAAAAGTGTGTTCAAAATTTCCTGAACTAACACAAACTTTTGAAACCGAGGGAAATTCCACATCAGTGTCACATGAAGATAAGCGACAAAGTAACAGAAATAGAAATTAAACACAGACAATCTAAATGCTGTAGAAGAAGAAACCAGACCACAAAGCCTTCAATCAGGCAATCCCCCAGAAGCAATAACGGCATCCCAGACAAATGCCTGTCCTATATTGCTTGCGTAGCATTAAAACCAGAGCCAGATTCACAGGATGAGATGCAAATACTTCCAACTGATGAGAAACAAATGGATCAGAGCTGCTCATGACGTTTGCAGATGCTTTGACAAAATCGCTTACAAGAAATAGATTTATTGAACTGAGATCCGAAATGGGACTAATGCAAGGAGTAGTTGTTTAGTGGTGTTGTTGGAATACATTGTTCATGTATTTTGTGCAACAACTACATCAGCCAGTAGATGGTAGTGTTTAAAAGTTTGTAGCTGCATCTATGGTTAAACTCTATGTCTTTTCTTTATAATAAAGTTTCCTGTTTCCTTAAGCAGTTAAGCAGCAAAGCCCATATGGACTGTGTACTGTCTGTCTGTTCTGTTGGTCTATATACTATATACAGAATTTCTAACAAGACTGTTATATTTGTATTACTCGTGCCAGTTTTCACATAGAGTGACTCATTTGGAAACTTGCATAGATAGCAGTGGCGGCTGGTGAAGTTTTAGGATGGGGGGGGCGCCAGACCCCGCCCTTTCTTTTTGACCCCTCCCATGGGCCTGGTTTCAACAAAATAGTGGGCGTGGCTCTAAGGTGGTGTGGTTAGTGTCTGAGATGAACGAGGGACGGAGGCAGAGGGAGAGAGGGATGGAGGGACAGCAGGGACAGATCCTACACAACAATAGAAATATGTGTATTCTAGAAAGTTTAACAATCAGCAGATAAAGATATTTCAAACACCTGGTGTTAGCACTTCAATCATCCCGGCACCATGGTTGTTATGGTGTCAGGATAATTGAAGAGCATTATTTATATTATAACATTGTAATATAAAATGAAATCATTCAACTCACCATAATGCAGAATCAGTGGGAGCCCTGAGCGTGTCACTAGCCACGTCGCCTACCACCAGATGCCATCAGGTGTCCCCAGCAGAGTCCCTCCTTACATGCAGCCTGTGTCCCACCAAATGCAGCCTGTGTCCCCATCAATTGCAGCAGTATGTGTCATCACCAAATTGCAGCAGCATGGGTCCCCATCTAATTGCAGCAGCATGTGTCACAGTTCAAATTGCAGCAGCATGTGTCACCATCAATTGCAGCAGCATGTGTCACCACAAAATTGCAGCAGCATGTGTCACCATCAATTGCAGCAGCATGTGTCACTATGAAATTGCAGCAGCATGTGTCCCACCAAATTGCAGCAGCATGTGTCACCACCAAATTGCAGCAGCATGTGTCAACATCAATTGCAGCAGCATGTGTCATCACCAAATTGCAGCAGCATGTGTCCCAACAACTTGCAGCAGCAAGTGTCACCACCAAATTGCAGCAGCATGTGTCACCACCAAATTGCAGCAGCATGTGTCACCATCAATTGCAGCATGTGTCCCACTAAATTGAAGATGCATGCATCCCACCAAATTGCCACTAAGTTAAAGCAGCATGTGTCCCACCAAGTTGCAGCATTATGTGTCACCAAGTTGCAGCAGCATGTGTCCCACCAAGTTGCAGCAGCATGTGTCACCAAGTTGCAGCAGCATGTGTCCCACCAAGTTGCAGCAGCATGTGTCCCACCAAGTTGCAGCAGCATGTGTCCCACCAAGTTGCAGCAGCAGGTGTCCCACCAAGTCGCAGCAGCAGGTGTCCCACCAAGTTGCAGCAGCATGTGTCCCACCAAGTTGCAGCAGCATGTGTCACCAAGTTGCAGCAGAATGTGTCACCAAGTTGCAGCAGCATTTGTCACTAAGTTGCAGCAGACTGTGTCACCAAGTTGTAGCAGAATGTGTTACCAAGTTGCAGCAGAATGTATCACCAAGTTGCAGCAGCATGTGTCACCAAGTTGCAGAAGAATGTGTCACCAAGTTGCAGCAGAATGTGTCACCATGCTGCAGCAGCATGTATCCCACCAAGTTGCCGCAGAATGTGTCACCAAGTTGCAGCAGCATGTGTAACCAAGTTGCAGCAGAATGTGTCACCAAGTTGCAGAAGAAGGTGTCACCAAGTTGCAGCAGCATGTGTCCCACCAAGTTGCAGCAGCCTCACATCAAACCCCCCTTACTTACCTTGCAGTGTGTTGTCCTCTCCAGCGATGTCTCCTCATACTTCCTGGTTCCTCTCTCCTGGGCGCAATTGGAGAGAGAAAACAGGAAGTGACATCATCTCAGATGTCAATCAAACCGCCCGGCCGTAGCAATATATACTACGAACGGGCGGAAGCTATTCCGTGCTTCACAAAGCGCTGCAAGGCGGGTAAACGCCCGCAAATGAAGCGACACGTCTGCAATCTCGTGATTGCACAGACGTGGCACTTCCCATTGGTGCAATGTGTCCGGCGTCGGACTGTGTCCGGTGTCCCAACACAGTGCACTTAAGGACTTTTTTTTTTTAAAGGGCCAGCTTTTTTTTGACTGCTTGGAGGGGGGTGCAGTGCCCAGGCGCCCCCTATGGATGAAAAAACGATCAAAAACAGCGCATCAAAGGGACTAGTAGATTGATGTGAAAAAGACTTTAAAATGTCATTTATTAAATGTAAACAATGAACACAGACATCTGATCCCTGCAGGATCTAAAACACATAAAAAACACCAATCATAAAACGGACAGATGTTTGATAATGAAAAGCTCCTCAGATCTCTCAATTAAAACTTTGGAAAGGTGAAAACCAAAGACCAATGTGCACAGCTATCGAATGCCTAATGAATGCAATCAAACATCTGAAAGAACCCAGAGCGTTGTATGAAAAGTCAGTGTAAACGAATGGAACAACGTTCCTAGACACACTCCTAGGGACACTCACTTCATAGGTGTTCAATGGGCTGCAGAGCTGATGAGTCCAGTCTGATGACCGAGGGGGAGGTGTTTATTTCAGCTCCATCTGAAGCGTTCGGCTTGGAGGCAGAGGTGTAATGCGCTCCTGCGCTTTGACAAAGCGCAGGAGCGCGAAACATGTAAGCAGGAGAGTCGGCATAGCAACCTTCCCCTTCACAGCCTTCCACGTGACAAGCCTCTCATGTGATCCACAGCCGCTCGGACAAGCGGCGCTGCAAGCAGTGCAGCGTTCTCTAAGCTGCCTATGTGTACAGCTGATATCATCTGGTGACTAAGCTTGATCCTTACCACCCAGCGTGCAGCATTACACCTCTGCCTCCAAGCCGAACGCTTCAGATGGAGCTGAAATAAACACCTCCCCCTCGGTCATCAGACTGGACTCATCAGCTCTGCAGCCCATTGAACACCTATGAAGTGAGTGTCCCTAGGAACGTTGTTCCATTCGTTTACACTGACTTTTCATACAACGCTCTGGGTTCTTTCAGATGTTTGATTGCATTCATTAGGCATTCGATAGCTGTGCACATTGGTCTTTGGTTTTCACCTTTCCAAAGTTTTAATTGAGAGATCTGAGGAGCTTTTCATTATCAAACATCTGTCCGTTTTATGATTGGTGTTTTTTATGTGTTTTAGATCCTGCAGGGATCAGATGTCTGTGTTCATTGTTTACATTTAATAAATGACATTTTAAAGTCTTTTTCACATCAATCTACTAGTCCCTTTGATGCGCTGTTTTTGATCGTTTTTTCTGCTGCATCCATTTTTTGCCAAGTCCATAATGGGTTAACAGCCGCACATTGAGACCATCTACAGGACATTTATTTAAATAAACGAACATCCCACGAGATAGCCAAGCGCTCTTAAAGAGTCCAGTCATTTGTGCGCCAACTTTATATTGTTTTGCCCCCTATGGATGGGCCGCCCCTGCTAGGTAGAGAATAAAGAAAACAATCTGATGTGTTTGGCTTTGTTGTGTTATAGGCCAAAGGGCTGTCATTCTTCATTACTAGGTGAGACACTGACCTCCGACAATCATCTGTACCTCAGTGTCTTGGGGTACCTAAAATCATAGCTCCCAACTGTCCCTGATTTTGAGGAACTGTCCCTGATTTGGGGCAAAGTCCCTCTGTCCCTCATTCCTTCTCATTTTTCCCTTTATTTTGTTCTAAACTATATAGATGTATATAAAATACACAAAAAAGTGGTTCCCAGTGCTAAATCTTTCATCTGATTTCAAAATTTTGCTGCATTTGTAAATTTCAAAAGCCAATATAAAGGAATAGTAGTGGTAAAAAAAGCACTTGTGGGTTTACCCAATCTTATTTTTTTGTACAATTCTCCTTTAAGAGGGCATGGCAGGGGGTGTGTCCTATGCCTGCATACTTTTGCTGATAGGTGTTCCTCATTCCCATCTCAAAAAGTTGGGAGGTATGCCTAAAATGCTTTTACTTGTTCTGCGTTAGTAAATCCAGGTTCAGCATGACAGCCCTGTAGTATACAGCATCAGAAAAAAGGCTGCAAGGACAGCTCCTGTATTTCCTTTTCAACAGGTTCCCTTTGATATGTGTTTTAACCACTTGCTTACTGGGCACTTAAACACCCTTCCCGCCCAGACCAATTTTCAGCTTTCGGGGCTCTCACACTTTGAATGACAATTACTCAGTCATGCAACACTGTACCCAAATGAATTTATTGTCCTTTTTTTCCCACAAATAGAGCTTTCTTTTGGTGGTATTTGATGACCTCTGGGGTTTTTATTTTTTGCGCTATAAATGAAAAAAAAACGCATATTTCTTTGTTTCTGTGACAAAATTATGCAAATTATTAATTTTTCTTCATAAATTTTGGCCACAATTTATACTGCTACATGTCTTTGGTAAAAATAACCCAAATTAGTGGATATTATTTGGTCTTTGTGAAAGTTAGGGAGTCTACAAGCTATGGTGCGAATCATACAAAATTGATCACAACTGATGTACTGGTGGCCTATCTCATTTCTTGTGACCCGAACAAGCCAGGAAAGTACAAATACCCCCCAAATGACCCCTTTTTGGAAAGTAGACATTCCAAGGTATTTAGTAAGAGGCATGGTGAGCTTTTTGATGTTGTCATTTTTTTCCCACAATTCTTTGCAAAATTAAGATTTTTTATTTTTTTTCACAAAATTGTCATTGTAATAGGTTATTTTTCTCACATGGCATGTGTATACCACAAATGACACCCCCCAAAAAAATTCTGCTACTCCTCCTGAGTATTACAATACCACATGTGTGGGACTTTTTCACAGCCTGGCCACATAGAGAGGCCCACCATGCAGGGAGCGCCATCATGTGTTCTAGGAGCATAAATTACACATCTAACTTGTTGACTACCTATTACACTTTTGAAGGCCCTGGAGCACCAGGACAATGACACGTGACACTGATGACAGATGGCACTGATACGTAGCAATGATGACACTTATACATGGCACTGATGACACGTGGCACTGATGACAGATGGCACTAATATGTGGCACTGATGACAGATGGCACTTATACGTGGCACTGATGACAGATCGCACTTATACGTGGCACTGATGACACGTGGCACTAATACGTGGCACTGATGGCAGATGGCACTAATACGTGGCACTGATGACAGATGGCACTGACAACAGATGGCACGTGACACTGACAGGTGGCACTGATGACAAATGGCACTGATACGTGGCACTGATGACAGATAGCACTAATATGTGGCACTGATGACAGATGGCACTATGTGGCAATGATGACACATGGCACTGATGACAGATGGCACTTATACGTGGCACTGATGACAGATGGCACTGGGGACAAATGGCACTGACAACAGGCGGCACTGGGGACAGATAGCACTAACAGGTGGCACTGGGGACAGATAGTGCTAACAGGTGGCACTGGGGGCAGGTAGCACTGGGGAGGATGGCACTGGGGAGGATGGCACTGGGGGAGGATGGCACTGGGGGAGGATGGCACTGGGGCGGATGGCACTTTTTTTTACTTACGGACGCTGCAGCCGTTCATCTCTCTCTTCTCAACCGCTGTCGAGGGAGAGCGGCGCTGAGAGATGATCTCATATGTTTACATATGAGATCATCTCTCATTGGATAGGCTGATCGCGCTGTAAACGGCCGCTGTGATTGGCCGTTTACAGCGATCTGTGACTGGCTGTGTCCGAGCGACACGGCCAGCACAGAACTTCCCCGATGCGCACTCCCGGGAGCGTGCATTGCGGAAGTAAACAGGAGGACGTCCAGGGACGGCCTCCCGGCCAGTGGCGGAATTATAGGGGTCGCCAAGATCGCCATGGCGACCGGGCCCCTTGCTGCAGGGGGCCCGAGGGCTCCCTGTACTTCTGCGATAGGAGGGAAGGCTGAGAGGAGCTCACAATCATCAGCCGAACTGAAATCGGCACTGTGCGGCAGCTCCTCACATTAGGCTTAGTGAAAGCAGTGTGTGCTCTTTGTCTCCCCCTAGAGTGCAGTACCCACCAGGAAGAGGTAAATGTCTGCTGTTTTTTTTTAATAAGCCTATCTACTGTATTTGTGATTGTATGTGTGTGTGTGAGCATGCTTGTATGAGTGAACATGCTTGTATGTGTGTGTGTGAGCATGCTTGTATGAGTGAACATGCTTGTATGTGTGTGTGTGAGCATGCTTGTATGAGTGAACATGCTTGTATGTGTGTGTGTGTGTGTGAGCATGCTTGTATGAGTGAACATGCTTGTATGTGTGTGTGTGAGCATGCTTGTATGAGTGAACATGCTTTTATGTGTGTGTGTGTGTGAGCATGCTTGTATGAGTGAACATGCTTGTGTGTGTGTAAGCATGCTTGTATGAGTGAACATGCTTTTATGTGTGTGTGTGAGCATGCTTGTATGAGTGAACATGCTTGTGTGTGTGTGTGTGTGTGTGAACATGCTTTTATGTATGTGTGTGTGAGCATGCTCGTATGTGCGTGTGTGTGAGCATGCTTGTATGTATGTGTGTGAGCATGCTTGTATGTGTGTGTGAGCATGCTTGTATGTGTGTGTGAGCATGCTTGTGTGTGCGTGAGCATGCTTGTGTGTGAGCATGCTTGTATGTGTGTGTGTGTGTGAGCATGCTTGTATGTGTGTGTGTGTGTGTGTGAGCATGCATGTGTGTGAGCATGCATGTATGTGTGTGAGCATGCATGTATGTGTGTGAGCATGCATGTATGTGTGTGTGTGAGCATGCATGTATGTGTGTGTGTGCGAGCATGCTTGTATCTGTGTGCGTGCATGCTTATATCTGTGTGCGTGAGCATGCTTGTATGTATGTGTGTGTGTGTGAGCATGTATGTGTGTGTGTGAGCATTAATGTATGTGTGTGTGTGTGTGAGCATGCTTGTGTGTGTGAGCATGCTTTTATGTGTGTGAGTGTGTGTGAGCATGCTTATATGTGTGTGTGTGAACATGCTTGTATGTGTGTGTGAGAGCATGCATGTATGTATGTGTGTGTGTGTTCATATATGTATGTGTATGTATGCATGTGTGTGTGTATGTGTTTATCAGTGGCGGTGCATCCAAAAGGGTGCACAGGTTCCACCCCCTCTATGACCAATGGATAGATTCATGCATAGCATAGCATGAATCTATCCATGGCCACCACTGCCACCCCCATATTTAGGTGTCTGGTTCCTTTTGGGTGCCGGGTGCCTGAATTACAGCGGCGGGGGGTGTTTTTGTAGCGCCTGATTAGAGCCATGGGCTATAATAGGCTTCAAAATAGGTGAACTGCGAGCGCCATGCTTGACGCTCACAGTCTACCCAGCCAGGTGTGTTAGAAAAGTGAATTAATATTCACTTTCCTAACACTGAACCGCCTCTCCACCAATCAGGTGTGCGGGTCTTTTACCCATCACTTGATTGGCTGAAACGATAGACACAGCTATTGGACGCCCTTCAGGAGGAGAGGACGGGAGATGAGGATGGCAGTAGCTGCATGGAGGACCCCGCTCATGGCCGTTACCCGCTGCCCCACCAAGACAGGGTAAGTGGCGGGCAGACAGTGAGCGGGCAGTGGGGATTCACAGTGGCAGCATTTGATGGGCACAGTAGCAGCATTTAATGGGCACAGTAGCAGCATTTGATGGGCACAGTGGTAGCATTTGATGGGCACAGTGGCGGCATTTGATGGGCACAGCGGTGGCATTTGATGGGCACAGCGGTGGCATTTGGGCACAGCGGCAGAGTTTGATGGGCACAGTAGTGACATTTGATGGTACAGTGGTGGCATTAGATGGTACAGTGGTGGCGTTTGATGGGCACAGTGGCTGTAATTGATGTTTTTTAAATCGGTTCCTTTATATGCAGCCACCCACTTGGGACTGGGCCCTGGTGTTCCACCATCGGGCTCGGAGAAAAGAGCCCTGTCCGGAGGTCGGGGGGGGGGGGGGCCCGCCATGGTTTCCTGCATCGGGGCCCTGAAGGTTCTAGTTACGCCACTGCTCCCGGCAGATAGCGCGAAGCAGTTAAATATCCATATGGGAAGCAATTTATTGGGTGAACTTTCAGCATTTTTAATTAGAGGATTTTGAAACACTATAATGTCAGCAGAAGTTAAAAAACACACACAATGGGAACTTAGAAGGCTAAATGTTGGAATTATCCTGAATAAATAATGGAATACAAACTGTATTATTAGGGATTCAAACAGTTTTTCCTGACAGACTCCATGGAAGACTTCGGGTGGGTTTACCCTACCTCCTCTCCAATGCTATAGGACCCCACTCCCACTACCAGAGACTGCGTTCCTTTTTTGTCCTCCTCATTTGGACCTACAAAGCGATGCACTTACATTACCAAATCGATCGAGGTGGATGCCGGGCAGGATCAAGACAGCCCAGGGCCCAGCCATGTGGTTCTAGGCCTCTGTGTCCTGTAGTAGGGATGGCCTTTGTATGCCCAAGCATGGTGCATTGGCTAGCAGGTCTGAATTCCTCCCATGGCAGCAGTTTCTGTGACTTTGCCCCATTTGACTCCCTTTTGTGCCTTTATCTTTGTTTTTCCCCCCTTCCTATTTCACATTTTTCCCCTTTCTTTTTTTGGTGTGGTTATGGTGCCAGAAATGCAGGAGCATTCCAGAATATGGTTCTCTCTTCCGGGTCATGGTCCCGATGCGCAACTGTGGGCGAAGCTGAGGCTTGGTTTCACGCATGCAGTGTGGCTGGGGACCCGGCGGCCGCACAGGCGCTGTACGACAGCTCACCTGTGCGCAGGCTCAGTCCAGGCAAGGCAGTGACGTCATATCGGCAGGGATATTTGAATCCCTGAGACCCCTGCTAACCCGAGGATCACCGTGAACAGCTTTGTGTCAGCTCCTCCAGGCGCCAGGCTCCCAGTTTGGTGTAAGCTTGGCCTGGGGCTATGGGACAGAGTGGGGGGCTGAGATACCTCTTAAAGGGGATCTGCACTGCTATGTATTCCTTTGTTCCAGGACGTAGGAGTGCTCCTACAGACTGCAGGATCATCACCTAATCGTCCGCCAGGGTGCTATGGACAGATCACTGCCTCAGTGCGACCAGACCTCACGCTTTAGATATGTGAGGCGTGAGAAGGGGAGCCAGTCCAGGTGGAAATGGTCATTTTCCCTAACGTTATGTCTTGCCTTTCTCCCTTTTTTTAGCCCTTTCAGGTCAGACCATCAGCTTACTGTCCAAGATGACAGGGATCTTGCCAGGCTGCAACGCCCACCTTCGTCAAGGTCCAGACGTGACTCTCTGTCTAGGACCCAACAACAGAGGAGATGTTCCCATTTCTCCTCCCAACAGAGGAGAGGTTCCAATTCCTCCTCTAAACACCACACCCACCGCCACGACAGCCGCTCTGACCGCAGATCCTGCTGGGGTTGTGGGACCCTAGTCCCGGAAGGCAAGTCCTTATCTCGCCCTTGTTATGCCAAGGCGGTCAGGGGAAAAAGAAGTTGAAAACCAGCGAATGGAGTCGCTAGTCAAATGGGTGTTGCAACAATCCCTCAAAGAGTGGGGTACATCTCACAGACGGTGCCAGTCGACCATACTATCTGTTACCCTGGCTGTCGAAGCCCAGGGTAACAGATATGGGATCTGGGCCCATACCAGCCTTATGATTCCTCCCCTGATTCCTTGCACAGCAAGATGGAGGGAGATGAGTTTGGAGGCTTCGATTTCACCCTGGTTTCCCCACTAATTAAAGCGGATAAAGAGGCCCTTAAGTGGGAAGATTCTTCTATTCCAGCTAAACAGAGAAAATTCTTTAAGCATCCGGGGAAAGAACGTGACAGTTTTCCACTCCTTACTGAATTTAAAGGATATTATTGACAAGGAATGGAGCAAGGTAGACAAAAAGACCTCTATGTCAAATAAAACTTCCAGAGTATACCCCTTCAAGGCAGAGAAAGGGAAATATCTGGAAAACGCTCCCTTCGTGGACGCAGCTTTGATGCGACTAGCTAAACATGTCACTCTCCCTTTAGAAGATGCGGTATCCTTCAAAGATGGACTTAAGAGAAGAATAGACCAAGACCGTAAAAGGATCTACTGGTCAGCCGGGATGGCTTGCAAGCTTGCTTTGGCCTTGTGGCCATGTCCAAGGCCATGGAGGTCTGGATGGAGATTGTAGACTCCGTGTTCAAAGGAGTCTCAGAAGAATTGACTAGGGGCTACGCAATCCAGGAGCTGAAGCTAGCATTAGCCTTCCTGGAGGAAGCTTCAATCGACCTTATCCGCCTATCGGCCTGGACTATGCTGTCCTCGGTCACAGCCAAGCGGGCCTTATGGTTGCGCCCCTGGCTTGGCGATCCAACATCCAAGCAGGCCTGGTGTAGGATCCCCTTTGAAGGGTCCTCGCTGTTTGGTGATAAACTGGATAACGCCATAGCACGGGCCACGGGTGAGAAGTTGGGCTTCCTGCCTCAGGAGAGGTGTCTGTTCAGCCAAAAGAGGCCTCAGCACAGAAGACATAGTACTGAGCATTCAAGGGGAGCATGCTCTTATAGGCCCGGCCGTGATGTTAGAAGGAATTGAAACAGAAGACAGGCATCTTTCCAGAAACTTGCTAAGAGCCAGGCGTCCAGTGGATGAGAACCGGCTAAGCCATTTTTAGATTGGGCCTGCCAAGGCGGGTCAGGTGGGAGCGCGTCTGCTTCTCTTCCGGCACATCTGGGTGGCCTCAATCTAAGACTATTGGACCATCAAGACGGTCTCCATAGGCCATACATGGTCCTTCACCAGTATTCCTCACGCCAGATTTATTTCCACTCTACTTCCACAGTCGAAAGAAAAGAAACAGGTGTTACTGTCCTATGTGGAGTCACTGGTAGTAAAGGAGGCCATGGTGCCTGTCCTGAAAAGTGAAGGGTTCCAGGGGGTATACTCCCCTCTTTTCCTACTGCAGAAGATACTAGACATGAGCGATTAGTTTCGTACGAATCTCAAATTCGTACGAATTTCTCAAAATTCGTACGTTCGGGAGGATCCGAAATACGAATTGCCGTGCGTCCGAATTCTGTACGGAATACGAACTTTTGTTTACGAATTCTGGATTTCGGATCATCGTTTTTTGCGGCGTTTTTTTGCGGCATTTTTTACCGCGATTCGCAGCGTTTTTTACCGCGTTTTTCAGTCATTATGCTTATTATGACTTGCAGAAGACTTCTGTGATAGAAGTCAATGTAAGTTGCCTGAAGACATCAGTGAAGGACTTTCATCCTCTCTGGGCAGGCTGCCAAGAAAAGAACAAAATGATACAATGTTTCTTCTTCAATGGGCTGAACTCCTGTGTAGAAGTTCTCAGTTTAACCAAAGACTAAATCTTTTTTGACACTTGTTGCTTACAAGTAAAAATCCAGTATTTTCTGCTAGAAAATCACTCAGAAGCCCCAAAAATTATATATATTTTTTTAGCAGAGACCCTAGGGAATAAAATAGTGGTTGCAGGTGTCATTGCTGTATGTCACGCTGCTAATGTCAGTGCTTTCTAGAGGTCGACCGAAAAAAAAAGGGCTAACTTGCGTTTGAAAGACCTCTGCGCAAATACCGCGTCACATAAAATATTGCAACAACTGCTATTTTATTCCCTAGGGTCTCTGCTAAAAAATATATATATAATTTTCAGGGCTTCTGAGTGATTTTCTAGCAGAAAATACTGGATTTTTACTTGTAAGCAACATGTGTCAAAAAAGATTTAGTCTTTAAATGGTTAAACTGAGAACTTCTACACACCCCATTGAAGAAGAAACATTGTATCATTTTGTTCTTTTCTTGGCAGCCCAGAGAGGAAAGTCCTTCACTGATGTCTTCAGGCAACTTACATTGACTTCTATCACAGAAGTCTTCTGCAAGTCATAATAAGCATAATGAGCAATGTTTTTGCCTTTAAATTCATGGTAAAGAACGTTCGTATGTAAATTCGTATTTCGTACGAAACAGAACGGAATTTCGGACACGAAATACGAATTCATTTTATTACGAATCGAAACGGAACAGAACGAAACAAATTTTTTTAACGGCGCCCATGTCTAGAAGATACCCTGTAATAGATCTAATGTACCTAAACAAGTTTATAAAGATTCAAAATGGAGACTCTCTACCATCCAACAAGCCGTGCAGCCTGGCGATTGGCTAATCTCAATCAATTTAAAAGATGCCTATTTTCATGTGCCTGTGGCAACGAAATTCCACAAATATCTTCGTTCTCAAGTCGGGCAAAGGCATCTGTAGTTCACCTGCCTCCCTTTCTGGCTAACAACCTCATCTCCAGTCTTCTCAAAAGTTCTTCTGGCCATGGTGGCCCTCATCAGGACAAAGGGAATATTCTTATATCATTATTTCAACAACCTCCTATTACTGTCTCAAGACAAAGAGCAGCTGGTAATCCACAGGGAGCTGGTTATCTCCACATTGATTCGGATGGCTCCTAAACCTGGAAAAAAGTAATCTGGAACCAATCCAGCTTCGGCTTCGTCCTGAGTGTCCGCGTTGAGCCGGTGACTTCAGATGCCGGCTCAATGGACGGGGACATAAATAAAGCTGGCTCTATCCTGTCAGTGTAGCTGACGGAGTTGTCCGATGTATCTGACATGCTATCGGATTTTATATGTAAGTACAGGCGCTCAGAGATCGTTCGTTTTATATTTTAATACACTAAATACGTTCATATGTCAATATTGACTATGGTCCGTATATATAAATATATTTTTTCAGCCAACAAACTAAAAGAGCCGTGAGCAGAGGGAGGCTAGTATGCACCGCGGTGATAGCATGTTTAAATATGGACTTATACGATCTCTAACAGCAATCTAAGCAATTTAGACACACTACCTGGCTATACTCACATCAGTAAGTATTACCTTGATTATTAACCACGGTTATTATTCGTCTTTTCTTGTCTATTTAATCCTCAATAAAATTAAACAATATCATATCATTGTCACTCTATTTATTTTTTGGATTGCCTACCTAACTAAACTTGAAGAAGGAGATTATTTAATCCCTGTTTCTCCCACTATTGTCTTAAGGTATTCCTAGACAATATTGGAAAAGATAAAATTGAATCTTTTATTTCAGTATGACCAGATAATGAATGGTTTGGTAGTGTATCATGTTTTTTCTTTTTTACTGTCCAGACTGGTCCCTGTCTATGCCCTCTTGAGCCACTATACCCACCGTTGAGCGTGTGACTGTGCACACCTTTTCCATCCTAAGTTTGGGGCACCTGCGTGGGATTGTGGAGATGGGGGAAGGGTAAGCACCAACTTGAGGTCCTGGGTGTGGAAACTATAATTATATGATGTATTTTATATATGTTATAGATTGTATCATGTTTGTAATTAATATTTGTCATTGTTATTACTAGCTCGTGTATCCCCTGAAGAAGCTTACTGCGAAACATGTTGGGATAATCAAGCACAAGCAGTCTTGTATCTGTTACCATATGGACCAGTTGTTATGTGTTACTTTGTACAAGTAGATATTAACCCAACACATGTCATGTGCTGTTTTTTTTATTTTTTATATTTGATAATAAAAATATGGTTTTTATAACCCTTATGTTCTTTTTTTCTTTTCCCTGGACTACTATTGTCTAAAATAATTATGCACCGTAAAAATCCCCTTTTTCCCTTTTGAGTTCTCTCATTATTTAAAATATTGCAACTGGGATGAGGTGCCTTTTCTTTTGGTGTTGATGGAGGTTAGAATCAAAAATAACTTAATATAATGGACTAAAAGAAAAGAAGCATCAGAGTGGGAGAGTTTACTTCCTCTTTAAGCATCAGTAAATCACTGCTCATTGAAAAACTACATTTTTTACAAACTTTTTTTTCATTGATACATGTCCCCCAGGGCAGTACCTGGACCCCCATAACCTTTGTATGCCCAATTACTTGCATATAAGCCTTCAAAATGGGCACTTTCGATATTTCATGTTCGGGTCCCATATATTTCAATGAGGTTTGTTATTTGGTTTCCTTACTTTCCCATTCTAAAGTTCTGGTGCGAACCGAACAGGGGGTGTTCAGCCCATCCCTACCCTTAATATATCCCAACACCTTTGAACTTCAAATTTTTTTCACAACAGTGCAAGAAATGGACTTTAAATGTTTAAATTTGGTAATTGCCCAGTTATTTAAATTACTGTGTACAAGGGGACCACAGAACCTGGAATACATAGTAATCATAGTCAACTTAAGGCCTAAATGACCATGGAGAAGAGACCCTCAACATGTTCTAGAGAAATCACTTTTCAGAGATTGTGGATGCAAGTGTTATATGCAGCTAATTTGGTGATCTAAAAAAAAAAGATCAAACAAAAAAACATTTTCCCTGAAATATTATCCGAAAATAATAAACCTTTTTTAATGTAAAAAAGGGATAGATAATGTGGTACAGTGCATTATCCCCTACTACTATGTGGGAAGGGGAGAGTTCCGTGAAACCCTGTTAGACTATTAATAAAAACTCAGTCTGTAAATAGGCAGAGAATCCTAGTACAAGCCCAAGCTTGGTTTACACAGGAATTTGTGCTTTCAATTTGTGTTCATAAGAATGGATTAAGTAAATCAAAATTATATTTCAAATAGGACAAACACTATACAAGGGTGCATACATAAGAAAAACCTGCACCAACTACCTAGGGGAATTGGACTACAACTAAGTAAATAATTATTAGAATAGGTCCAATCACATTGAAAATTACTTTTTATTAGCTCGCTGTTTCCAGACACAGGGAGAGGTAACAGACTGGCTAATCCTCTCTTTGAACATGAAAGGTATTGTTATTTAAGGTTTATTTCTTAAGAACAGTGTTTAAAAGGATGCCATTTACTTGTGTGCTTTGCTCAGCAATAGATTTGCATCCAGGAATGCAATTGCCATACCTTTTAGGTAACCTTTACAGGAAATGTCTAGATTAACAGAAGCACCTAATCTTTCTATGAATCTTAAAAGTGGGATCTTATAAAACAGAGGTAAACCTCAAAGGAGTTTTAATAATAAACAGTATCATCAAGCATCAAATAAAAAAGATATAAAGGCATAATAGGTTTAATTATTGTACTTATTTCTGTAAATGCAGTGCTGAACATGAATTGTTTCTTTGACTTTACTGTAAGCTATTTCTCGTGTTTAGAGTTGTCAACAAATTCTAATATTTAATTCACTAAAATTATAGTTGGTATGACACATATTCCTAGCATCATAACATTAGAGAAAAGACAGATATGTGCAGACATATGTTCCAGATAACTTGTCAACAACAGTAGCGTTAAGAATAACCACGCAGTGCCAAATAATAAATTAAAGTCAATGACATTCTGTCCGCTATGAAGCACAAGTCTTTACAAGACCATCATTTCCATTTGTGGTAACTCCAGAATATACAAGTCTCATATAAATATCTTGCTGGTCGAGCTTGCCCCACGAGTAGTGTATGACACAGGTAACTAAGCCACCATTGGCACAAACTGGGAAGATTTATATAAATGTAACAGTAAGGTATGAGATTCGCATTTGCCACTACCATGGGTTTGAGGCCAGTGGTGGCTGGTGCTCAAATTTTTTTGGGGAAGTAAACAAACCGAAAAATTACACTGTTAGTAATGTAGGGCTGTAAATAGCCATTTATCAAGTGATTATGTATCATTACTGCTAGATAAAACTGTTGCCATCACATGCAGCCTCATTGTGCACATCATATGCAGTCTCACTGTGCCCATCAATTGCAGCCTCACTGTGTCCGTCAATTGCAGCCTTACTGTGCCCATCAAATGCAGCCTCACTGTGCCTATCAAATGCAGCCTCACTGTGCCTATCAAATGCAGCCTCACAGCGCCTGTCAAATGCAGCCTCACTGTGCCTGTCAAATGCAGCCTCACTGTGCCCATCAATTGCAGCTTCACTGTGCCCATCAATTGCAGCCTCACTGTGCCCATGAAATGCAGACTCACTGTGCCCATGAAATGCAGCCTCACTGTGCAAATCAATTGCAGCCTCACTGTGCAAATCAATTGCAGCCTCACTGTGCACATCAAATACAACCCCACTGTGCCTGTCAATTGCAGCCTCACTGTGCGCATCAATTGCAGCCTCCCTGTGCCAATCAAATGCAGCCTCACTGTGCCCGTCAATTGCAACCTCCTTGTGCCCGTCAATTGCAGCCTCACTGTGCAAGTCAATTGCAGCCTCACTATGCTCATCATATGCAGACCCACAATGCCCTAGTCATATTCATTGCACGAACTTGCAGCATAGTTGTGGTGCACTCTATTCACAGTGAATTTTTTTTCAGGTGGGGTGGTTGGCGGGTGGTAAAACTTCAGCTCAACTGCTTGTACTGCCCCTCTCAGCTTTTTGAATGAGCCCCTAAGGTCTTCTTTACAAGTGTGGTCTCAGATCTGGGCATTCCTCTCTAAGGGTCACTGACTGTCTGACATCCTCTGCACTCATTTACTGTGGCCATAGAATAGAAGATTCCTTTTATTATTTAATTCTTAGTATGGCCACCTTTAAATGAGTGCAGAGAATGTACTGAGCTGCTGAACAGGTAAAAGAGATAAAAAGTAATGTGGAATGGAAAGGGTGTCAGTCAGTGATGGGAATGGTCAGATCTGACACCAGTAGGATGTAGGGTGTGTGTGAGACACGTGAAGATATGAAGGGAGATCAAACAGCAGAAAGTGAAGGTAGGTGGAGGTTCAGTGTGATAGGGAAGATGTAGAGACTTCCATTACACGGAGAAAGGGGAAGTAAAGTTGGAGTTGAAAGATGCTGCTGTAGCAGGAGTCAGGACAGTGACAATAGCATAGCAGGTGCCCCTTTCTCCTCCCAGTCCTGGCCCTGCATGTGCTGTACCTTCTCTGTTTGTTTCCATGGATCCCTCTGTGTGTGCACTACTGGCTGCTGAGTCTGTCACGGGGAGATGGCTGGAGGACATGGACTGCTGCCTCTAACTGCTGCACGGACCTGAGCCTGCCACCGTTCTTCTCCTGCTGATTCCCTGAGTACTTACTTGCTGAGGGAGTCAGGCAGTATGTGAGCTGATTCACTTCTCCACCATCAGCACAGGGACTGAGAGAGCCGGAACTTTAAACTTACTATCAGCAAATGCAGCCAGTGTAAATCCGCATAGGACCCGAAATAGAAAATTTAGTCACTCCAGTTACAGTCTCCCCGATGAACTGATTCCCACTCCCTCAGCCCAGGGGTCCCCCCTAATAAGCAGCCCTGGATAGAGCAGTGGATGGATGGCCTGTATGCAGGCTGGGCAGCAATTGCCCTGGGCACTTCACTGTCCAATCTTGTGTTCTCTGGGCTAGGTACGGTAGCAGCAGGTGGGGAGGTGTACAGGAATGTCTGATGGCGGGCCAGTCAACTCAGAGAGGCTCAATCCTTGTGTTCCACCACCATGGGAGTGGGAAAAGTTGACCAGCGAGACCAGAAGTGAAGCGTTTCAGCTAAAAGCACCGCCCTATGTCCTCCACGTCTCTGCAAATCACAAAGAATAATTATATAGTGGGAGTGTTAGGGCGCACGGCTCTGTGCCCTGAGGAAATACTAAAGGAAGGCAATCAAGCTTCCCAGCTGCAATCACATGATTGCAGAAATGTCATGGGCACCTTTTTTTTTTTATTATTACTAGCTTTGGGGGGGGGGGGGGCACTGTTTAGGCAGATCCAGCATGTTCGAAATTTGTGGTTCCTGCAAATAAATGTGGAAATTTGCCAGGCCAAATTCTTTGGTACCATAATGAACATAATGTACTACCTGGTCTTTGAACGAAGATCATTTAACTTAGAAGGACCAATGATTGGGGCTTTGTTATGTGCCAGCACCTCACTATCAGAGGGTAGGTTCCAAGCAGCCATTTGTTATTGTGTGTTTGAGTTTAGAAAGAACTAACAGTCTCTGTAGGGAGAGTTAGTGGTTACACTGTGCTGCATTAGATTGCAGTGTGGCAGGCTATACATTCTTGGAAGTTTGGTATCCCTGTGGCCGGTGTTCTGTCTGAAAAGGCCTTCAGACCAGCAGGAGGTTTTGTTACAGAGATTACCATTGACTACTATACTGCTGCTGCCATTATTGCCAGTGCTGTGGGATGGGAAAAATAACATATTTGGGGAGACCTTCTAGATATGTCCCCTTCCTCCCTTTGCCTGGAGAGGTTATATATATGTGAATGGTTTAGTCATGACCTCTCAGGACTGCTGGCTGGGAAGAATATAGCAATAGAGAGTTGTAGTTCATGCTTCTCAGGCCTGTTTGCCTGGAGAAAGAATCTTAAGAGGAGTTTTGCTTAGTCAACTTCTCTTCTCACTCACCTAATGTCCATTACTGCAAATTGCTGGTGTAGCAACCTTAGGTAGGTAGGTGCTAGACTAGTGGGTTTGTTTTGTACTGTCAGCGCAGATAAATTTAGGCAGGCCTATACTGTGAGCTAGGCCTTTTTGTGTTTTGGTCTGGGGTCAGGGGAGTGGTTTAGTGAAGCAGCAGGTGACTGACATGTGCTTCAGCTCTTGGGCGCCCCCTCTGGTTTTCATGAGTGTAAAGGTAGGTCCTTGCTCTGTTAGGTGCTTGATTTCCCTCTTCCTATCTTGCCTAGGCCGTGGTCTGGATGTACTTGGGAGTCCCATTCACCGGTGAGATAACCAAGACTCATACACGAGATGTATGTGAATAATGATTACATTTAATGTTTTGAATACAACAGGTTATATGCTGAGACAATTGGGGTGGCACCCTGTGGAGTAGCCAATCAGGGATACCCTCGTAGCTATACACCAAACTTTTCCTAGTAACAGGTTTATTGACAGAACAAGCAGGATAAGCAGAAAATCGTCTTCATGGCAAAGCACATCATTAACCTTCACGAGATAAAAATAAGACTACAATATTCAACAACATTGTGCTAGTAGTCTGTGATCCAGACGTTCTAGGTCACAGACGCAGTTAAGGGAATATAAGATAATTGCATATCTTGGCTTTCTCTGTACAAACTCTCGCGGCCAAGGGCATTCTAAGAAAACAGCATATTTTCCAAATAGCGAGCATCTATGTCTTAGCAGTTAGAATTCTAGCTTGGTCATACAAAGTTTAAAATGGAAGACAGTATAACAAAATGTAGATTTGTTAATCCTTATAATCCCTCCTGTGATCATAACTTTGGCACGAAGTTATCGTTCATCCTCTATACCAGACATTCTTGGAAAAAGCCATAAGTGCTTTCTCTTCGTCATTGGGCTTGGTTGCTATTGTTGGATGGGAAACCTTGGAGGCTGCTATGCAGCAGCACTTGGCGATCACATAGAACATTACTATCAACAACACTATCATCACTAATACGAGAAATATTTTCTTGAAAAAATCCCAGTATGCCCCCCCCAAATACCTCCAAACCACCCTCCTGTACCCGAGAAAAGGTTCCAATCATCTCCCAAGTTTTTTGCTGTCTGTAGGAGGGTCTGTCTTTGGGCTGAATGACTTTTGATAGTATCGTAATAATCGGGTACCGACAGACTTTCCACAGGAACGGGGAAGTTGTGTATGAAGGTGCAACACATCTCCGAATTGGCCATGAGGTTACAAATCCCAGTGATAGCGGCCAAAAGTTGTTCATTTTTATCAGTTCCTGCACAGTTCGGATCTTACGAGTTTCTTCGTTTAGCAGAGAAACATCTCTGGAAGTAGAATTCACTACCCCAGAGATTATTTCAGCAAAAAGATCTATTTTATCTAGGGCATTCCACATTCCCGGGCTTCCAATGGAGGCGGCTAATTTTTCCCACCATGATGTTACTTGTCTCTTAGCCCTCCCGAACTCTAAATGCCCATGGGCAGGGGTCATTTTGATGTACTGATTGTCAGAGGCTATACCCATATATGGTACCATCCTGGCAATGGTGCACCAACCACCTGTAGAGGAATCTAGAGGGTAAGGTATGGTAGTGTGACATATTAGACCGCAACACACCATCCATCCATGAGGCAGATGAGGTGCTGGTATTATATCAGGGGGTTGGGATATGCCTGACCTGAGTCCAACTAGGCATAACCAATCTCCTAAACTCGCGGTGCTACTGTACTCTAGTAAAGTATCATTCATGTGGTAGGACTCTAACCAGTCTTTTAGGTCAGTATCGTCAAATGTTTCTGATGATAGTACACAGTCCATTATGTTATATAAAGACATGTTCCCTATCCTTTCGTCACTATCTCCAATGGTGGAAGTATTCAACCCCTGGATGTCAAACGTCCCATCCCGCAGAAACTTCCCTAAGTCTCTAAGGGTAAGATTTACTAGTGTGTTCCTACAGAATTGGCCATTGGGGATTTCCCCGTTTTCTTTCCAAGCTCCATGTAGGAAACAGAAGGATGGGGGTTGTGTGAAACCAGAGAAAATAAGGGGGGAGGGTCTGGTCGTTATAATGGCCATATGGTCTTGTGTCGTCTCATTAAACAGGTCCTCTACTGGGAGGGGGATTCCCACTACTGGAATTTGATTCCTACCCGTTCCCATGTGGGAGCACACCCAACAGGGTGCCCCTTTTCCCATTACTTGACCAAACGCGTATTGCCATAAAAAATGATGTGGTATTGTTGGGGCTAAAGAAAACGTTTTACTGTCCTGGGGGGGTAGTTCGTTCCGTGCTACCATTACTCCTAAACCTTTGTTGTTATTATTATTATGATTACTGGGCCTTGGAACTAATGCTCTTCTGTCTAGTGATCGGTTCTCAGTACCTTTTGAGCTTCTTGTAAACCCACACGACCCTGTCATGATACATGTCATCATGACTATAGAAAAAACCACAAAAGTCAATACTATCGACCAGAGCAAAATGGTGTGTAGTACATACTGATCTTCTAAGCCCCTGTCTCTTTCTTTTTTCAAAGACTTCAGTCCGAGCTGGTGGGAGGAGGAGGAAAGTCCAGGGAGATTCTGCCGAACTGTTCCTGGAGGGTCTGTAGGTTCGTCTCAGGGGTCCCTTTGGTGGTGGCGTCCTCCTGTTGGTCTTGGGCAAGTGTCCTCTGGGGGTGTTCTGGAGTCGGTGGAGGTTCGGGGCATTTTTTTAGTCTGCTGGCATGGATCCACTGAGGGGTGTAGTCTGTGAGGACAGCAGTCCTGGAGACCTTCTCCACGTTCCATGGACCGGAGTAGATGGGCCCCACGTGCTTCCGTTGGGCAAGCTGCTTGATCAACACTTTATCCCCCGGGATGAATGGGTGAGTAGGTTCTGTTGGAAGAGGAGAAAAGGTGACAGCAACTTGTTCATTATGTTCTTCTATTGTACTTACCAGATGTTTCACGTACTCTTCCTGTAAAGAATATAGGTTAATGTCAGTCTGTGCATCTAATGCTTTTAGTTGTGTTTGTGCTGGGACACCCATTAGGATTTCGAATGGTGACAAACGTGTCCTAGAGTGGGGGGTGGTTCTGATTTGGAACAATATTCCTGGAAGGAAATCTATCCAGTTTTTTAACGTTCCTCCTGTGGCCTTTTTTAGTTTGTCCTTTATATTCCTGTTCATTCTTTCTACCACTCCTGCGCTTTGGGGATGATAGGGAATGTGAAGTTTCCACTGTATTCCCAGGCACCTTGCCAATTCTCGTGTCATATCTGAAGTAAAAGCCGGGCCCTGGTCTGACCAAATGGTGGCTGGTATGCCAAACCTACATACCCAATGATTAAGGAGAGCCCTTGCCGCTATTTTAGCTGTTTCCCCAGTGCAGGGGACCGCCTCCACCCATCCTGACCATTTGTCAACGATAACGCACAGGCATTTGATACTTCCCTTTTGTTTGGGCATGTGGGTGAAGTCTATTTGTAGGTCCTGTAGTGGGCCTAGGGGTGGGGGCAACTGGCCGTGTATGTACCCCACTTCTGGTACCAGCTGTAAAGGTAGGTCCTTGCTCTGTTAGGTGCTCGATTTCCCTCTTCCTATCTTGCCTAGGCCGTGGTCTGGATGTACTTGGGAGTCCCATTCACCGGTGAGATAACCAAGACTCATACACGAGATGTATGTGAATAATGATTACATTTAATGTTTTGAATACAACAGGTTATATGCTGAGACAATTGGGGTGGCACCCTGTGGAGTAGCCAATCAGGGATACCCTCGTAGCTATACACCAAACTTTTCCTAGTAACAGGTTTATTGACAGAACAAGCAGGATAAGCAGAAAATCGTCTTCATGGCAAAGCACATCATTAACCTTCACGAGATAAGAATAAGACTACAATATTCAACAACATTGTGCTAGTAGTCTGTGATCCAGACGTTCTAGGTCACAGACGCAGTTAAGGGAATATAAGATAATTGCATATCTTGGCTTTCTCTGTACAAACTCTCGCGGCCAAGGGCATTCTAAGAAAACAGCATATTTTCCAAATAGCGAGCATCTATGTCTTAGCAGTTAGAATTCTAGCTTGGTCATACAAAGTTTAAAATGGAAGACAGTATACCAAAATGTAGACTTGTTAATCCTTATAATGAGGTTCTGGAAAAGAGGCAGGGCAGAGAGCTGAAGTGACATGGAGTGTATGTGGGGGCCCTGACCAATCCCCAAATAGGATTGGCAGGGGACAGGCCTACTAAATGATGGAGTGTTAGGCTGTTGTGGTTTCAGGGAACCTCCTTTCTGGGGGGTGAACTCAGGCCTGGAGCTTGGGAGCTGGGAGGGAGCCTCTCTCTACACGGTCATTGAGAGGTGTCCTGAAACCAGAGCAGGAAAGAGGATAGTTGGGAGCACGTCCAGGAAAGTCATTCAGGAGGGATCCATGCCAGGGTCGGTGAGTGAGAAGCACAGTGCGAAGCTCTGGGAGAGACATTCCAGGAGTTGGATGTGGAGCCAGAGAGAGAGACTGTGGTTTTGTTTTGAGTCAAGTCATTGCAGCCACAAGGGCTGGCAGGATTTTCATTGGATGTGCTGGGATCAGTAGTCCACCAAGTGTCAGTAAGCACATTTATTCTTCAATACTAAAACGGTTGCTACCACAAAGGGGACTGCAGACCCCTGCTTGTAATAGGCTATTAGGAAAATGTTAGGACTTATTCAGAGTGAGACCTAGCCATGTGCTAATGGAGACAGAAACCTAGACTTGGACGGTGAAGTGAAGCAAGTTATCTCAAAGTACTGTGCTGAGGGAGATGTGCAGAAGAAGAGACTGTGAAATCTAGACTCAACCAACATTAATTTAATTGAGAAGTATTCATTATTTGGGTATCCCATGTCCCTTTTCCCCATCCAAGTTTAATCCCCTAATAAAAACATCAAAAACAATGACTGTTCATTGTCTGGGAAAGTGTGCCAAAATGTATGTCTGTCAAGCAGGGTGAAATGTGTGGATGCAAGAACATGTAACGACCCCACGGGGGCACCGCTACACTGGTCTCAGCTTAAGTCCCCTTTCACACGAGCGGATAGAATTCAGCTTTTAGATGGTTATCTACCTCACCTAAACTCACACAATGCTTTCTTATGGCCCCATTCACACATGGAATTTAGTGACGGTTTCGTTATATGGGGTTTTGTGCGTCCAGGACCGATTTAGTGCAGCTATCTGCACATAACTGCAGGTAATCGCAGTGTACTATTTCTCCTGCGGATTGCAGCGGCAACGAGGAAAGAAAAACAACAGGAAGTACATCAGAAATGGCAAGAATGTTCCACCACAGGTAAACGCAGCCGCATGTAAACACACTTAATCGCACGTAAATGCTGCTAATCGTATTGTATAACTGCAAGTGATTGCTCTGCCTGGAGTCTTGGAATTTCAAAATAACAAAAAATGCTTTTAACGGCGGCAGAACGGCGGCCTGTTTGAAAGAGGCCTTAAAGTAGTTGTACACCCTGTACAACCACGTTTACCTACAGGTAAGCCTATATTAAGGCTTACCTGTAGGTGCTTGAAATATCTCCTAAACCTCCACGGTTTAGGAGATATTTACGAAAGACTCGAGTGCCGATAACTATGTCGCATGCGCCAATGTCATCGGCATGCGCACTATAGGATGGGCACATCGTGCTGTTTCTAATAGGGGTCATTCCGTAACTGGCGCCCCCCGCGTGTATGTCATATACATATGGCATATACATATCCAGAGTCTGTGTCTCTTGGGGGGGACATGGACCTGAATCCAAAGTAACACCACCTCAGAGGTCCCCATGCATACAGCTCACAAAAAGCACCGTTCCCCCAAATTCCAGGGACCATAATCGCAATGCAGGAGGCTGGCATTCAGTCCTCTCCAAAATCCTCTTTCCCGGGTGAGTCTGTCAATAATTCTAACCCTAGACCTCCTCTGTAACTCAAAACATCCAAGCTATAGAATTTTTTAAACATTGGAGATTTTTAAGGGTACAATTAAAGCAGTGGGCGCAATTTTGAAGCGTGACATGTTGGGTATCAATTTACTCGGCATAACATTATCTTTCACAATAGAAAAAAAATTGGGCTAACTTTACTGTTGTCTTATTTTTTAATCCAAAAAAGTGTATTTTTTCCCAAAAAAGTGCACTTGTAAGACCGCTGCGCAAATACGCCATTTTATTCTGTAGGGTGTTAGAAAAAAATAAATGAAAAAAAAAAAAATATATATATATATATATATATATATATATATATATATATAATGTTTGGGGGTTCTAAGTAATAACTTGTAAGCAACAAATCTCAGAAAGAGGCTCAGTCCTTAAGTGGTTAAATCAGCTGGACATGTTAGCTGTCACTTTGATGTTAGCTTCTGCCCTCCATTTCCTAGCACCTCTGTCTTGTTTGTGTTCAGTTTCAGCCAGTTACAGTTCATCCACTCTTTTATGTCAGTAAGGCACCTACTGATCTTAGTCAGAGGGTCACCAACTTCTAATTTGAAAAGAAGAAGATTTTTGTGTCATCTGCACACAAAATCATAACATTAATTAATATATTTATTAAATGCAATCACCATCATTTTCCTTGTAATGACCCCAGATGTTTATCAGGGTTACATGAACTACATATTTTAATAAACAATGCAATAATTATAACAAGCTAACCACAATCAGGGTTTTGGGCAAGTGACTCAAGCACTATACTAATTACAAAGATCAACAACGTCTGTTAAAGAACACATTATTCCCCCCCAAAAAATGGTTCCGGGGGGAGGGCGTGGCTGGCACCGGACTAGCATGGTCGCATAGTCTGTGAGCTCTCTCTCAGCCTCAGCTACACAAGCCACACATCGGCACCTACACTCTCCAAACATGGGCAGCTCCAGGATGACCAGCTCTGCAAAGTCCCAGTCGTCATCGACCCTCCGGGGCTATTTTGTACAGGCGGAGTCTCCGCCGGGACGAACGGTCAAGATGGCACCAGCCGGCGCCGCGGAGCAGGCCGCATCCTTCCATCGTGGACCCGTTCCGGCCTTGCTGCCACAGAGGGACCCCCTGCATCCACATACTGTACACCCGCTGGCGGAGGAGGCATTCAGGGACAAGGGAGCGGTGAGTCCTCTGCACGGGCCTTCACACTGGCCTGAAGCCGCCCTCCCTGTACTCCTGGCGGCCATCTTGGGACTCCTATTGAAGCCACTGCTGCCCTACACCCAATGCTCTGAGGCCTTTCCGCGCTTGCTGCGCACTGCCTCGGACCCAGGCCTAGCGGGGTTGGACTCCAGGTCACCAGCTTCTGCAGGGGGAGAGGAGGACTTCCCATCCCTGTCCAGTCGGCCCCACCCGTCCCCGACATACGGGCGCACAGGTACTTTTGCCCCCAGTGGATCCACCCGCTCAGGCCCCGTTCACCCGGGGCGCAGAGGCCCCCGAGTTTGGGGCGCCCTGGCTTACAACTCCCCTTGCCGCACCAGCCCTCTCCTACGCCCAGGCGGCCAGCACCTCAGCCCTGGCCCAGTCACCGCAAGCACCAGATGGTGGCCACCTACCCCCATGAAGCCCAGACTGGACTAAGCCCTGGGAAAACACAGCTGCCCAACCTGCCACTCCGAATCCCCCCTGGAGAGCCGGCTGACACCCCCATTCTCCACCTGATAACATCCATCACGTACTACGGTCCCTCTTCAACAACCTTATCGGGGAGGCCCACACCCATACTATTGAAATGGACAGAGCACATCGAGCATTGCAGCCTAAAGGCACCACAGCCAGACCCCGCAATATCATTTGCAGGCTGACTTCATATCCTCTGAAGGAAGATATCATGAGGCAAGCCCACCTCGTCCGCAATGTGACCCATGGAGATCACCCAGTTCAGTTGTTCCCGGACTTGTCCTGGATCACCCTGCAAAAACGTCGACTACTCCAACCACTGCTACGTATCCTCCAAGACGAGAATATCCCGTACCGCTGGGGGTTCCCCTTTAGCCTCATGGCCAGGCATCAAGTCAAGACGGCGATCTTGAGAGGACTTAGAGCCTTTTTGCAACACTCTGGAGTTTAGAGCCCCCCAGTTTCCGGATTGGGACCTTGTCACCACCCCCCCTCCACCACCTACAGTGTGGTGGAAGGTCCCTCCACCCAAGCGCTTCCGCGGTCCAGAGAAGTCACCTAGAGGCAGAGGCTCTCAGCAGCGAAGATCGTGACCACACCTTCTTCAGGATTGACAATTTACCTGAGAGGGCACTAGTTTCTTTTTGTTTTTTCATAGGCTTTTTGCTGCCCTCCCTACTGGAGCAACCCTGGCTATCGGCCACAAATGGTATTGCCTCTGGCACCCTAACCACAGATGTGTCGAACATTATGGACTAGTCTCGGATGAGACTTTAGAGAGACATCCCTTTCCACCCCCCCTCTTAGACTGCTGGACTTCTAGTGCAAGCAGTTTATAAGGTCTTGCATGTTTGATTTTGGGTTCCCCTGGACCACTCTGGCTCACCCTACCCGAGTGGGAAGCCTGTTAGACCTAGGCCAGTTGGCCTCTACAGGCCCACTACTGATGTTACTGTCTTTTATGTTTGGTTCTACCATCCTGTTTTTCTCTCTTTCCTAGCATTTCCTCATCCCCCCCACCTGTAAAGGTACTTGGCTCAACAACATTAGCCTCCTACACACCTGGATCACCTCCCGTGCGGTGCCTGCTGCGCATTCCTGGCTGTCCGGAACAACCCCGACCACTCCAGATGAGTATATACACCCCCACCCAAGTACCCATGACTAAGATTTTATCCTTAAACATCCATGGTTTAAACTCCAACCGTAAAAGGCAGCTGGCATTGGGGGAGTTCAGGCAGTCGGGAGCGAGCGTCATACTGGTGCAGGAAACTCACTTTGATCAGGAGGGCACGTTTGCATTCGCCTCCAGGTATTACCCACAAATTTATCAAGCGTCGGGTCCCCATAAGCGAGCGGGAGTAGCCATCCTGATTACACATGGGTCCCCTTTCACATACTCGTCCCATTACGCGGATCCCCGAGGCCATTTTCTTATCCTTCGGGGACTGGGGCTGGACAGGGAGATTACATTCTGTGCAGTCTATACCCCAAATGATAAGCAAACTGTATTCCTGAGCAGAGTATTGACCTGCCTCTTCCATACGGAACATGGGGTGTTGGTGGTGGGGGGGACTTTAACCTTACCCACTCGTTGCTGTCGGATCGTCAGGGGGTGGGCCCCAGGGCACCCACCGCTCGAGCGCTCGGGGACTCGAAACAATTTTGCCAACTTACCAGAATGTTGCCCTCTTTGATGCCTGGCAGGCCCTCCATCGTGGCGATCGGCAGTACACGTTTTACTCTGCCCCCACCGCACCCACTCCCGCATAGACTACCTATTTGTCATATTTGACTACCACCCTGCGTATGACCCAAACGGCGCAGATACTACCGATTTCATGGCCGGTGATGCCCCGTGGAGATCACCCTGGACCTGGCCTTTCCAGCGCACAGGCCCTATAACTGGCATCTAAACGCGTTTCTGCTCCAACACCTCCCCTCAAAAACAGAGTTACTTACTACCCTGAGAAATTATCTAGAGGAAAACGACACTGGGGAGGTGTCCATGCCCACCTTGTGGGAGGCCCACAAGGTGGTGATGAGGGGCAGATGTTTGGCCCTCTCCTCTGCCTTGAAGAAGGATGCGAAGGACGTGCAGAAGCACATGGAGAGGGAGCTTAGAACCCTTGAGAAGCAATTGCAAAACGCACCCACCCTTACTCTCCTGAAGAAAATTACATCCCTTAGAGCAACTTTAGGCAACCTTGCCCTGGGTCGTGTTGAGAGGGCCCTAATCAAATGAAAGCAGATGTTTTATGATAAGGGTAATAAGGCCCATACACTTTTAGCCAGAAAGTTGAGGGACCACGCTTCAATGTCGAAAAGAAATATGAGCAAGATATTAGAAAACTAAAAATCCCACTCCCTCAGCGCTCACGGTAAATCATAAAATGTAGCTGCTGCTATATTAATCAAAAATCTCAAATATGGAGCCAAAGACAGTCACCTATGGTGAACCACACGAAGGCCCTAGCAGCGCTTTGTTACAAAACATGAATGTCCTACTATAAGTTTAAATTTAGCTTTAAAATTAAAAATGTGATACAGAATATCAACCTACACCCAGTAAGAAACCTTATAGTATGTATAATTAATTTCAAACAGAAAGCATAAATACTGTCACATATGCTAGAAACAAAAAAAGTCCATCAATGTTTCAATAATAGTTCATATTCAACACACATCCTGCCAGTATAAAATGCTGTAAGTAAAAGAGTGGCAAGTGTTGCTAGCAGATCGTTCAGATTCACAGTAGTCCACCACCACACCTGCTGTGCAAATCCCTATAGGTTATGCACTTACCAGAAGACCCTGGTTTAAAAGCACATTTCATATCACCAGATGACCGATCGTATCATCAGCTCTCACATATGACAAGGCACCGGATATATCTCATCGGATGTATATTAGTCACATTAAGTAGATGATAAAGTGAGGATGCATCGCACAAACCAGATTGTTAAAAACATTTGAGTCCAAAGATCCCAATGACCACGTATGTTACCTCCGCGCTCTATGCAGAGCTGCAGAGTGCACAGAGCTGAACACCCGACAGTGGAACAACAGATGCCAGCCGACCCACTGCAGTAAAGCAAGCGTGTGGTCCTTGCAAGTCCGATGGAATGTGGATCCGCCTGGGGAGCGTGGAGGGAACATACGTGGTCATTGGGATCTTTGGACTCAAATGTTTTTAACAATCTACTTTGTGTGATGCATCCTCACTTTATCATCTACTTAATGTGACTAATATACATCCGATGAGATATATCCGGTGCCTTGTCATATGTAAGAGCTGATGATACGATCGGTCATCTGGTGATATGAAATGTGCTTTTAAACCAGGCTCTTCTGGTAAGTGCATAACCTATAGGGATTTGCACAGCAGGTGTGGTGGTGGACTACTGTGAATCTGAACGATCTGCTAGCAACACTTGCCACTCTTTTACTTACCGTATATACTCGAGTATAGGCCGACCCGAATATAAGCCGAGGCCCCCAATTTACCCCCAAAAAAACTGGCAAACTTATTGACTCGTGTATAAGCCGAGGGTGAGACATGCCTGTCCATCCCTGTGTGTGTGTCCGTCCATCCCTGTGTGTCCGTCCATCCCTGTGTGTCCGTCCATCCCTGTGTGTCCGTCCATCCCTGTGTGTCCGTCCATCCATCCCTGTGTGTGTGTGTGTCCATCCATCCATCCATCCCTGTGTGTGTGTGTCTCCATCCATCCATCCATCCATCCCTGTGTGTGTGTGTCTCCATCCATCCATCCATCCATCCCTGTGTGTGTGTGTCTCCATCCATCCATCCATCCATCCCTGTGTGTGTCTCCATCCATGTGTGTGTGTGTGTGTGTGTGTGTGTGTGTGTGTGTGTGTGTGTGTGTGTGTGTCCAGCCTACCTTTGTCCCGAGCCTCCGTCCCGTGCCTTGCCTCCTTGCCTCCGTCCCGTGCCTTGCCTCCTTGCATCCGTCCCGTGTCGTGCCTTGCCTTGCCTTGCCCCCGTCCCGTCCCGTCCCGTGCCGTGCCGTCCCGTGCCCTCTTCGTCGGCGGCCATTGTAAAGTTCAAAAGCTGCGCCGCCGCCTTCGCCTGTGATAGGCGGAACACTGAATTTCCCAGCAGCCTGTGTTCCGCCTATCACAGACGTCGTATCATCCTCGTCCGTAGTACGAGGATGATACGATGTCCGTGATAGGCGGAACACAGGCTGCTGGGAAATTCAGTGTTCCGCCTATCACAGGCGAAGGCGGAGCCGGAGGCGCGGCTTTTGAATAGAATGGCCGCTGTCTGTCTGCTCGACATGCTGATCGAGCGGGCAGACAGCGATGATTTGAGTATAAGCCGAGGGGGGCACTTTCAGCCTCAAAAAAGAGGCTGAAAATCTCGGCTTATACTCGAGTATATACGGTACAGCATTTTATACTGGCAGGATGTGTGTTGAATATAAACTATTATTGAAACATTGATGGACTTTTTTTGTTTCTAGCATATGTGACAGTATTTATGCTTTCTGTTTAAAATTAATTATACATACTATAAGATTTGTTACTGGGTGTAGGTTGATATTCTGTATCACATTTTTAATTTTAAAGCTAAATTTAAACTTATAGTATGACATTCATGTTTTGTAACAAAGCGCTGCTAGGGCCTTCGTGTGGTTCACCATAGGTGACTGTCTTTGGCTCCATATTTGAGGAACGCTTTAATGTCGACCCCACACCAGATTCAGGACAGATCAGACCGTTTGGTCCCTCACCCTAAAGACATAGCCCAATTTTTTGTGGATTTCTATACAGCCCTTAACAATAATCATGACATCCCGACCAATCTCCCCTCGCCCGACCTTAGTGAGCACCTACAGCAGTACCTAGACCATAGTGGAATAACGAGGCTTCAAACTGCAGATCTAGACTCCCTAAATTCCCCGATCACACAGGAGGAAATAGAGCAGACCATCAAATCCCTACCCAATCGTAAAGGCCCCGGCCCGGGCGGTTTTCCGTATGAGTATTATAAGAAATTTCTCCCGTCCCTGCTCCCTGCTATGTGCAGGCTGTTCAATGCCTTCTTACAGGATACACCGATCCCAAGAGATATGCAGAGCTCCTTTATCATGGTAATCCCTAAGCCAGGAAAGGACCCTGCCCTGTGTGCCAGTTATAGACTGATACCCCTGCTGAATTCAGACCTTAAAATATTTACTAAACTCCTATCTACCCGCTTGAACATGGTCCTCCTGTCCCTGATCCACAAAGACCAGGTAGGCTTTGTCCCCCTACGCCAAGCAGGGGATAACACCAGGAAGATAATAGACCTGGTGGAGGTGGTGAATAGGGAGGGCGGCCAGGCCCTGCTGTTGGGTTTAGACGCGGAGAAGGCGTTTGATCGCCTGGGGTGGCCCTTCCTCTTCGCCACACTTCGCCACATTGGGATCAGGGGACCCTTCTTCAGGGCTATCCAACATCTATACTCGCACCCCACCTCCCAGGTCAAGACCCCCTTTGCCCTCTCTGCCCCACTACCAGTACAGAATGGTTCTAGACAGGGGTGTCCGCTCTCGTCCCTGCTCTTTGCACTCTGTGTCGAGCCTCTGGCAGCCACAATCCGGAAAAACCCGGACATTAAGGGCATTATGGTGCGGGACAGGGAGTTTAAAAACTCCCTGTTCGCTGATGACGTCATTCTCTCGTTGACACAGCCTAGAACCTCGCTCCCTATTCTTCATGTGGAACTGGAACGCTCTGGAGCCCTATCAGGCTATAAAATAAATACCTCTAAGTCTGTGGCCCTCAACACCCCAGTAGAGGAGGTAGCACATCTCACAGCCAATTTCCCTTACAGCTGGAGAACTAAGGCACTGAAGTACATAGGAATTTATATCACCCTGCAGTATTCCAACCTTTATTAAGAAAACTTTCCCCCCCTCCTCCATAACATCAGAACCCTCCTCCAACATTGGAAAAAGCATCATATCTCACTGCTCGGGAGGACCACATCAGTAAAGATGACGATCCTCCACAAAACTATTACACCTCTTCCAGACCCTACCCATACCAGTCCCCTATGGCCAACTGAACCAACTACAAGCTGACTTACTGAAATACACTTGGAACTACAGGAGGCATAGGATCCCACGCTCAGTATTGCTCGATTGGATGGCGGCCTGGCCTTCCCTAACCTCACTAAGTACTATCAGGCAGCGCAACTGAGGGCGATAACTTCTTGGTTTACGCTTCGTTCATATAATAAATGGAACGAAGTAGAGAAGTTATGGCTAGCCCCAATACACCCCAACAATTTGCTATGGAATGCGAACGTGGAGGTGGACCCGACGCACACTGTCACGACAAGCTGTCATCGGAGAGCTCACTCCTGACCTCGTTTGCCTGTAACCCCAAAATGCCAGATAGCCTGACCCATCAGATGTCCTCCCCTTGGACCACCAGAAACCTTTTCCATTACGGACATTTGGTCGATCCTTGCACCCATAAACTGCGTCCTTTGCAGAACTACAGTCCAAATTTGATCTCCCGAAGCAGGTTTTCTACGGGTATCTCCAAATCCGACATTATGCCTTAACATTTGCGCCGAGTCTGCAATTCTCCACTCCAACCCCTTATGAAAACCTCATCCTGGCAGGCTCGGCTCAAAAAGGTGTGATCTCAGACATCTACAAAATACTGAATGACAGGTCCACTGTTTCAATGGACAAGCATAAATATATGATTAAATGGGAAAAGGCACTGGGTGAGGAGATACCCGTGGACCAATGGAAGGTCATATGGATCTAGGCATCCAAGACTTTGATATGCATGCTCTATAAAGAAAATATTTATAAAATACTCTATTTCTGGTACATGACCCCTGACGTGCTCCATGCCATCCACCCAACCAGTTCCGACCTATGCTGGCGATGCCTGGGAGCCAGGGGAACACTGTACCATGTCTACTGGGCATACCCATTCATAGTACCCTACTGGGATTCGGTTCGGCAACTCCTGACTCCTCTCCTTAAGAGGGAGATCCCCTTCCCCCCTAAGTTTTTCCTGCTAGGGCTGTCACCTATGAAAACCCCAGCCCCACAGGGGAAACTAGTTAGGCATGTCCTCACGGCAGCTCGCTGCCTAGTGGCATTGAACTGGAAGAGCCGCTTCCCTCCACCAGAGGGAGCGCTGTATGCTAGGATTAGAGAAGTAGAGATAATGGAGAAGATGACAGCGCGGATACAGGACCGCCTGGACGCGCACAACCTGGTTTGGGAACTATGGCACCGCCGGGAGGAACCTAGCAGTTCGGAATCAGGTACTGGCTGAGGTTGTCCGAGCCTTCATCCCCCCCCCCATGCTCTCCCCCTCCTCTCTCCCCCCCCCTCCCTTTTTTCCTCCCTCTTCCTTCTTTCTTTTTTCCCTTTCTTTGGGTGTCCTTTAGGGACCTATGTACCCACTTACTACACCAGCTGGATGGTATGTTTGATTGCCTTTGCATTAGTTGTTTACATAACCTGATCTGAACAACCTTGAGAAGTGTACAATAGAACATGGACTGCAGATAGATAGTGAAAACAAACGTGGGAAATAAGCTTAGCCATGTAATTTCAATGTGAACGTTTTTGTATTGTTGGTTGAAAGACCATTGCACTTAAACTGTATGTGAAATATCTTTCAATAAAACATTATTGATAAAAAAAAAAATGGTTCCGGCCATTATGTGTAGAACCTCCCTAATGAAGTCAGAGACCAGTGACAGGTAAGTAATTATTTATTTTCCTTAGTGACAATCTATCCCTTCAAAACATTTGCAATAAAGAGAACAGAAAACAGCTGGCATCTAACTTCATAGCTCTTTTATCGGGTTTTTACAGTGCTCAGCTTAGTAACATTTTCATATACAGAAGTGAATGCGTTCAAACCGATGACTTACCCCCTACATACAGAAGGATGTCAGCTATTCCTGGCTCTGGAGTAGGGATGAGCTTCGAGTTTGAGTCGAACTCATGTTCTACTCGAACATTGCCTGTTCGCCTGTTCAGCGAACAGTGAACAATTTGGGCTGTTCGCAGCAAATTCGAAAAGCCGGAACACCCTATACAAGTCTATGGGAAAAATCTAAAGTGCTAATTTTAAAGGGTAATATGCAGGTTACTGTCCTAAAAAGTGTTTGGGGACCCGGGTCCTGCCCCAGGGGACATGGATCAATGCAAAAAAAAGTTTTAAAAACGGCCGTTTTTTCAGGAGCAGTGATTTTAATAATGATTAAAGTGAAACAATAAAAGTGTAATATTCCTTTAAATTTCGTAGCTGGGGGGTATCTATAGTATGCCTGTGAAGGGGCGCATGTTTCTGCTGCTTAGAACTGTCCCTGCACAAAGTGTCATTTGTGCAGGAAAAAAAGTCTTTTAAAATCACTTGCGGCTATTGTCGGGTCCCGTAATACAGAGAACACTCAATGAGTGTTCTCTGCATTAGCCGACAATTCATTCATTCATTCATTCATAAAAATAAAAAAAAGCGTGGGGGTTCCCCTAAATTCAATTACCAGGCCCTTCAGGTCTGACATGGATATTAAGGGGAACCCTGTGTCAAATTTTAAAAAAAAATTGCCGTGGGGGTCCCCCTAAATATCCATAACCAGACCCTTCAGGTCTGATATGGATATTAAGGGGAACCCCGCATCAAATGTAAAAAAAAATTGACGTAGGGGTCCCCCTAAAAATCCATATCAGACCCTTTATCCGAGCACGCAACCTGGCAGGCCGCAGGAAAAGAGGGGGGGACGAGAGAGCGGCCCCCCCTCCCTCCTGAACCGTACCAGGCCACATACCCTCAACATTGGGAGGATGCTTTGGGGGTCTGTGACCCCTCAAAGCACCTTGTCCCCATGTTGATGAGGACAAGGTCCTCATCCTCACAACCCTGGCCGTTGGTTGTGAGGGTCTGCGGGCGGGGGGCTTATCAGAATCTGGAAGCCCCCTTTAACAAGGGGACTCCCAGATCCCTGCCCCCCCCTGTTTGAAATGGTAAGGGGGTACAAAAGTACCCCTACCATTTCACAAAGAAAGTGTCAAAATGGTTAAATAAGACAAACACACTTTTGAAAAATTCCTTTATTAAAAATAAAAAAAATAAAAAAAAGATTCCAGCGGTGCTAATCCACTCTTGCTATCCAGCGACGGGTCTCTGGGTTCCAGCGATGGATGATCATATCCAGCGACGGGGATCTCTCAGTCCAGCGCTGTCCATACATCCTTCTTCTGTCTCCACTCCGGAGACACTGCAGAGATCCCAGCGCTGACGTTTCTTATATTAGGAGGGCGGGGCCACCCGTCACCTGACCCCGCCCCTCTGACGCTGGAGAGGGAAGCAAGGGGTTCCCCAGTGACGTGTGGGTGACCCCGCCCCCTCTGATGTAACGGAAACCTGCGTTACATCAGAGGGGGCGGGGTCACCCACACGTCACTGGGGAACCCCTGGCTTCCCTCTCCAGCGTCAGAGGGGCGGGGTCAGGTGACGGGTGGCCCCGCCCTCCTAATATAAGAAACGTCAGCGCTGGGCTCTCTGCAGTTTCTCCGGAGTGGAGACAGAAGAAGGATGTATGGACAGCGCTGGACTGAGAGATCCCCCGTCGCTGGATATGATCATCCATCGCTGGACCCCGGAGACCCGTCGCTGGATAGCAAGAGTGGATTAGCACCGCTGGAATCTTTTTTTTCTTTTTTTTCTTTTTAATAAAGGAATTTTTCAAAAGTGTGTTTGTCTTATTTAACCATTTTGACACTTTCTTTGTGAAATGGTAGGGGTAAGTACCCCCTTACCATTTCAAACAGGGGGGGGCAGGGATCTGGGGGTCCCCTTGTTAAAGGGGGCTTCCAGATTCTGATAAGCCCCCCGCCCGCAGACCCTCACAACCAACGGCCAGGGTTGTGAGGATGAGGACCTTGTCCTCATCAACATGGGGACAAGGTGCTTTGAGGGGTCACAGACCCCCAAAGCATCCTCCCAATGTTGAGGGTATGTGGCCTGGTACGGTTCAGGAGGGAGGGGGGGAGCTCTCTCGTCCCCCCCTCTTTTCCTGCGGCCTGCCAGGTTGCGTGCTCAGATAAAGGGTCTGATATGGATTTTTAGGGGGACCCCCACGTCAATTTTTTTTTAAATTTGATGCGGGGTTCCCCTTAATATCCATATCAGACCTGAAGGGTCTGGTTATGGATATTTAGGGGGACCCCCACGTCAATTTTTTTTTTTAATTTGACACGGGGTTCCCCTTAATATCCATGTCAGACCTGAAGGGCCTGGTAATTGAATTTAGGGGAACCCCCACGCTTTTTTTTTTTTTTTTTATCAATGAACGAATGAATTGTCGGCTAATGCAGAGAACACTCATTGAGTGTTCTCTGTATTACGGGACCCGACAATAGCCGCAAGTGATTTTAAAAGACTTTTTTTCCTGCACAAATGACACTTTGTGCAGGGACAGTTCTAAGCAGCAGAAATATGCGCCCCTTCACAGGCATACTATAGATACCCCCCAGCTACGAAATTTAAAGGAATATTACACTTTTATTGTTTCACTTTAATCATTATTAAAATCACTGCTCCTGAAAAAACGGCCGTTTTTAAAACTTTTTTTTGCATTGATCCATGTCCCCTGGGGCAGGACCCGGGTCCCCAAACACTTTTTAGGACAGTAACCTGCATATTACCCTTTAAAATTAGCACTTTAGATTGTGAACGTTCGAGTCCCATAGACTTTAATAGGGTTCTAAAGTTCACACGAAGTTTAGGTCTGTTCGCAGGTTCTGGTGCGAACCGAACAGGGGGGTGTTCGGCTCATCCCTACTCTGGAGGTTCTCATTAGATCAAAAGAGGGCCAGGGACCTTGCTACAATAACAAAGCAAATGTAGGGCACAGGTATGTGTAACACAAAGAATGCAGAGCTGAGATGTGATGTGAGTAACATAGCGAGTACAGGGATAACACAGTGAGTGCAGAAATCAGGAGTGTGTATCACACAGAGTGCAGGGGTTGAGGGTGAGTAATGCACATGCAGCTGATGAACCAAAAATGACCCCCCCCCCCCCCCCCCGAGTCAATACCCCCACAAGACGTACAGATCTGCACCAACAGCTCTAAATCACTCTTCCCAGTCCAACACAGAAGTACCAATGATCCCCTCCCAGCCTAACTTCAAGTCTAAACTCCAGTACAGCCTGCTGTGTGTTCCTGAACTTGAACCAGACCCAGAGAATGTCTGTCCTAATAAGTTTTAGGAGTCAACATTTGGGGTATTATACATCTTCAACCTGGGTTTTGTACTAAAACCCCTTAATAACACTTGAGGCCCCTTGTACCATCTAAGAGCAGTGCATCCCACCTAGAGTTTCAGTACACCCGGGAGGGACAGATACAGCATCCAGGCTGTAAATGTCAATGGCAGGCCGTGGCTGGTGGAGGGGGGGGGGGGGAGCTGAATGCTGTACCAAATGGTACCTGTGTTTAGAGCCCTGTGCGATCATGAATGAATGCATGGAATGCAGAGGAAAATTCACAGTTTTTATAGAAGCAGATCGTCACTGCCTCTGAGCACCACAAACCGAAAACACTATTTAATTCATTTTTAATATTCAAAACAAACGCCTCCATCCATCCATGTCTCCAAGCTTTAAAGAAACTATCTGTCTCAAAAAATTATACATTTGGGTACAGCGTTGCAGGAAGGAGTATTTGGTTACTCCACTCCAGCCAAATACACATCTGTAACATACATACATATAGAATTGTGTAGTGTTTGACCCAGGGCCATGACAAGGGTGGGGGGGCAGAAGAGACACATGCCCCAGACTCAGTGTTGATATGTGAAGGAGGGGGCGCACTGGGAGCTGCGGCCACTCAGTTCTCTGGTGCCTCACTGACACTAGTGACTACAGCGTCACTCCTGTCAGAAGGATTAGGGGTCTAAAAAGCGGTTGGAGGGAGGATTCTGCACTCATCCCAGTCCAATAGCAGGTTAGAAGAATGCAGGCAGCCCTGGAGGTCACACCTCTATCTCAGTGCAGTGCTACTAGGGAGTGAGAGCAGACTGCCCTTCTTCCTGTTTCCTATGACTGATCAAAAGGCCTGAGATGGGAAGATGGAGAAGCTGCCTTCATTCCAGATGGGCACTGTGCTGAGAAGGAGTAACAAGGTCTGAAGAGGGTGGGGAGACAACTCACCCCCAGACCTCCCCTCTCCTTCTCAGAACTCCTTAAATGCCCTAAGAGCCCTTTAACCCCCCCCCCCTTCCTCCATCAGAGCCCCTCTAAATCCTAAATCTCTTTTGCTCCCCCCTCCCTTCCCTTCTTCCTCCTAGTAACATAGATGCCCAAGCAGTCCCCTCAGACTGAAACCAGCGATGCAGGGACAATTTGTCTTTTCAAGCTTTGGCACACCGCAAACGCATTCATTTATAACATACAAGCATACCTGTTTATCATCACAAACTTCTTGGTAGCTCTAACCCTTTAAGGCACAGCAAGCACATTTAGGGGTCAATTAAATAACAGGTATCGCATACAAAATTTGTGATTTTTGTTTTTTTGGGGGGATTTTTATCACATTTGATAACTAGAGTCAATATAGAATTTGCTGCAAATACAGCAAATTCGGGAATTATGTGAGATAAATCATGAAAGTCAATTTATTAAAAAGAAAAACGCATTCATTATCCATCTCATGGCGTGGGCAGTTGATTTAGGAATGTAAAAAATAACAATGAGGGGAACTCTGCACTGTCCAGTAAATTAAAAGAAAACAATATATCAGTGTGAAAATGTTCTGCCCTTAGTTCAGGAATGTGGGTTGTAAATAAATTGTAACATTTTACTAGAGGGAGATCATTCTATTAATAGAAGCACACTTAGGTCCCATTTACATGTAGCAATTTGAAATCAGGGCAGAATTTGTGAAATTCTTCCCGCATTTCCAAATAATGTTAAAAATCATAGCAAAATATTTGTTTTCAGTACCTTTCATTCGTAATGGCACCCCAAATGTGGTGCAATTTTGCCGCAATTGTCACACAACATAATGTAGGAAAATCACAGGAAAGCACAGGTGAAAATACTCGCCTGGCTCAGTGCTATAATGTTACATTATAAAGAAATAAAGCGTTACTAGAACTACTGATTACCAACAATACAGACCTGATCACGGAGGTGGAAATATGGGGCAATTTAGGAAACAGTGATCACAGGTCAATTGGCTTCAGTATAAATCACACAAATAGGAAACATAAGGAAAATACAAAGACACTGAATTTCAAAAGAGCCAACTTCCCTAAACTACGAACCTTGCTAGAGTGCATAAATTGGGATCAAATCTTAGGAACAAAGAACACTGAGGAGAGAGATGGGTTCGATTTAAGAGCATATTAAATGAAGGCATTAGCCAGTGCATCCCATTGGGTAAAACATTTAAAAGAGTGAATTCCTGGATGGCTTAACTCCAGTGTAAAAAAGCATACAGTGGTGTGAAAAAGTGTTTGCCCCCTTCCTCATTTCCTGTTCCTTTGCATGTTTGTCACACTTAAGTGTTTCGGAACATCAAACCAATTTAAACAATAGTCAAGGACAACACAAGTAAACACAAAATGCAATTTGTAAATTAAGGTGTTTATTATTAAAGGTGAAAAAAAATCCAAACCATCATGGCCCTGTGTGAAAAAGTGATTGCCCCCTAAACCTAATAACTGGTTGGGCCACCCTTAGCAGCAACAACTGCAACCAATCGTTTGCGATAACGTGCAATGAGGCTTTTACAGCGTCCTGGAGGAATTTTGGCCCACTCATCTTTGCAGAATTGTCCTAATTCAGTTACATTAGAGGGTTTTCGAGCATGAACGGCCTTTTTAAGGTCATACCACAACATCTCAATAGGATTCAGGTCAGGACTTTGGCTAGGCCACTCCAAAGTCTTCATTTTGTTTTTCTTCAGCCATTCGGTGGTGGACTTGCTGGTGTGTTTAGGATCATTGTCCTGCTGCAGAACCCAAGTTCGTTTCAGCTTGAGTACACGAACAGATGGTCGGACATTCTCCTTCAGGATCTCTTGGTAGACAGCAGAATTCATAGTTCCTTTTATCACGGCAAGTCTTCCAGGTCCTGAAGCAGCAAAACAGCCCCAGACCATCACACTACCACCACCATATTTTACTGTTGGTATAATGTTCTTTTTATGAAATACAGTGTTCCTTCTACGCCAGATATACTTGGACACACACCTTCCAAAGAGTTCCACTTTTGGGACAACATTCTGTGGACCGATGAGACAAAAGTCTTGGGGATCATCAAGATGTGTTGTGGAGAAATTGAGACAAGCTTTGATGTTCTTTTTGCTCAGCAGTGGTTTTCTCCTTGGAACTCTGCCATGCAGGCCATTTTTGCCCAGTCTTTTCCTGATGGTGGAGGCATGAACGCTGACCTTAACTGAGGCAAGTGAGGCCTGCAGTTCCTTGGACGTTGTTGTGGGGTCTTTTGTGACCTCTTGGATGAGTCGTCGCTGCGCTCTTGGGGTAATTTTGGGCGGCCGGCCACTCCTGGGAAGGTTCACCACTGTTCCATGTCTTCGCCATTTGTGGATAATGGCTCTCACTGTGGTTCGCTGGATTCCCAAAGCTTTGGAAATGGCTTTATAACCCTTTCCAGACTGATAGATCTCAATTACTTTCTTTCTCAATTGTTCCTGAATTTCTTTGGGTCTCGGCATGATGTGTAGCTTTTAAGGATCTTCTGGTGGACCTTACTGTGTCAAGCAGCTCCTATTTAAGTGATGCCTTGATTGTGAACAGGTGTGGCAATAATCAGGCCTGGGTGTGGCTAGAGAAATTGAACTCAGGTGTGGACAACCACAGTTATAGTATGTTTTAACAAGGGGGGCAATCACTTTTTCACACAGGGCCATGATGGTTTGGATTTTTTTTCACCTTTAATAATAAGCACCTTCATTTACAAATTGCATTTTGTATTTACTTGTGTTGTCCTTGACTATTGTTTAAATTGGTTTGATGTTCCGAAACACTTAAGTGTGACAAAGATGCAAAGGAACAGGAAATGAGGAAGGGGGCAAACACTTTTTCACACCACTGTATAAGAGCAAAAGAGAAGGCCTTCAAAAAATACAAGATTGAGGGATCATCATCAGCATTCAGACTTTATAAAGAATGCAACAAGAAATGAAAAGGTACAATTAGAGGGGCTAAGAACACGAAAGACACATAGTGGAGGAGAGTAAAAAAAATCCCAAGAAATTCTTTAACCACTTGACCACTGGGCACTTAAACCCCCTTCCTAACCAGACCAATTTTTAGCTTTCGGTGCTCTCACACTTTGAATGACAATTACTAAGTCATGCAACACTGTACCCATATGAAATATTTGTACTTTTCACACAAATAGAGCTTTCTTTTGGTGGTATTTAATCACCGCTGTTTTTTTTTTTTGCGCTATAAATAAAAAAAGACAGAAAATTTGGTAAAAAAATAAATAAAAATTATTTGTTTCTGTTAAAATTTATTGCAGAGTATTGGCGAGTATTGGCGAGTATTGTCAGAGTATTGGCGAGTATTGCCAGAGTATTGGCAGAGTGTTGCAGAGTATTGCAGAGTATCGGCAAAATTTTGTAGAGTATTGGCAGAGTATTGCAGAATATTGGCAGAGTATTACAGAGTATTGGCAGAGTATTACACAGTATTGGCAGAGTATTACAGAGTATTGGCAGTGTATTGCAGAGCATTGGCAGAGTATTGCAGAGTATTGGCAGAGTACTGCACTACAGATCCAGCCCACAGCACTGTTGCAAATGATCTCTCCCCCTATCCTCTCTCACTGTACAGATCGGTACAGAGAGGGGAGGGAGGACTCAGCATCATGACATGACGCCGGTTTGTTTACAAGTGATCACTCCGTCATTTGACGGAGCGATCACGTGGTAAATGGCCGCTACCATTTAGTGTGATCCGTGATGTTCCGGGTCTTCTGGACCTGGCGGTAACAGATTTTTCCGGGAGCGCACCCCAGGGGGGGCGCGTGGGAGAAAGTTTCTGGAAGGATGTCCACGGACATCCTCCCAGAATAAGCTGACCGTGCTGTAGCCGTCTTTGCCTGTGGGCAAAGCAGAGGGATCATCATCAGCATTTAGACTTTACATAGAATGCAACAAGAAATGTAAGGGTGCAGCTAAGATAGAACACAAAATACACATAACAGAGGAGAGCAAAAAAAAAATCCCAAGAAATGTTTTAAGCATATAAACAGTAAAAAAGGGAGGACAGACTATATTGGCCCCATGAAGAATGAGGAATGAAATCTGGTTACAAAGAATGGGCAAATGGTGAAAGTATAGAATTTATTCTTCTCCTCAGTCTTCACGAGGGAATCGGGGGGCTTCAGTAACCAAAACTGCAGTGTTTATCCTCGTGACACATCACAGGAAACACCCTCATGGCTAACAGAGGACAGAATTAGAATTAGACTTGGGAAACTTAACATTAATAAATCACCGGGACCAGATGGCTTGCACCCAAGAGTACTTAGGGAACTCAGTAAAGTAATTGCCAGACCATTGTTCCTCATTTTTACTGACAGTCTACTGACTGGAATGGTACCAGCAGATTGGAGAAAAGCCAATGTAGCACCAATATTTAAAAAGGGCCCAAAATACATCCCTGGGAATCAAAGACTAGTTAGCCTAACATCAATAGTATGCAAGCATTTTATTTTAGCAATGAAAACTGTATCATTAGCAGTAATTCATGAGGACTCATACTTGCCAAACCAATCTATTAACCTTCTATGAGGAAGTGAGTTGCCATCTAGATAAAGAAAGGCCCGTGGACGTGGTGTATCTGGATTTTGCAAAAGCATTTGACACAGTTCCCCATAAACGTTTACTGTACAAAATAAGGTCTGTTGGCATGGGTCATAGGGTGAGTACATGGATTGTAAACTGGCTACAAGGGCAAGCTCAGAGGGTGGTGATACTCAAAATGGTCAGGGGTGGGTAGTGGAGTCCCACAGGGTTATGTGCTGGGACCAATCCTATTTAATTTGTTCATAAACGACCTGGAGGATGGGGTAAACAGTTCAATCTCTGTATTTGCAGACGATACTAAGCTAAGCAGGGCAATAACTACTCCGCAGGATGTGAAAACCTTGCAAGAAGATCTGAACAAATTAATTGGGTGGGCAACTACATGGCAAATGAGGTTTAATGTAGAAAAATGTAAAATAATGCATTTGGGTGGCAAAAATATGAATGCAATCTATACACTAGTGGGAGAACCTCTGGGGAATCTAGAATGGAAAAGGACCTTGGGGTCCTAGTAGATAATAGGCTCAGCAATGGCATACAATGTCAAGCTGATGCTAACAAAGCAAACAGAATATTGGCATGCATTAAAAAAAAAAAGGATTAACTACAGAGATAAAACAATAATTCTCCCACTCTACAAGACTCTGGTCCAGCCGCACCTAGAGTATGCTGTCCAGTTCTGGGCACCAGTCCTCAGGAAGGATGTACTGGAAATGAAGCGAGTACAAAGAAGGGCAATTAAACTAATAAGGGGTCTGGTGGATATTAGATATGAGGAAAGGTTGCGAGCACTGAACGTATTCTCTCTGGAGAAGGGACGCTTGAGAGGGGATATGATTTCAGTTTACAAATTTCGTACTGGTGATGACCCCACAATATGGATAAAACCTTTTTGTGAAAGGGAATTTAACAATACAAGTGGCCACTCATTCAAATTAGAAGAAAAGAGATTTAAACCTTAAACTGTGTAGAGGGTTCTTTACTGTAAGAGCGGCAAGGATGTGGAATTGCCTTCCATAGGCGGTGGTCTCAGCGGGGGGCATCGATAGTTTCAAAAACCTATTATATAAGCAACTGAATGACCACAACATACAGGGATATACAAGTAATACTGACATATAATCACACACATATGTTGGAGTTGATGGACTTGTGTGTTTTTTCAGCCTCACCTACTATATAACTATGTATATATACAAAAGCTTCTTTGGTGCAACATATGTGCACCAAAGTAAATGGGGTACCCTATGCGTCAGATGCAGAAACACATGTAAATCATGCAAAAAATCATGAGAGGTAACACATGTTCCAGATGTGTGAATGGGGCCTAAGAATTTTTTCATAGTTTCACAATATGTTGCTTTCATTTAGGCACGCAGGTGTATGAATTTATGCCGCCAGAAGTTGGCAGAAAAATGCCTCTAATCTTGCATTTTATCACTTGCATTCATGCGTGTTTATGCGTGTTTACATGCATATGGTGTTTAGAAGCATTTGCTCTTAAAGCGGAGGTCCACCCTAAAATGGACCTTCCGCTCATCGGAATCCTCCCCCCCTCCGGCGCCACAATTGGCACCTTTCAGGGGGGAGGGGGGTGCAGTTACCTGGATAATCCAGGTAACTGCACCCACTTCCGGGATAGCTCTCTGCGGAAAGGGGTGTAGATTACGCCCCTTTCCGCAAGTGCCCGCCCCCTTCCGCAAGTGCCCCGCTGCCTGCTGGGAAACACACAGATCCCAGAGGCAGCGGGGACCGTCCTCATTGCGCAGCGCAACTCGCGCATGCGCAGTAGGGAACCGGGAAATGAAGCCGAAAGGCTCCATTTCCTGATTCCCATACCCAAGATGGCGGCGGCAGCACCCGAGTGACGATCTACAGATCGGCTTCGGGTGCCGACATCGCGGGCGCGCTGGACAGGTAAGTGTCACTATTTTAAAAGTCAGCAGCTGCAGTATTTGTAGCTGCTGGCTTTTAAAAAAAAAAAAAAAAACGCGGAGTCCCGGTGGACTCCCGCTTTAACCACTTGCTTACTGGGCACTTAAACCCCCCTCAGTCCCAGACCAATTTTCAGCTTTCAGCGCTGATGCACTTTGAATGACAATTGCGCGGGCATACAACACTGTACCCAAATGAAATTTTTATCATTTTTTTCCCACAAATAGAGCTTTCTTTTGGTGGTATTTAGTTACAGCTCGGAGTTTTATTTTTTGCTAAACAAACAAAAAAAGATGCAAAAAAAAAAAAAAAAAATCATGTTTTAATAGTTTGTTATAAAATTTTGCAAACGGGTCATTTTTCTCCTTCATTGAAGTGCGCTGATAAGGCGGCACTGATAGGCTGCATTGGTGGGCACTGATGGGCTGCATTGGTGGGCACTGATAGGCTGCATTGGTGGGCACTGATAGGCTGCACTGGTGGGCACTGGTAGGCATAGTTAAGGCGGCACTAATAGGCACAGATAAGGCGGCACCGATGGGCACAGATAAGGCGGCACTGATGGGCAAAGATGGGCACAGATAAGATGGCACGGATGGGTGGCACGGATAAGTGGCACGGATGGGTGGCACGGATGGGCACTGATAGGTACCACAGATAGATGGGACTGATGGGCACTGATAGGTGGCACTGATAGGTGGCTCTGATAGGTGGCACTGCTGGGCACTGATGGGCGGCACTGCTGGGCACTGATGGGCGGCTACTGCTGGGCACTGATGGGCGGCACTGGGGTGCAGCACCTTTGAGGCAGATTGGGTGGCACTGTGGGTGGCACTGTGGGTGGCACTGTGGGTGGCACTGTGGGGTGGCACTGTGGGTGGCACTGTGGGCACTATGGGCACAGACGGGGGGCACTTACTTTTACTTTTAGTTATACTTCAGGATGGCACTGCGGGAGGCAGGTGGGCACTGGCAGGTGGCATGTGGTGCCTTGCATTGCTGGCCGTGATCGGGACTGATGTCCCGATCACGGCCGCCGGTGATCGGCTTTTTTTTTTTCTCCTCGCGCTGTCAGCGTGAGGAGGAATAATAGCCGATTACCGGCTCCGTTCTATCACATGATCAGCTGTCATTGGCTGACAGCTGATCACGTGATAAGGGGTCGGGATCGACCCCTTGCACGGATCGGTGATCAGGCGAGTCTCATAGACTCGCCGATCACAGAGCGCGCCACGCGCGCCCCTCAGGGGGCGCGCAGGCCGCTCGTAACCGGGACGACGTCAATAGACGTAGTCCCGGAAATCTAGGTCCGCGCTAATGCCGTCATTCGGCAATAGCGCGGTACCCAAGTGGTTAAACTCATTTTATTGACTACAATGTTCATTGACTGTCAGCTCCAGTCAGAGCCGCTGTGTGAAGTTAGTGCAGCGATCTCCCCTGCTGAGCTGTTGTATTCTGACAAGGGGATGCCACCCCCCACCAGAACACTCTGCTCGTCCGACATGCACACAGGCAGAATGTCAGCTGTTTTTTTTTTTTAACTGCCCGATGTGTCTCCTGACATTCAGCCTGTGTGTACCAGGCTTTAGTCATTAGAATTAATTACATGCAGAAGCGTACATTTATGCATGTTTATATGTGTTTAGGTGCATTTATGCACGTTTGCATAGAAAAACTCAAAAACGCTTCTACTGGAATGTGTGCCTGGGCCAATTTTTTCTGCCACTGAATGCTGTGCATAAAAACACACTAAACCACGTTCATGCAGTTGCATTCAGAGGTGTAAAAAAAAGAAAAGGCCAATAGCCCCTGAAAGCTGCATTTTTTGCATCCGTGTGCATGAGGCCTTAAACGGGGCCATACATGGAATGCAATTTGGTCAGTTCAGCAGGGACTGGACGAATTTAGATCCATGTATGGGCAGCTGATTGTACACAAGTCAATCGATAGACGACGATAAGCTATAGCTGACATCCCTGATCAGTGTATTCTGATGGTGGGGAAGGCTCCTCACCACTAGAATACAATCCCACAGTGGGAAGGCTTCCCCCATCCATCTCAAATGTGTGGATGGGGGAATTGGATCATTTTTTTTTTTTTTTGTTCAACCCGCTGGTTGAATGAGAAAATAAAGATCAACGTATTACCTACCTACCTGTATTAAGGCTACCTTAAAGAAATATCTCCCTCTGATGCAGCGTTAGCCTGTGAAAAAAAATCGGAAAAAAAAAAAACGTTAAAAATTACGTTAATTTTAAAAGCTAAATTTCGCAAAGCATCAACATTTACGCATTTGGTAAATGAGGATTTTTTTTTGGTGAATTGACTACTTATAAGATAAACGCAGCATGAGTTACTTTAAAGCCAAAATTTATAATATTAACCACATGCCGACCAGCGCACGACGATGTACAAATGAGCGTACAGGTACATCCCCTTTAAATCGTGGCATTGTGGGGGTGTGTGCGCCCGACGCGTACTCCGTGACCATGCCTGCGGGTGCCGCAGACTCAATGTCTGCCGGTAGCCTGCGATCGTGTCACGGAGCGGCAGAACGGGGAAATGCCTTTGTAAACAAAGCATTTCCCTGTTCTGCCTAGTGACATGACAGAGATCACTGCTCCTTGTCATCGGGAGCAGTGATCTCTGTCATGTCAGTGGTAGCCCACCCCCCCCACAGTTAGAATCACTCCCTAGGACACACTTAACCCCTTGATCGCCCCCTAGTGTTTAACCCCCTTCCCTGCAAGTGTCATTTGCACAGTAATCAGTGCATTTTTATAGCACTGATCGCTGTATAAATGACAATGGTCCCAAAATAGTGTCAAAAGTGTCCGATGTGTCCACTATAATGTTGCAGTCACAATAAAAATCGCAGTTCGCCACATTACTAATAAGAAAAATGAATAATAAAAATGCCATAAATCTATCCTCTATTTTGTAGATGCTATAACTTTTGCGCAAACCAATCAATACACGCTTATTGCGATTTTTTTAACCAAAAATATGTAGAAGAATATATATCGGCCTAAACTGAGAAAGAAATTTTTTTATATATATTTTTGGGGGATATTTATTATAGCAAAAAGTAAAAAATATTGCTTTTTTTTTTCAAAATTGTTGCTCTTTTTTGTTTATAGCCTAAAAAAAATGCAGAGGTGATCAAATGCCACCAAAAGAAAGGTCTATTTATGGGGAAAAAAGGGTGTTAATTTTGTTTGCGTGTAACATCGCATGGCCGCGCAATTGTCAGTTAAAGCGACGCAGTGCCTTATAGCAAAAAGTGCTCTGGTTAGGAAAGGGGTAAATCCTTCTGGGCTGAAGTGGTTAATCTGGGAGTAAATTGATCTGTGGAATAGGTTTTACATGTCTCCACTAACAAGGTCCAGAGAAGGGGGGATCCAAGGGAAGAGAAAGCCACTACCACTAGACTTGCATGGCACAGTGCCAGACCCAGGGGCTGGATACTAGATACTGGATAGACAGAGCGGGGAGCAGGGAGCTTATTCGCACTACATCACTTCCAGTTGCTCAAACTTCAGCTTTGAAATGGTTGCTGTATCAAATGCATAATGAGAGATTTCTGTTTTTGAAAAAATATTCATTTTATAATTCAATATAATCCCTGGAGAAGGGAAAAATAACTATGAAATTGTCCCAGTAAAGGTTTGAAACAAATCAGCATACTATTATATATCTATAACTGCAACCATTAGTATATCATAGTATGTATAGCTGTCTGGGTCCCTCTGGTGGTCTAAAAGGAAAATAACCCAATTTAGGCATGATTTATAATTTATTTTTAAGCATAGTGGAAGCTGTACAATCCAACTTTAACAAAAGTTTATATATGTTTTACTGAGTAGTACAGAGCAGCAATCCGGATGTGGCAAACGCTTGAGGAGAGGTAACTTTTTTTTTTGCACACCAGAAGTTTACAACAAAGCATTTGGCAGGCAATGAGGAGACAATATGTTGTCGGCTCTCCACCTGAATTAATGACATAAATGGCGCATTATACGCGGTTGTAGGGCGGTTGCAGTGTGGCCTTATTCACTTTAATAGGGGGATCATTTTTTGCCAGGCCACAAAACAAAGTGCTGGTGCATGTGAACGTTCCAGTCCACTGCCTTTGCAGCTTAAGGAGGGGTGGAAAAATACAGCTCAACCATGTGTTTTTTGCCACTCCCAACCACAAGTCTAAACAAGCCCTAGGAAGAAAAATTCATAATCCACCAAGCAGTGTTATATAGTTTGTGCCAACCATGGGCACTTTTGTAATTATCATTACATTAATTATTCATGCAATTATTAGAATATTTGTTGTAATTGTGGTCAAAAATGCTAACAATGAAGTTGCTCTTTTTGGTCTGTCAAATAAAGCATTAAAAATGTTGTTATATCTGTTCCATAAGAGCAAACAAATATCTGTTGATCCTACCAATGATCCAGTGAGCTCATAAGTTCCTATGAACTTTTCTGCCCTGACCATTTTACCATTTTACATACCCTGTTCACGTGACATAAAGAGCACCTCCACCCTCTGTTATGGAACTGTGGAGAGGGAAAGGTTTTCCGTAGTCCTAACACACATCGAGGTACATGTTTAAAAAAAAAAAATACTGGGCAGATGCCTTAATGCATTCATACAAGCGCCATGAACGATTTTATTCTTTGTAATAATGTATTCTTTGTAATAATCCCATGATTGTCAGCTCCATCTAGTGGACATAATGTAGTACACTTTATTAAAGTTTTTGTGGAAAATACCTCAATATGACCATTGGAAAAATCACATTATAGATATGTTTTTTCCTGTAGTCTGCAAGTCAGTTAAGTGGTGTCAAGAGCTCTTAATCTTCTTATTTGGTGGTGGCGTGCATGGACATCCTCCCAGAATCTTGCTTCACACGCCCCCTGGGGAGCACATCCGAGAATATCTGTGACCGCCGGGTCCGGTAAATGGCCGCTGACATCGGGCGTTTACCATGCGAATGCTCCATCAAATGACGAAGCGATCACTTGTAAACAAACCGGCATCATGTGCGGTTCATCTCACCCTACCGATCGGTACAGTGTGAGGGGAGAGATCGGGTGCAGCAGCGCTGTGGGAAGGATGTCTAGTGCCCACAGTACTGATCTGTGCCCGTTGCAGCACTCATCCATCCATCCATGCTCATCCATCCATCCATGCTCAGCAATACTCATCCATCCATCCATGCTCAGCAATACTCATCCACCCATCCATGCTCACCAATACACATCCACCCATCCATGCTCAGCAATACACATCCATCCACCCATGCTCAGCAATACTCAGTAATGATATAATAGATGAGCATCTTAATGAGGCAGAATATACAGGGATAAATTGTAGACACTCACTCAGGATGGAGTGGTGTCTTTATTCAACCTTACTAACTATGTATGAAATGAGATAGGCCGTCAGTACTTCAGGTGTGATACGTTTTCAGTGATTGGCACCATAGCTTGTGGACTCTCGTATAACTTTCGCACAGACCAAATAATATACACCGATTTGGATTATTTTTTTATCAAAGATATGTAGCAGTGTAAATTTTGGCCAAAATGTATGAAGGAAAATTACTAATTTGCAAAATTTTATAACAGAAATCGTTTTTCATAACAGAAACGAAGAAAAGGTTTTTTTTTTTTTTTTTTTTTACAGAATTTTATGTTTTTTTCATTTATGGCACAACAAATAAAAAACCCAGCAGAGATTAAATACCACCAAAAGAAAGCTCTATTTGTGTGGAAAAAAAGGACAGAAATCTCAGATGATTACAGTGTTGCATGACTGAGTAATTGTCATTCAAATTGTGAGAGCACTGAAAGCATTAAAATTGGTCTGGTTAGGAAGGGGGTTTAAGTGCCCAGTGGGCAAGTGGTTATAGAATATGTAAACCCAACACTTCAAATTCCTAAAATGTGTCTGCTGTACCGTGTACTTGTATGAGAAAGTCTCCTCTTTGTATTGCTTCCTTTGTGTGAAATCCCTGGTGTTCCTACCAATCCCTCTATGTTCCTATTATAAACTGACTACACTAAGCAGGTGAAAACGCCATGGTCAGTTCTCTAGCTGTGCTGGGAACTCAGCCTGCTCTCTTCTAATGATCAGACTTGTCCTGACATTCCCCCCACGTCCTTTCCCCAGGAAGCTCCCCTAGTTCTTATGCTGCTGAGAACAGATGGAATGTCATAACTTTAAAAATGGAAAAAAGTATTTATAATATATATTTTTTTATTTATGCACAAATGGTTTGCCTTTCATTTCTATTTTAAACTGGATGGGTTGTTTTACAAAGTGAGGGTTTACAATCACTTTAATGTCACTGGTGATGTCAGTGGCAGTTAGTTAGTTCCCCCCAGTGTCAGTTAGTGTCAGATGTTCCGCTGCACTATCACAGTCTCATTATAAGTTGCTGATTGCCGCCATTAGTAGTATAAAATAAATAAATAAAAATTCAGTATACAGTTACTGTAGGTCCATATACAGTGCCTTAAAAAAGTATTCACACCCCCTAAAATTTTCCACATTTTGTCATGTTACAACCAAAAACGTAAATGCATTTTATTGGGATTTAATATGATAGACCACCATAAAGTGTCACATACCGTATTTGCCGGCATATAAGACGACTGGGCGTATAAGACGACCTCTTATTTTTCCAGTGAAAACGTAGGTTTTGGGCTAAACTCGCCGTATAAGACTACCCCCTTCTGAGGCAACACCATTAAAAAAAAAAACATCAGACTTAACATCAGATTTGATTTAAACACAGTAATTTTAATGAACCATCAAACAGGTACAGTATACAGTATATGATGCTTTGTTAGTGGGTACAGTATACTGTATATGATGCTTTGTTAGTGGGTACAGTATACCGTATATGATGGTACAGTATGATGGTACAGTATGCTTTGTTAGTATGGTAGGTACAGTATGATGGTTTATTACTGCAAACTTGTTGTCACTTCCTCACTGGTTAACAAATTACTGTACAGTATACCGGTATACTGGTATTTTGTTTGTATATTTCGTCCGGTTACAGAATACAGTGTGCATACAGTGTGTACCACTGAGCCAATCACGGCAGGCAATGCATTTTACTACTCTGTTGATGGATGCAAAGCCTGCTCGGATTGGCAGAGGCTGTGACATCATCAGCCCGCGCCGCTCTGACCCGTGTATCCTGCTCGGATTGGCAGAGGCTGTTAGTCCAATCCAAGCGGGCTTAACAGGCTCTGCATTCATCAACAGTGAATCACCCACCAAGATTGGCTGAGGCGCACACTGTATGCACACCGGATCACCCGGCGGCCTCTCCACCCAGTAAGGAGCACCGTACAATCACGATCGTCCGGCGGCCTGTTATCCAGCTTACTGAGGGCTTTGCCAGGTACTCTTCCTCTTCACCCGGCGTATAAGACGACCCTCGGTTTTTGGCGGCGGAATTCGGGTGTAAAAGGTCGTCTTATACGCCGGCAAATACGGTAATTGTGAAGTGGAAGGAAAATGATAAATGGTTAGATTTTTTTACAAATAAATATGTGAAAAGTATCACGTGCATTTGTATTCAGCCCCCCTGAGTCAATACTTTGTAGAACCCCCTTCATTGCAATTACAGCTGCAAGTCTTTTTGGGATGTCTCTACCAGCTTTGCACATCTAGAGAGTGACATTTTTGCCCATTCTTCTTTACAAAATAGCTCAAGCTCTGTCAGATTAGATGGAGAGCACCTGTGAACAACAATTTTTACTGTATTTATCAGCGTATAACACGCACATTCATTTTAAGAGGGAAGTTTCAGGAAAAAATCATACATTTTAAATAAGGCAGCTATTGGCGTATAACACGCACACACTATTTGCACACAATTTTCATGGTGAAAAGGTGAGTGTTATACGCCAATAAATACAGTAAGTCTTGCCACAGATTCTTTATTGGATTTAGGTCTGGACTTTGACTGGACCATTCTAACACATGAATATGCTTTGATCTAAACCATTCCATTGTAGCTCTGGCTGTATGTTTGGGGTCCTTGTCCTGCTGAAAGGTCAACCTCTGCCCCAGTCTCAGGTCTTTTGCAGACTGTAACAGGGTTTCTTCTGAGATTGCCCTGTATTTGGTGCCATCCATCTTCCAACCACCTCTGATCAGCTTCACTGTCCCTGCTGAAAAAAAGCATCCCCACGACATGATGCTGTGTTCAGGGTGATGTGCAGTGTTAGTTTTGCACCACACATTGTGTTCTGCTTTTAGGCCAAAAAGTTCAATTTTGTTCTCATCTGACCACCTTCTTCCACATGTTTGCTGTGTCCTCCACATGGCTTCTAGCAAATTCCAAATGGGACTTCTTATGGCTTTCTTCTTGCCACGCTTCCATAAATGCCATATTTGTGAAGTGCACGACTAATAGTTGTCCTGTGGATAGATTCTCCCGAGCTGTGGATCTCTGCAGCTCCACCAGTGTTACCATGGGCCTCTTGGCTGCTTCTCTGATTAATACTCTCCTTGCATGGCCCATCAGTTTAGGTGGATGGCCACATCTTGGTAGGTTTGCAGTTGAGCCATACTTCCATTTTCAGATGATGGATTGAACAGTGATGCTTGGCAGGCTCTAACTGCAGCTGTCTTCAGTTGTTCTGTTTGTGGGACTTTCTGCCTTTAGTTTTGCCTTCAGCAAGTAAAATACATGCTCAATTGGGTTGAGATCAGGGGATTGACTCGACCATTGCAGAATATTCCACTTCTTTTCATTCAAAAGCTCCTGGGTTGCTTTTGCATTGTGTTTTGGATCATTGTCCATCTGTACTGTGAAGCGCCGTCCAATCAACTTTGCTGCATTTGGCTGAAACTGGGCTGACAGTACATCTCTAAACACTGCAGAATTTATCCAGCTGTTTCTGTCACATCATCAATAAACACCAATGACCTGGTGCCACTGGAAGCCATGCATGCCCATGCCACCACACTCCCTTCACCATGTTTTACAGATGATGATGTGTGCGTTGGATCATGAGCTGTTCCAAGCCTTCTCCACACTTTTTTTCCCATCATTCTGGTACAGATTAATCTTAGTTTCATCTGTCCAAAGAATGCTTTTCCAGAACTGGTCTGGCTTTTTTAGATGTTTTTTGGCAAAGTCTAATCTGACTTTTCTGTTCTTCTGGCTTATGAATGGTTTGCACCTTGTGGTGAACCTTCTGTATTTGCTCTCTTGAAGTCTTCTCTTGAGTGTAGACTTTGACAATGATTTGCCCACCTCCTGGAGAGTGTCCTTCACTTGTCTGGATGTTGTGAATGGGTTTTTCTTTACCATAGAGAGGATCCTGCTATCATCCGCCACTGTTGTCTTCCAGGGACGTCCAGGCCTTTTTGAGTTCACTAGTTCACTTTTTCTTTGCTCAGAATGTACCAAACGGTTAATTTGGTCACTCCTAATGTTGTTGATATCTCTCTGATGGATTTGTTTTATTTTGAAGCCTAAAGCCCCGTACACACGAGAGGACTTATGTCCGACAGACGTCCGAAGGAGTTCCGTCTGAGTTCTGCTGGAATTCCGACGGAGTTCTGACAGACTTTTCGGCTGAGCGGACTTGGCCACACACAATCACACTAAACTCCGACGGATTCGAACGTGATGACGTACGACTGGATTCGAATAAGGAAGTTCATAGCCAGTAGCCAATAGCTGCCCTAGCGTCGGTTTTAGTCCGTCGGAATAGCATACACACGAGCAAATTTTTCGAAGGGACCGGGTCCGGCGGAGTTCCTTCGGAAAAATTTGAAGCATGTTCCATATTCTAAAGTCCTTCGGACTTTGGCGAGTCAAAAGTCCGTTGCAGCCTACACACGATCGAATAGTCTGACGGACTCAGTCCGTCGGACTTTGGATGTTGAAAAGTCCGCTCGTGTGTACGGGGCTTTACAATGGCCTGTTTCACTTAAATGGACAGCTCCTTTGAACGCATAATGTAGGTTCACAGCCATAGATGCCAAATACAAATACCACACTTAGAATCAACTCCAGACCTTTTACCTGCTTAATTGATAAAAAAAAAAAACTGAGTAGCCCATACCTGGCCATGAAACAGTTTTTGATTCAATTGTCTAATTACCTTTGGTCCCTTGAAAAAGAGAGTATGGCTATTCTTAAATTCCTAAACCCTTCCTCCGATTTGGATGTACATACCCTCAAATTAAACATGAGAGTATGCACTTTCACCTCATATTCAGTATATAACTATAGCTTGAATATGTTTTGGTAAATACCTGAAAACATCTAAAATTGTGCCTGTGTCCAAATATATATAGTTTGTAGGTGCTTTAACTTTCATGCAAACCAATAAATTTACTGTACACTTATTTTGATTTTTTTTTTACTAAAGATATGTAGCAGAATACATTTTAGCAAAAACTTCTCAAGAAGTTTGATTTTTTTTTATTGGATATGTTTCATAGCAGAAAGTAAAAAATATTGTTTTTCAAAATTTTCGTTCTTTTTTCGTTTATATTGCCAAAAATAAAAAAAACAGTGCTGATCAAATACCAACAAAAGAAAGTTAGTTTTGTGTGACAAAAATGTATATAATTTTGTTTGGGTACAGTGTTTCAAGACTGCACAATTACCAGTTAACCACTTACCGACGTAACCGCCCACCGTCGTTACAGGTCACTACTTTGACGTAGAATACCGGGGTTATGGCAGAAGATAGCTGCCATAACCCCGTATTCTACGTCAAAAGTAGAATACCTCTGAAGTAGAATACCTACCGACGGTTGCTTACCGCAGCTGTCGGTCACGGCGAATACGATCTGATCTGCTCCCCTGAGAGGCTGGATGCCGAGTGAGGGAAAGATGGCCCCCACTCAGCTCCATACCATTGGATGGCGGAAGCAATGTCAAATGTCACTTCTGCCCAATGATCATAAAGGGGAAATTTCTTTATTGAAAAATAATAATAATAAAAAAAAAGTGTAAATGTCATATGTGAGGTCTTTTTGACCCCAGATCTCATATTAACCAGTTCCGGACCAGCCACTGCAGTTATACTGCGGCAGGTTGGCCTGGCTGTGCGAAGCATCATAGCTATCCGTCGCGTGCGCCCCCTCGGCGAATGAGATCCTTCCCCTGCCTATGTAAGTGTAAACACAGCAGGGGAAGTGATGTCATCCCTCCTCTTTTCGTTACAGAGAGAAGAGAGGAGACATCTCAGAGTAAGTGCACCAACACTATAGTGATACCAGTTCATGTAGGTACACTTGCCACCCCTCGATCACCCCCCCAGTTAACCCTTTCACCCCCAGTCACTGTGTCACCCAGTGCAGTGATCATATTTTTTTTGATCACTGTACTGGTGTCATTAGTGACAAAAATAAGCTTTAGGGTACTTAGTGTCACAGGTGACGCTGGTTAGCTAGTTTATTTTTTATAACGTCAGGGTGATATCAGTTAGGTTTTAGCGTCAGTCAGGGTCTGCGTCTCCCCAGGCAGCATCAGATTAGTGCCAGTAGCGCTAATGCACCTCTCTTAGTAGTATAGTGTCTGAACGGATCAATATCTGATCTCATCAGATCTATACTAGCGTCCCCTGCAGTTTAGGCTTCCCAAAAATGTAGTGTAAGTGGGATCAGCCCAGATACCTGCTAGCACCTGCATTTCTCCCCTCCGCCCCGGCCCAGCCCACCCAAGTGCAGTATCAATTGATCACTGTCACTTACAAAACACAACACACATTAACTGCAGTGTTCGCAGAGTCAGGCCTGATCCCTGAGAACACATATGCCTTGTACACATGATCGGATTTTCCAACGGGAAGTCGGGCTGTCGTCGGAAAATCCGACCGTGTGTATGCTCCATCGTACAATTGTTGTGAGACTTTCTGCCAACAAATGTTGGCTAGCAGGTTTTCAAATTTTCTGCCAACAAATGTATGTTGTCGGATTTTCCGAGTTTGTGTACACAAGTCCGTTGCACAAAAGTCCAAAGTACAAACACGCATGTTCGGAAGCAAGGACTATTCTCTTCTTCTTTAATGGGATAATAATGAAGCTGCTTTGCTGGTGATACTGATGGAGTTATTACAAAATATTTTTCAAAGGCTTTTATTTTCTAGTGATATCAAGAATAATATTATTATGCTTTTTTTTTTCTTTCTTTTTTTTTGGGCAAGTTACCACAACATCATTATTCCATAGATCAAAGATACAACTATGTTGGTGTCCCTTGTCAATTTTACATTTTATTTTTTTAAATGTAACTGCCTACTCACAAACTGCCATTTGAAGTAAAACACATAGCCAAGTATTATTCTACACATTTTTTTTTATTGTGCATTAAAAAAGAAAACAAATAAAATTAGACATGTCTGCCAATAGAACTTAACCAAAAAGTGCATTCTATACATCCAAAAATATAGAAAATATACCAAATCAAATCATTATTCAACCAAAAAAATAATAATGTCAAAGCAATAACTCCAAGGCCAATAATAAATAACATAAAGAATTGAAAAATAGATTATCTCCTCTTAGATGGGGACTTTCAAACAGGCTGAGTGGCCAATAAAGTATACAGAGTATAGTAAAATTTATCTTTTTAATAATGATACTAAAATATATAAGCACATACAAAATTACAATGGACAATACAATACAAAATTCATATATTTACAAAGAAGTATCTAGAAAGACACATTGTGTGCAATATTTGTTCCTGTATCCAATGCACATCACATTAATTCCACTGTACTAAATCTTATTACAGTGGATATAAAACCCAACGCGTTTCGAGATCTTGTACTGTGTACTAAATTCTCTTCATCAGGGGTGTGCGAGATTCACATAAGACAGACAAAAAAGGAAATATACATCTGCAATCAAAACAAAATCATTTTGTATTAGTGTATGAACATCCCAGGAACAAATCATCTAATAAATCATACGGTTTAATCCATCCATTAATGTAAAACGGATATACTAACCATAAATACGTTTTTCCAGAGTCCAAGTTACATTTCATAAAGGGACACATGTGCATAAAATGCGGGCGAAAACAAAGGGCACCCTCTCTCTGGTCTCAGGGTAACCGCACAAACCAATAGGCCTGCCAACCACGACTCCATCCAACGCACGGCAAAAACCCCCACAAAGGACATCCAGAAGTGACCATATGGATGCAGAGTCACTGGGTCCCAAAAAATAAAAAAAAAAACATTTTTTTACTTGTCTTTCAAGATATATATCATTGTCTGTGTTAGTTAGCATAATCACTCATAATCAAATTCTATAATGAATGTAAAGATGGGGAATCACCCGTTATTGCACAGACTGTGCTATTACAAAAAAGTACTACTAAAAGGGACATAGTCAACATACAACGCATCCAATGCAACTCAGAAACGCACCGCATACTACATAAAAATATGTGGAGAATCCATCAACTTAATACCTGAGTAGGTACAGATGTATAAGAGAGGCAAATGATACAAAACAGTACATCATTCAAATGTATTGATAGACTACCTTTCCGCTCAACAGATGCCGGCTGGAGGGGGGGCGCAATAATACTGAAAACTCAAATAGTAGGGTGTCAACACCGCAAGAAGCAAGAGAACCTTTGATTGCTGCAAATCAGTGCATAGAAAGCCCTATAGGGTGCAAAGAGGAAGAGGAGGGTTTGTTTTGGTGAATACCCAATAAGTATACACGTACTAATGTCATCATACAATTATAAGCAGAGGAGTTACTATCCATCCGAATATCATAATTTGCTCATGCCAGGAGTCTGGAAAGTCCACCAGCATATATACAAACGAAAGATCTCATAACTTATGGTGTGCGTCTGATCAATGTGTTCAGTCTGCAGCTATTCCTGGTAACTCACATCCTGAACAGCTGGGTGTCCGCCCATACTAAATAGAGTGGCCAATCAGTGCGTCCGAGTCCGTCACATTGCCAAATTACCCTCAAAAGAGGGAGGGGCTCATAGGACATCCCCGGGGACAGCGACGCGAGGACGACCCCTCCGCCGCCACCATGGCAACCCAAGCGGCGCTGCATATGCGACGCCACGAGGAAGCCAAACTCCCGTCAAAGCTGACGGGGGTGGAGCAACAGCCGGGCTGTCACGTACCTTACAGCAGAGTCAGACTGCTGGGGGTGGCCTCTAGCACGGTTCCGGTCTCCACACCCCTGGAAATGGGAACAGGAAGTGTGGAGGCAGCGAAAGGGTGCAGGTGCCTGCGGCTTGGAGATGAAGATCTGAAGATACTGGGTCCTCCCGGATGAAGAGATGTAGGCCGGTCACTGGTGGAATACAGCGAGAGCCAAGCAGGTGTGAGGAAGACACTGCACGTCAGGAACAGGCTAGGTTGGCAGGCAATGCGGTACAGGAACGAGAGGCAGGTGCGTAGTCAAGGACGAGCAAGGGTCTGGTAACGTGCTAGCAATGAGGTACAAAATCAGGAAGCAAGCCAAAGTCGTAAGTCCAAGCCGAGGTCAGTGGTAGTCCAGGAGATGGTGACAAGGAGTATCCAAAGGAATGGGTATCAGGAACAAGGTCACAGGAACAAGATCACAGGAACAACGATCAGGTGTCTCAGGAGTAGCTGAAGACGATCCAGCACTGGTATCAAGTCAGGATCCTGTTTATATAGGGCGAGATGTGCCCGGATTGGTGGACGTGGCCGTGCGTGCGTAATTACATACACACGTTCGGTTGGCGCGAGTGCGTCCACGTGTTCGTATTGGCGTGCGTCCGTTCGTACCGGAACTCACACGCCTCTGACGGGGACACCGCGCATGATCCTTGGGAGGAAAGTGAACTGCTGCTACACGGGGACGGATCTTCACATGGTGAGTTCTCTGACACGGGCCGTCCCACGTCATCACCCCGAGATGCACGTAAGTCGGTCACGTGACCAGGAGTTCCAAGTCACATGACCACATAAGGAGGGGCCGCCGGACCGTAAACAAATACATCATACCGGCGGCCCCCATGCGTCGAGTTGGAGAAAAAAATACGCAAAAACGAGATCTATTGATCGGGGGGCTCCCACTCACACCCACCAGATGAAAAACCTTCCAAGAAAGGCCTGAATGATATCGTGCCATTCAGGCCAGGGGATGAAGTGGCATTTAATCTAAAAATCCAACGCTGTTCACGCTGGAGTACAGTCTGATTCCAGTCACCCCCCTGCATTCCTAAATGGATGCGGTCGAGGATGACAAAAGAAACCTTAGGACACACTCCAGCATGGATAGCGGTGACGTGTCTCCCCAATGGGAGACTGCGAGTGCAAGTTTGCATCGATACCAGATGTCGATAAATTCTTTTCCAGAACTCTTGGGTTGTTTTACCCACATAAAAACAACTGCAACTGCAAAGGAGAAGATATACTACTCCTGGCGTTTTGTAGTTAGCATAGTGCCAGGGTCTATATTTCTCACCATTGGGGAGCACTAAATTTGTAGTGGTATTCATAAAGCGGCAAAATCCACATCCTTCACATGTAAAGGTCCTAAAGTGTCTACATGGGTCCCTTTGACCATCCTCCTTAAATTCAGTTGACACCAGATGGTCCCAAAGCGACCTAGCCTTTCTAAACGTGAAAGAGGGGATATCTGATACAAATGGGCCAATCACGGGGTCCATGGTTAGAACGTGCCAGTACTTTTGTACTATTGTTTTGACCTTTTTGTGCTAATGGGAATAACCCGTGATGATAAAGATCGGATTACCCTTTTTATTTTTAGATGATGGATTGTATAGTAAATCATTTTCGTTCTAGTACATGCCCAATTATAGGCCTTCTTTAGGCATGTTTTCGAATATCCACGACTTAAAAGTCTCATTCTCAGAGAGTCTGCTTCCTTTTTAAAAGCATCATCGTCCGAGCAGTTCCTTCTTGTTCTTAAATATTGGCCATATGGAATAGAATTGATAAGTGCCCGGGGATGAAAGCTGTCCGCGTGTAAAATGGAATTCCCAGCTGTGGGTTTCCAGTATAGACTAGTACTCTTTCATCCTTCCGGATGGTCACATCCAGAAATGTGATACTGGACTTGCCGTGGGTCATCGTAAAGTTCAAATGGAAATCATTATGATTGAGCCCTATCAAAAATGAATTCAGCAACTCCACAGGTCCATTCCAAACTAATAGTATATAATCAATATAGCGTGATCACATTGACACATTTCCCATGAGTAGGCTAAAATTGTCATCGTTATTTATGGCTTGTTCCCACTCCCCCCAGGTACAGATTGGCGTATGATGGGGCACACAAAGTCCCCATCACCACGCCCTGAACCTGGAGGAAGTGGGAACCATTAAAGACAAAGTAATTATGATGAAGAATGTATTTCAGGGCTTCCAAAATTAAGTCCTTGGTAGATGAATCCATCCCTATATCACGGGAAAGGATGTTTCTGATACAGGCCAACCCCTTGTCATGGGGGATTGAGCTATACAAAGCTTCCACATCCACTGCCACAAGTGTGGCAGTGGGTGTAATGCGAATGCCATTGATACTGTGTAATAAATTCATAGTATCTTGAATATAGCTAGGTAACTTTGCTACATAATGGCGTATATGTTCATCAACCCATTTGCTCAATTTAGCTGAAATTGAACCGTTAATAAATAATACGTTATCTCCTCCGATTCCGCAACATGTCTGGTTGACGAACGACAAACGAACTGAAAAGTGCGAACTTAACCAGTTGCCGACCGCCGCACGACGATGTACGTCGATAGCATGGCACGGGCAGGCATATTGGCGTACATGTACGTCCCTTGCCTCCCGCGGGTCGGGGGCCCGATCGGGCCCCCGCCCGGTGCCTGCGGCGGTCGGTATTCGTGCGGGAGCGATCCCGGACGAGGGGACGGCCATTCGTTCATGGCCACCCCCTCGCGATCGCTCCCGACGAATAGGAATCCCCCGTGACATCACTTCCTCTCCTGTAATGTAAACACAGGAGAGGAAGTGATGTATTCTCTCCTCCGTGTCGGTATTTTCCGTTCCGACACGGAGGAGAGCGGATCGGTGAGTTGCACCAACACTCTACACACACAGTAGAACATGCCAGGCACACTCACACCCCCCCTTTACCCCCCGATCACCCCCCCAATTACCCCTGCCCCCCAGTCACAGTGACACCAATGTCATTTTTTTTTTTTTTTTTTTTTTTTTTGCATTGGTGTCATTTGTGACTGTAATAACTGTTAGGGCAGTTAGAGTTAGCCCCCTTTAGTTCTAATGTACCCCCCTAACCCCCCCAATAAAGGTTTAACCCCGTGATCACCCCCCGTCGCCAGTGTCACTAAGGCTGGGTTCACATTGCAGCGGTTTATGAGAACGAATGTGATTCGCACCGCACTGCAGTGCAAATCACATCCGATCTCTGTGCGATTCGAGTTCAGCCATTCGCCGCACCCGCCGCACCCGCCACACCCGCCGCACCCACCGCAAATTCGCACGGGACCCTTTTTTTGGCCCGCAGCAGAATCGGATCGCATGGGTGTTCACACCATGCGATCCGAGTTTGCAGATCGCACTGCGATATGCGAACTGATCTGGGGGTGTCAGTAACATTTCACTGACACTCCCAGCAGTTCGCATAGGGCAGTGTGAACTGCCGCCGGGAGGCATGCGATGCGGGAACCCGCCGCGGATTTGCGGCGTTTCCGCATCGCTCCAGTGTGAACCCAGCCTAATAAGCGATCATTTTTCTGATCGCCGTATTAGTGTCACAGGTGACGCTAGTTAGGCAGGTAGGTATTTAGGTTCGCCGCAGCTTTTTATAGCGCCAGGGACCCCCATATACTACCGCATAAAGCCCCCTGATTGCCCCCTAGTTAACCCTTTCACCAGTGATCACCATATAACTGTTACAGGTGACGCTGGTTGGTTAGTTATTTTTTATAGTTTCAGGGCACCCGCCATTTATTACCTAATAAAGGTTTAACCCCCTGATCACCCGGCGGGTGTCATTTGTGACTAATAACTGTTAGGGCAGTTAGGGTTAGCCCCCTTTAGTTCTAAGGTACCCCCCTAACCCCCCCAATAAAGGTTTAACCCCGTGATCACCCCCCGTCGCCAGTGTCACTAAGGCTGGGTTCACATTGCAGCGGTTTATGAGAACGGATGTGATTCGCACCGCACTGCAGTGCAAATCACATCCGATCTCTGTGCGATTCGAGTTCAGCCATTCGCCGCACCCGCCGCACCCGCCACACCCGCCGCACCCGCCGCAAATTCGCACGGGACCCTTTTTTTGGCCCGCAGCAGAATCGGATCGCATGGGTGTTCACACCATGCGATCCGAGTTTGCAGATCGCACTGCGATATGCGAACTGATCTGGGGGTGTCAGTAACATTTCACTGACACTCCCAGCAGTTCGCATAGGGCAGTGTGAACTGCCGCCGGGAGGCATGCGATGCGGGAACCCGCCGCGCATTCGTGGCGTTCCCGCATCGCTCCAGTGTGAACCCAGCCTAATAAGCGATCGTTTTTCTGATCGCTGTATTAGTGTCACAGGTGACGCTAGTTAGGCAGGTAGGTATTTAGGTTCGCCGCAGCTTTTTATAGCGCCAGGGACCCCCATATACTACCGCATAAAGCCCCCTGATTGCCCCCTAGTTAACCCTTTCACCAGTGATCACCATATAACTGTTACAGGTGACGCTGGTTGGTTAGTTATTTTTTTATAGTTTCAGGGCACCCGCCATTTATTACCTAGTCTCACTAGTGTACCCCTAAATTTAGGGGTGTCTACTTTCCAAAATGGGGTCATTTGGGGGGGGTTTGTGCCATCTTGGCATTTTATGGCCTTCAAAACTGTAACGCCCTTAGAAAGCCTGAAGGCGGTGCTTGGTTTTCGGGGCCCCGTACGCGGCTAGGCTCCCAAAAAGTCCCACATATGTGGTATCCCCGTACTCAGGAGAAGCAGCAGAATTTATTTTGGGGTGTCATTTCACATATGCCCATGGCATGCGTGAGCAATATATCATTTAGTGACAACTTTGTGAAAAAAAAAAAAAAAAAAAAAAAGTTTGTAATTTTCCCGCAACTTGTGGCAAAATATAAAATATTCCATGGACTCAACATGCCTCTCAGCAAATAGCTTGGGGTGTCTACTTTCTAAAATGGGGTCATTTGTGGGGGTTTTGTGCCATCTTGGCATTTTATGGCCTTCAAAACTGTAATAGGTAGTGAGAAGTGAACTCAAAAATTTACGCCCTTAGAAAGCCTGAAGGCGGTGCTTGGTTTTCGGGGCCCCGTACGCGGCTAGGCTCCCAAAAAGTCCCACATATGTGGTATCCCCGTACTCAGGAGAAGCAGCAGAATTTATTTTGGGGTGTCATTTCACATATGCCCATGGCATGTGTGAGCAATATATCATTTAGTGACAACTTTGTGAAAAAAAAAAAAAAAAAAAAAAGTTTGTAATTTTCCCGCAACTTGTGGCAAAATATAAAATATTCCATGAACTCAACATGCCTCTCAGCAAATAGCTTGGGGTGTCTACTTTCTAAAATGGGGTCATTTGTGGGGGTTTTGTGCCATCTTGGCATTTTATGGCCTTCAAAACTGTAATAGGTAGTGAGAAGTGAACTCAAAAATGTACGCCCTTAGAAAGCCTGAAGGCGGTGCTTGGTTTTCGGGGCCCCGTACGCGGCTAGGCTCCCAAAAAGTCCCACATATGTGGTATCCCCGTACTCAGGAGAAGCAGCAGAATTTATTTTGGGGTGTTATTTCACATACGCCCATAGCATGTGTGAGCAATATATCATTTAGTGACAACTTTGTGTAAAAAAAAAAAAAAATTTTTTTTTTTGTCATTATTCAATCGCTTGAGGCAAAAAAATAAAATATTCAATGGGCTCAACATGCCTCTTATCAATTTCCTTAGGGGGTCTACTTTCCAAAATGGGGTCATTTGGGGGGGTTTTGTACTGCCCTGCCATTTTAGCACCTCAAGAAATGAGATAGGCAGTCGTAAACTAAAAGCTGCGTAAATTGCAGAAAACGTACCTTAGTTTGTAGATGTGACAACTTTTGCGCAAACCAATAAATATACAATTATTGACTTTTTTTTTACCAAAGACATGTGGCTGAATACATTTTGGCCTAAATGTATGACTAAAATTGAGTTTATTGGATTTTTCTAATAACAAAAAGTAGAAAATATCATTTTTTTTCAAAATTTGCGGTCTTTTTACGTTTATATCGCAAAAAATAAAAATCGCAGAGGCAATCAAATACCATCAAAAGAAAGCTCTATTTGTGGGAAGAAAAGGACGCAAATTTTGTTTGGGTACAACATTGCATGACCGCGCAATTACCAGTTAAAGCAGCGCAGTGCCAAAGTGTAAAAAGACCTCTGGTCATTTACCAGCAAAATGGTCCGGTCTGAAAGTGGTTAAAAGAGCAAGCTGAAAAGTGCGAAATGAAAAGCGTGAATCAACACTAACCAAACTTCTACTAACAAGAAATTAGTAGAAAGAGCCCAAAGGGTGGCGCTAACGAGCTGGCAAACAACGTAGTACGTCACTATATCCGTAATTGTTGTCCAACATTTGTGTGGCCGTGTGTATGCAAGACAAGTTTGAGCCAATGCCTTTCAGACAAAATTCCACGGTTTTGTTGTTGGAAAGTCTGATCGTGTGTACAAGGCTTAACAGGTTTTTTTTGTAGCGTTTGAAGCAGTCGCTGACAGTCAGGAGCTTTTTTTCCTGTGAGTCTCACTACTGCACCAGTAAATTTATAGACCAAAATGTCAAATCGAAGGTACAGTAGTGAAGAGGCCTACACGTTTCTGAGCATGACAGATAGTGAAGAGGAAGTCACTCATCTGTCAGATTCAGGCTCAGAATACGAACCGGTAGACAGCACCACCCTGACAGATAGCTCTGACGATGGAGTTGTGGTCCCTGCCAAGGTCAGGCGTACCCAACCCCCGTTCTTCTGCTGTCGTTGAGGTGCAAGAACCCGCAGGGCTCTCGTATGGAGCAGAGAGCCAGTACTAGTGCCACTCATCCTTCCGGTAAACTGGCAAGCACCAGCTGCCTAGTACATCCTGGTTGTACATCTAGCACTGCAGTAACACTTAGTGATGTGGCAAGTCCCATAAGTGCAGTCCAAGCTGGCGAAGTGGCTAGCATGAGTAGTGTCCTGCTGCCACCAAGAAGAAGACAAATACAGGCCTGTCTAGCCCACCACTTCTGCAGCACCCGTACTTCCCCTATTCACTGGCCAACCCAGAATTCAGGTGGAAACAGTTGATTTTACACCACTTGATTTTTATTCGCTGTTTTTCACAGAAGATCTCTATAGATCTATCGTGGACCAATTTGTATGCCGGTCAATTCAGCTTTGCTAATCCCCAGGTGACCCTTGCCAGAGATTGGAGACCTATTACGGTCTCTGAATTTAAGACCTTCCTGGGCCTATCCTTCCTTATGGGCATAACTAAAAAGAGTGATTTGAGGTCATATTGGTCCACTGACCCAATTCACCACATGCCCGTGTTCTCTGCCTCCATGACCAGGACACGATAGGAGCAGATTTTGTGGTTCAATGATAATGGACTCTGTCATCCTGGGGGTGACTCTGGATTTGATTGGCCCCTTATAAACCACTTCAGCCAACAGTTTGCAGCCTTGTTTACTCCTGATCAAGTTGTCTGCATTGATGAGTCCCTGATTACGTTTTCTGGCCGCTTGTCTATCAAACAGTATCTTCCCAGCAAGCGTGCAAGATATGGGGTCAAGATGTATAAGCTCTGTGACAGGGCAACAATCAGGACACATATCGTTTTATGGTTTACGAGGAAAAAGTCACGTAGAGCCGGAGAACTGCCCAGACTACATAGTGAGCACTTATAAGATTGTGTGGGACTTTGTGTCACCCTTATTCGGAAAGGGGTACCACTTGTACGTGGACAATTATTACACGAGCATGCCACTTTTTAGTCACCTTTTTGGTTATGGAATTGGCTCATGTCACACCGTGTGATCTAATTGTCTGGGGGGTCCCCCAACGGCTTGTAGAATCCCAAATTAGACGGGGGGAGGGGGAGCCTGCTTGAAGTGTAATAATTTGTTAGCAGTGAAGTGGAGGAATTCACTGAATGTTTTCATTCTGTCCTCCCTTCACGCAGATACGACCTACGGCAACTGGTGTTGTGGAGAAACCCCTCTGTGTCCACAAATACAACCTTAATACGGGAGGGGTGGATCTCAACGACCAGTTGTTGGTGTCATACCTAATTGCCCGTAAGGCCAGACGCTGGTACAAAAAAGTTTCTGTATATTTATTTAAATTGGCTCTGCTGAACACTTTTGTGCTATACAAAGCTTCAAGACAGACTGGATCCTTCCTTAAATTCCAGGAACAGATTGTCAAAGCTCTTCTGTTTCCAGACGGTGCTATGGCTCACCTTTCCAACATAAATGCAGTGAGCCGGCTGCATGAGAGGCATTTTCTGTATGTCCTCTCTGGTACCCCTACCCAAAGAACAGATGTTGTGTCTGCAGAAAAAGCGGATTTAGCCGTGGCACCCGCTTTTATTGTCCCACCTGTCCTGATGAACCTGGTCTCTGCATCGGTGACTGTTTCAAACGTTACCACGCACTAGTTAATTATTAGCGTAGGGTACAGCACTACACAGTCCTAGGGCACACTAACACAGGGTCTCGAAAGATGTGATGGCCATCACATTTTGTGAGACCCTAATTTGCAACGTTCAGTTTACAATTTTTATAAAAGTGAAAAAAGTGAAGAAAAAAAAACACACAAAAAAAAAAAATCGAAAATAAAAAAGCCAAAAATAGTTGTGGTTTTATTTTTCTTCTCTCTCTCTATTGTTCTCTCTCTTATGTTCGCTCTCTACTGTCCGCTCTATTGTTCGCTCACTATTGTTCTATATCTTTTGTTGTTTTATTTTTACTATGTTTTACTGTATTTGCTTTGCAGGTATGGTATGTTATACTGTAATGTTACCTTGTTTTATTGTTAACCATCATTTGCTTAGCAGGTACGCCATTTAGCTGCAGCACGGTTTTATTTATTCTGACAGCAACAGCGTTTGCTCCCACGATACGTAAAGCTGTGACTCCAGCGCTGTCGGAGGTGATTTCACCACCACAGTTAAAAAAAAAAAGAGCATAGATGCCGTAGCATGAGGGCAGGGGTGGAGGAGCGAATTGCTCCTAACATTAGGGGCAGATTGCCCCCATGCTTCGGCATATATATTTTTTAGGCACAGATTGCAATGTTTTATTTTTACTATGTTTTATTGTATTTGCTTTGCAGGTATGGCAAGTCTTACTGTTATACTGTAATGTTATTTTGTTTTATTATTAACCATCATTTGCTTAGCAGGTACACCATTCAGCCGTGGCTTGGGTTTATTTATCTTGACAGCAACAGTGTTTGCTCCTATGATTCGTAAAGCCGTGACTCCAGCGCTGTCGGAGGTTATTTCACCACCACAGTTTAAAAAAAATGGGGCATGTATGCCCATCATTAGAAGTGGGTGGATGAAGGGCGGTATTCTAATGGTGGGCATACCCACTGATCAATCTCTTTTTTTCGTTCAGCCCACAGGCTGCATGAAAAAAAGAACATTACAATGTATGCATAACAAGGACCAGTGACAAACTGGTATGTTGCTGGACTTTGAGTGTTTATACCAGAATGCTGACCTGCAGGTTTAGGTATCATCTTGGTATCATTCTTTTCAGCCAGTGGTCTGCTTTCATGAAAAGGCAATCCTAGTGACTAATTACAAGCACCCCCCCACCATCTTCCATGGTTTTCTCTGGCTCCCCTGTCCCAACAGGGAACCTGAGAATGCAGCCGGTGGTTCCGCCAGCTGATCATAGAGCTGATCAGAGGCCAGAACGGCTCCAATCATCTCTATGGAAAAAGAAAATAAAGCACTGCGCTTACTTAAACAAACTTAGCTGCTAACATTCAAACAAACAAAGTTAAAGTACATGTGAAAACAAAAAATGTAGCGCTTATAGAGTGATTATTCTGTGGAAGCTAGAAATAGTTTCCTGATAAATAGGAATGACCTATGTTTCAAAAAATAAAAATAAAAACAAAAATGTTCTAGACTTATAAAAAAGGTGTAAACGACATCATACCCAAAGTGCAATGATTGGTGCAATGTAACAAAAACAGTACTTAAATAGTAAAGCGACAATGGGATCACATAACATGAATCCTCCATGGGAAAACTATTATCAGTTCATCAGTATATACAGTTCATCAGTCTAAGCGTAAATCTCCTTCTAAGGCCACTCTTCCCGTATCAGCCAGGATAGTATGGACACCAACAGCAGTAATCTATTTGTCTGTAGCACTCTTAGCGGCACTTTACAAATATAAGGTAGGTACTCTTACCAGAGCTGTTGGACGCGCATGCCCTATGACAGTGGGTCAAAAGAGGTTGAAATCCCGGAGGGATATATGCAATACCCTGACAATACTCTGCCATACCCAGCCAATACTCTGCAATACCCTGACAATACTCTGCAATACCCTGACAATACTCTGCAATACAATGACAATACTCTGCCATACCCTGCCAATACTCTGCAATACCCTGACAATACTCTGCAATAGCCTGACAATACTCTGCCATATCCTGCCAATGCTCTGCAATACTCGGTAATACCCAGCCATACTCAGCGATACCCAGCCGTACCCAGCCATACTTGGCCAATATTACAGTGGGGGAGATTGTGGATATTGCAGTGGGGACTATATGGTGGTGACATTTTCACAGGTTTTTGCAAATTCAATTATTATTTGCTGATCCGAAAAATGATCCGATCCGTGACTCTGATCCGAGGAACGATCCAATCCGTGTGTTTGGGGGGGACAGATGTACAGAGGGGAAACAGATATATGTGTGGGGGGGGATGACAGACGTGTAGTGGGGTACAGAGGGGGAAAATATATATGTGTGGGGGGGACAGACATGCAGGGGGGTGCAGAGGGGAAATAGACATTCAGGGGGGAACGCGCCCCTTGCTTACAGTAATACTAGACCCGCCCCTTAGAATATTAAACAAAAAGTCACAGTAACTTTGCTGAGTAACTAATTACTTTACTTTTTTTTTAAAGTAAGATGACCAACACTGCTAATGACACCCAAATCTCTCTGCCCCTCAGCTCACCCCATCAATCTCCTCACGCATCACTGATCTACTAACAGACATATCAGCCTGGATGTCAAACCACTTCCTCAAACTTAATCTATCTAAAACCGAGCTCTTCCTCTGACTTCTCTGTCAAGATCAATGGCACATCTATCAGTCGGTCCCCACATGCCAGGGTGCTAGGGGTAACCTTAGACTCTGAACTGTCCTTTCAGGCCCACATACAATTTCTGTCCAAATCATGCAGCCTTAGCCTCCGCAACATTTCCAGAATACGCCCCTTTTTAACTAATGACACCACCAAGCTTCTAATTCCCTCCCGGTCGTCTCTCACCTCGACTACTGCAACTCCCTCCTCATTGGATTACCTTTACATAGACTATCCCCCCTTCAGTCTATAATGAATGCCGCTGCCAGACTCATCCACCTTACCAGCCATTCAGTGTCCTCCACCCCTCTTTGCCAATCCCCGCACTGGCTTCCACTCACCCAACAAATAAAATTCAAAGTACTAACAATAATTTACAAAGCCATCCATAACTTTGCCCCCAGCTACATCACTAACCAAGTCCCAAAATACCAACCAAGCCACTCTCTTCAGTCATCCCAAGACCTCCTGCTCTCTAGTTCCCTTGTCACCTCCTCCCATGCTCACCTCTGCGATTTCTCCAGAGCTTCTCCCATCCTTTGGAACTCACTAACCTAATCTATCCATCTTTAGGTGATCCCTGAAAACCCTTCTCTTTAAAAGAAGCCTATCCTGCTTCTAACTGTTTTACTTCCTCAATCAGCTCATCCCCCCACAGCTATTACCTTTTGTATCAATGGACCCTTCCTTTAGATTGTAACGAGCAGAGCCCTCTGAATCCAAAAAAGGTTACCTTTCAAGCACGGTCAAGAATTAACCATACCCAAAAAGAAAAAGACAGCTTCTATGGCTGTAGTGGATAAATATAGGGTAATACTAATTAGTTCATACTTTTTATTAATTGGCAAAAAGAGGACCACATAAATATAAAATCACATTGCCCTATGACTAAAATACATCTGACCCTGCTGGGCCTCAGATAGTGACACACCAAAAGGTCCAATACATGCACTCTTAGTGCATCCTACAACCTATGGTCAAGATACATTTAAACAAAAAGACTTACACATAACACAAACAAAACGGACAAGGCGCCCCTCAGATCACTCATACATTGAGTTCTCTTATGGGAGAAATCTCCCTTCAATTATAAATCACAGACATTAGAACGTCCGGCGGAGGGCTGAATCGCTGTGGATGTTTTTTCAATGTCCATTAGTTTTGCATAAGGCTGACATTGAAAAAACCATCCACAGTGATTCAGCGCTCTGCCGGACGTTCTATTGTCTGTGATTTATAATATAGCGGAGGATACGACCACTAGAACGGAGATCCAGAAAAATGCTGATAGCCGACTAGCATTGTACGGAGATATCGGCTAAGTAAAATCAACTACATCAACATATGCTTGTATTCTGGCTGATCGGATAGGCTGAGCAGTGCTCTGTTGGACATTGTCCTGCCTTCTGGAAACTCGAAGCAGAAATGAGGATGTTCAATTATGGGTGTTAACCCGGTATACTGCCAGCAATCGATCAGTGCTCCGTCAGGAAGTGGCAATGTAGCAAAGCTTCGTGAAAATGAATAGCTGTATGTGAGATGTGATGGCTACAATATATGCTATTTAAAAACACTGTTTTTACAGTCTGTTACTTTGTTTGGGACTAAGGACTTGTATTTCGATACAGGAGACATCTGTGGAAGTTATCTGCGATTTAAAATGATCAACAATTTTTTTTTTTACTATAAATGGAAAAAGATTTCTTCCTTATCAGTATTTGAACTTGACATCTTTTTGTCCTTGTCCGTTTTGTCTGTGTTATATGTGAGTCTTTTTGTTTAAATGTATCTTGACCATAGGTTGTAGGATGCACTAAGGGTACATGTATTGGACTTTTTGGTGTGTCACTATCTGAGGCCCAGCAGGGTCGGATGCATTTTAGCCATAGGGCAATGTGATTTTATATTCATGTGGTCCTTTTTTTGCCAATTAATAAAAAGTATAAGAACTAATTAGTATTGCCCTATATTTGTCCACTACAGCCATAGTAGCTGTCTTTTTCTTTTTGGGTATGGTTAATTCTTGACCGTGCTTGAAAGGTAACCTTTTTTGTGTGCTGTTTCTGGCTACGGCAGTAGCTTCTTGTATCAGTGAAGATGGACACCTAAGGATTGTGGACTTCGGAGAAGTGTCAGAAAGGCGTGGAGAAGGCTTTGCAGGGACCGTCGGATATAACGTCCCAGAGGTAGGTCATGTTTGTCCTACTGGCTATGTCAGCACTGTTTATATTAGTAGGAGTGGGATTGCTTCTCTAATCATGTGGATTAGCAATCTGGTAACTGAGATGCCTAGTAAGCAAACTGCAATTTTCTGTCAGGTTTCTTACTTACTTTAATGTTACTATTGTATCTTTCTGTTCATTCATTTGGAGATCAGAGGAATTAACGTAGAACTGCAAATGATTTCAGTTAAAGCAACCTGACAAGTGTAAAAAAAAGAAAAAGTGATCCTAAAAAGTCTCAGTTGTTCTTTCTTTAATGTTACTATTGTATCTTTCTGTTCATTCATTTGGAGATCAGAGGAATAAACGTAGAACTGCAAATGATTTCAGTTAAAGCAACCTGACAAGTGTAAAAAAAAAAAAAAAGTGATCCTAAAAAGTCTCAGTTGTTCTTTCTTTAAAAATATCAAACATTCTCCTCTTCTCGTGTCCCTCGCTGGCGCTTCTGGCCCCACCTTCCTGCTGAGTGCTCCCACAGTGAGCAGCTTGCTATAGGGGCACCCAAGCTGATGCACACAGAAGGTTTTCCAATAAGGAAGTGATTGCTTTAGGGCTTTAACAAAATGGCCGCCTCCAGCAAGAAGAAATAGAAGCAAAGCTGGAGGTAATTTACAGCACAAACTCATTTTGGTAGCATAATTATTAATGTTGAATAATTTCTTAAAGAACATTAATTGCTATCAAACTGTTATGGATAAAGTTCAGCTTTAACCTACCAATGCTTATAAAGTTTTGGCTGATCAGTGTATATGCAAAGATCTACCCTTAAGCTGTAAGGTGTTACAGGCGGTGGTCCCTTTCTGAGGTAAGCCTATTTCTTATGGTGCTGTCTTGGAAGATGACTAAAGAGGAACTTTACTATTTTTAAAAAGACTGAGACTTTTAATAACTAGACACTTACATCCAGTGGTGCCCTTGGCTGTTTTCCTCAGGGCCAATTCTTTACTGGGCTTTGGCTCTGAGGTGCTGCCATCTTGGATATGGGGGCTGGCTGAGGTTTTTCCTACTGGCTCCCCCTGTGCATGTGAGAGGCAATGTCCCAGGAGTTTGTTAGAAGGGGAAAACAGGCCAAGCTGATGTGATTTTCACTTAGGTGATTATTGTAGAAGTGGGAGGGGGTACCTGTCACAAAAAGGTACCCACTCCCTGAAAAAATAGGATTTTTGTACTCCCCATAAAATCCTTTTCTCTGAAGTTCATTGACGGACACAGCTCCAGTAATCTTGACCGTAGGGTTATTACGCCACCTTCAGGAGAGGACTAGGCAGAACATGTAATAAACAACAGAACTTTACAGTTCTGCCCAGGAACCCCTCACCCTGCTTCCTGCAGCTCAGTATGTCAACAAGAAGTATAACGTAAACCAATAGGAGGGGAGGGTGCTGTGTCCGTCAATGAACTTCAGAGAAAAGGATTTTACGGTGAGTCCAGAAATCCTATTTTCTCTTTCGTTCATTTACGGACACAGCTCCAGTAATCTTAACCGTAGGGACGTCCCCAAGCAGTGTCATAACGAGGGGTGGGAACAGCAACATAACTTCACCCACAATCCGAGGTGCTCCCTAATGGGGGATTCACCATCTAAACTAACCGCATCAAAACTTGCGGTCAACATATGTATCAGAGTGCATTAACATTCAACAAAGGCAACTTTCTCTTAACAGAAACAAGAGTGCAAAATTGCAACACCGAAACGAACAGAGAGTCTAACTTCCAGAAGGGAGCCGTGGCAGACAGATATTCCCTTCAGAGCCCGGGCCACGTCCAGGGAATGGAGATGGTAACACAATGTCTTCATTGAGGTGAAAAGCCGAAACCACCTTTGGTAGAATGGAGGGTTTCGGACGCAACACCACCTTATCCTTGTGGATATCGAGATAAGGCGACTTGCAAGATAAGGCCGCCAGTTCTGAAAGCCTCCTGGACGATGTGATGGCCACTAAGATGACCACTCTCTGAGAGAGTGTTAACAAAGGGATTTCCCTGATGTTCTCAAACGGCGGTTTCTGAAGGGCCGACAACACCAGGTTCAGATCCCACGGAGGTAAGGGTGGACGTACATGCCGGACCCCTTGTACAAAGGTGCTCACTAGAGAGTGAGACACCAGGGGTCCTTGGAGAAGGACAGCCAAGGCCGATATCTGTCCCTTGATGGTGCTTAAGGCCAGTTCCTGGTCCACTCCTCACTGTAGGAACAGCAGGATCCTGGAAATGTAATAGGTGCACGGACGCCATCCCATCTCCTCACACATGGAGATATAAGCCTTCCACGTACGATGGTATATCGTCTGAGAAGAAGATTTCTGTGCCCTTAACATAGTGGAAATCACAGAGTCAGACAGACCTCGGTTCCTTAGCACCTGGCTTTCAACAGCCATGCCGTTAAAACCAGCGACGGAAAAGCAGGATGGAGAATTGGGCCTTGTGACAGAAGGTCTTCTCGCATCGGTAACCACCAAGGAGCGTCCGCCACCAGGCATACTAGGTCGGCGTACCAAGGATGCAGAGGCCAATCCGGGGCAATCAGTATCACCGGAATCCCCTCAGCCTCCACTCCGCGGAAAAGACGTGTAACAGTTTTAGCGGAGGAAAGGAGTAAATCAACCGGCACTGCTCCCATGGAGCCAGAACGCGTCTGCCCAAGGATCTCTTGTCCTGGACACGAACCTCCACACCTTTCGATTGAGGCCAGGAGATCCACATCTGGTGTGCCCCACCGCAGGCAAAGAAGCCTGAAAACCTCCAGATGCAATGACCACTCTGGCGATCTAGATAGTCCACCTGCCAGTTTTCTACTCCCGGAATGTATATGGTCGTCAGGGCCGGTATGTGCCGCTCTGCCCACCAAAGTATGTGAGTGATCTCCCGTGCTGCAGCCAAGCTTCTTGTTCTTTCTTGATGATTGACATATGCCACCACTGTGGCGTTGTCTGACTGGATCCTAATCGGACTTCCTCGTAGTCTCATCAACCATGTGGCGAGACATAGCCTCATTGCTCGAAGTTCGAACACATTGATCGGCAACTGGGATTCCTCCCTCAAACAGAGGCCCTGGGTCGACTGCACCCCCAGTACTCCACCCCAGCTGGTCAGGCTGGCGTCCGTTGTGATCACTGTCCAATGAAGAGGTAGGAACGATTTTCCAGACCGAAGGGCCGGAGATCTCAGCCACCAAAGAGAGTCCCTGACTAACTGGCTCACCTGAATCTGTCGATCCAATGATAAACTGAGATTTGTCCCATTTTGCCAATATCTCCTTCTGCAAGACTCTGGTGTGAAATTAGGAATATGGTACCGCCTCGAAGGAGGCCACCATGAGGCCCAGGACTCGCATTCAGAAGCGCAGCTACGACCACCTGCGGTTCAACAACAGCTTCACCGTGGCTCTGAGAGTCTGCAGTTTGTCTGCAGGGAGAAACAAACACTCTCGCTTCTACGGAGTCCAGCAGTAAGCCTAGGTACTCCAGACATTGAGTCGGCACAAGAACCGCCTTTTTTAGGTTCAACACCCACCCAAACTCCTACAAGGTTTGCATGGTGATTGCCACATCCTCCCTTAATTCTGAGGCGGAAGCTGCTCTTAGAAGGAGATTGTGTAGGTAACCCACGATTGCGATCACACGTTGTCACAACAACGCCAAAATTGGAGCCAATACCTTGGTAAAGACTCGGGGTGCTGAAGCCAAGCCAAAGGGGAGAGCCACAAACTGATAGTGGTCTTCCCCCACTGCAAATCGCAGAAACCTCTGATGCCTGAGGCATATGGGTATATGCAAGTACGTGTCCTGGATGTCCAAAGATGCCAGCGAGTCCCCCTGATGGAGTGCAGCGATTACAGAGCGAACTAATTCCATTTTGAACCTCTGTACTTTCACAAAGAAATTGAGGGCTTTCAGGTCCAAGATACCACTTCCTTTTTTGGGACTACAAACAGATTGTAATAGAACCCCTGAAACCTTTCCATTTCTGGAACAGGCACTATCACCCAGCAGTAGTGATGGATGAACTTCCGACGGGACGTAACGCGAACCGCGAACGCGCCCAAAAGTTCGCGAAACGCAAAGTTTGCGGTGGACCCCATTGACTTTAATGGCAGGCGAACCTTAAAAACCTACAGGTCATATTTTCAGCCACAAAATACTGACTAACTGTGCACACATACTCCCACCACATGGACACTGACATAACAAAAGTATTAAGTGAATCTGGGATCGACAACAATAAGCATTCTTTTTTATCTGTGAAATTTTGACAATTCAGGAGCGCATGAAGGCCATGGAGGAGAGGCAAGGTCAGGGCAGGCAATGAAGGGGGTGCAGGAGATGATCTATGCTACAGTCAGAGCAGCGCAGTCCTGTGCCAGTGTCCCAGTGGGCCAACCTGTGCTTGAGCCCCTCCCTCTGCCCGGCCCTTACCCCCACCTATGCAGGGCTCCACTGCGGTGGTCCGGAGGTGCCAGTCCAGTGCTGATCCTCAGCCATGGTGCTGGCTCTGCCTGCTGATTGGCTTCTCCGCTGCTAGCTCCCTCACTGTCTGAAACCAGCACCGCGATAGAGACTGAGCACTGACACCAGCATCGTGATAGAGAGCACTGACACCAGCACCCAGATAGAGAGCACTGACACCAGCACCGAGATAGAGAGCACTGACACCAGCACCGAGATAGAGAGCACTGACACCAGCACCGAGATAGAGAGCACTGACACCAGCACCGAGATAGAGAGCACTGACACCAGCACCGTGATAGAGAGCACTGACACCAGCACCGTGATAGAGAGCGCTGACACCAGTACCGTGATAGAGAGCGCTGACACCAGTACCGAGATAGAGAACGCTGACACCAGCACCGAGATAGAGAGCGCTGACACCAGCACCGAGATAGAGAGCGCTGACACCAGCACCGAGATAGAGAGCGCTGACACCAGCACCGAGATAGAGAGCGCTGACACCAGCACCGTGATAGATAGCACTGACACCAGCACCAAGATAGAGAGCACTGACACCAGCACCAAGATAGAGAGCACTGACACCACACCAGCACCGAGATAGAGAGCACTGACACCACATCAGCACCGTGATAGAGAGCACTGACACCAGCACCGAGATAGAGAGCACTGACACCAGCACCGTGATAGAGAGCACTGACACCAGCACCGTGATATGAGAGCGCTGACACCAGCACCGTGATAGAGAGCACTGACACCAGCACCAAGATAGAGAGCACTGACACCAGCACCGAGATAGAGAGCACTGACACCAGCACCGAGATAGAGAGCACTGACACCACACCAGCACCATGATAGAGTGCACTGAGGCCACACCAGCACCGAGATAGAGAGCACTGACACCAGCACTATGATAGAGAGCACTGACACCAGCACTGTGATAGAGAGCACAGAGACCACACCAGCACCATGATAGAGAGCACTGACACCAGCACCGAGATAGAGAGCACTGACACCACACCAGCACCATGATAGAGAGCACTGAGACCACACCAGCACCGAGATAGAGAGCACTGACATCAGCACCATGATAGAGATCACTGACACCAGCACTGTGATAGAGAGCACTGAGACCACACCAGCACCGAGATAGAGAGCACTGACACCCAGGGCTGGACTGGGACAGAAATTTGGCCCTGGACTTCATTCAGACGGGCCCACTTTAATTTTGCAAACACGCACAAAAACAGTATGTAAACTATACACAATTGCGTAGAAAAATAAGATATAATTATTCATCAGTTACCGTGACCAGTGGCATTAAATTATTCATCAGTTACCGTGGCCAGTGCCATTAAATTATTCATCAGTTACCGTGGCCAGTGCCATTAAATTATTCATCAGTTACCGTGGCCAGTGCCATTAAATTATTCATCAGTTACCGTGGCCAGTGCCATTAAATTATTCATCAGTAACCGTGACCAGTGCCATTAAATTATTCATCAGTTACCGTGGCCAGTGCCATTAAATTATTCATCAGTTACCGTGGCCAGTGCCATTAAATTATTCATCAGTTACCGTGGCCAGTGCCATTAAATTATTCATCAGTTACAGTGGCAAGTGCCATTAAATTATTCATCAGTTACCGTGACCAGTGCCATTAAATTATTCATCAGTTACCGTGACCAGTGCCATTAAATTATTCATCAGTTACCGTGACCAGTGCCATTAAATTATTCATCAGTTACTGTGGCCAGTGCCATTAAATTATTCATCAGTTACCGTGGCCAGTGCCATTAAATTAATAATTGACCAGTGGAATTAAATAATAATCAGTTACCGTGACCAGTGACATTAATATTAATTTAATGCCACTGGTCAATTATTAACTTAATGTCACTGGCCACGGTAACTGATGAATAATTTAATGGCACTGGCCACAGTAACTGATTAATTTAGTGGCACTGGTCATGGTAACTGATTATTATTCATCAGTTACCGTGACCAGTGACATTAAATTATTCATCAGTTACCATGACCAGTGACATTAAATTAATAATTGACCAGTGGCATTAAATTAATATTAATGCCACTGGTCATGGTAACTAATTATTATTTAATGCCACTGGTCAATTATTAATTTAATAGCACTGGTCGTGGTAACTGATGAATAATAATCAGTTACCATGACCAGTGACATTAAATTATTCATCAGTTATCATGACCAGTGGCAGTACATTTACCCCTACCCCCTCCCCCCGCCATGCTGCATATTACAGAAATCACAGACACTGACAGTAACAGTCAGACTCTCAATTTATTATTAATCATGCTGCCATGCAGCCTGCATCCCATATAGCATCCGATTAGCTTATTATTTAGTGCTTACTTGAATTACACTGATCGACTTGTCCCCTGACCCTGTCTGTGCTGCTGTCTGGAGTGGACTTGCTGCAAGGAATTTTCAGGTTCCTCCTCGGCGGCGCTGGCTCCACTTGGTTACAGTCGCAAGCAGCTCAGCTTGGGCAGCAGCTTTCTATGCTCTGGCTCCTCCCATGTCTCCGGGCCGCCTCCGCCCTCTGGCCGTGAGTGACGTCATGGCGCCGGAACAATGAGGCAGCCTGTAATGTTAGGGGAGTAAATGGCAGCGTCACGAGGGGGTGGTGCTTGTGTGCCAGATGCAGGAGCGGAGCTGCCGCCACCAGCCTTATTGTAACACAGGACAGACACGGAGAGTCCAGGGAGAGTGCAGTGATTCAAACACATAACACACTGTCTGACAACCGGCCCACTGAGCCAATCGGCCCACCGGGAAACTCCCGGTAGTCCCGATGGCCAGTACAAGCCTGCTGACACCACACCAGCACCGAGATAGAGAGAGAGCACTGACACCAGTACCGAGACAGAGAGCACTGACAGCAGCACTGATACCAGCAACTCGGTGCAGCACCCAAAAATTTGACACAGCTCAAACTCTTCAAACAGGAGGGTATGGGCATATAGTACGGTGTGCTTTTTTTGTACAAGGAAGTGAGCCAAAGGTAGAAAAAAGGTCCGTGTGCTCGATTAAATAAATTGTTTATAGAGTTATGCATATACATGGTCTACTGGTCACATGTGTTGAATTCCTCCGAGATCCATGCCTCATTCATTTTTATAAATATGAGGTAGTCAACACTGTCGTGAGCTAGGCGAGTGCACTGAACGTCCTTTCGGACAGGACACTGGACGAGGGGCAAGCCAACAGTTCCATTGCAAATTGGGCAAGCTCTGGCCAGAGGTCAAGCCTGCCCACCCAGTAGTCCAGGGGTTCATCACTCCTCAGAGCATCCACATCGGCCATTAACCCAATGTAGTCGGACACCTGTCGGTTTAGGCGTTCCCTGATGCTGGATCCGGATGAGACCTGTTGATGGGTCGGTTGAAAGAATGACCTCATATCAGAAGTCACCAACACATCTTCAAACCTCCCTCTTCTTGCAGGCGCTGTTGGATTAGTACCCACAACTCTTTCTCTGGGAGTGGGAATTCCTCCTCTGCACTTTTGTGTTTGTACTGGGGGTCTAAGTACGTTGTCACCCAGGACCGGTTCTTGACAACGAATCGCTGCAGGACCAAGTTTAAGACGTGTGCCATGCATAGCACGTGTGTAATTTTGCCCTGTTTGCGCTAAGCAGATTGGCACCGTTGTCACACACCACTTTACCAACTGTCAAATTGAGCGGTGTTAGCCACTGATCTGCCTGTGAACGCAAAGCTGAAAGGAGTGTAGGGCCAGTGTGGCTCTTGTCTTCCAGGCACAACAGACGCAGCACAGCATGGCAACATCTCACCTGGCATGTTGAATAGGTTCTGGGGAGCTTGGGCGGCGCAGCGGAAGAGACGCTAGCAGTGGAAAAGGAGGAGTCAGCCGAGGAGGAGAGGGAGGAGGATGGAGTCAGAGGAGGAGAAGAAGATGCAGACCTGCATGCAATCCGTGGCGGTAAAACCAAATCTACACGGATGCCGTGGGTTACATGCTTGACGGCCGTCAGAAGGTTCACCCAGTGGGCAGTAAAAGTTATATACCTTCCCTGCCCGTGTTTGCTAGACCACGTGTCTGTGGTCAGATGTATCTTGGCACCAACACTGTGTGCCAGAGATACATTCACTTGCCGCTGAACATGGCCATATAGCTCTGGGATGCCCTTCTTTGAGAAATACTTCCTTCCTGGGACCTTCCATTGTGGTGTTCCAATGGCCACAAATTTTCGAAAGGCCTCCGAATCCAGTTCTGACAAGCCAGCCGTCAACCGTTGGGCAAGAGGGTTATCCGGCATCATCATTTTTTTACGCTCGAACATTTGGCCCACGGAAGCCTGCCTTTTTGCAGAAAAACGTGAGGACGGCATGATGGAAGGTGGAGTGGAGGACAACTGTGAGGAGAGAGGAGAAGGAGAAGTAGAAGACGAGGCTAGACGGTGAGAGCCTGGAGTGTGGCTTTGTGGGTTCCGTTGCTCCCACTGGGCTCGGTGATGGCAGCTCATGTGCCTTCTTAAGACGGTTGTCCCTAGGTGAGTGTTGGGTTTACCGCGACTAATGCGTTGACTGCAAAGATTGCAGATGGCAACACTATTGTCAGCAGCAGACACGTTAAAAAAAGCCCACACTGCGGAGCCATGTGCCAGCGTCCTGGGAGCGCCAGATGTGACCGTACATGGTTGATGCCTCGCTCCTGATATATTAGCAGTCTGCTTTGTCCCTCCTTTGCAATCTAAGTTCTGCCTGCTTCTCCTCCCTATCTGCTGGTCCATATCCCCCTCTGAACTCCCCTCCTCTTCCTCTCTTGTGGGCACCCATGTGACATCACTAGACACGTCATCATCGACGTCACCTTCCCCACCGCTATAATTAGAGATCTCGGAGTAGGCAGCAACAGCGGGGACCAACCTCCTCCTTGGGCTGATCTGGGTACTGTCGTCAGACTGCTGAGTGGCGGTTGTTGCTACCTCCTCTTCCTGATCCAATGCCAAGAGTGGCTGCGCATCGGAAACGTCTTGATATGGATCGGAAAATAATTCCTGTGACTCCAGCGGAAGGTATATGGTGGTGGTGGTGGTGTTGGTGTTAGTGTCTTTGGGGGTGCACACAGCAGAGAGTGAAGAGGGTGCAGATCGAGAGGATGAGGAGGGTGCAGAAGAGTAAGGCTAAGTGAGCCACTTAACCAAGTCTGGTGCGTCCTTTGACGTAATCGCACGCGCCTTCTGCAATTTGCCACTTTGGCTCAAGTCTGTTGCTCCTGTAAGGATCAAGGTATGTGGAAACAAAATGGTTGACAGTATGTTTTACTAAATACTTGTCTGTCTTTATCCTTCTTAGTAAAATAAGGACTCATCATCTTTAGTCACGTACGCATAAGAAGAGGCCACATCAGCCCTAAAAAGCAGTCTACGCCCAGAAGATTGTCTTATCAGCTGATAACACCTGGAGAATTGCCTTTTCTTTGCAAATTGTTGTTTTTTTACATTGCTGATGCTTGCCTTTTTCTGTCTATAAAAGAGATGTAATAAAGAGCCTCAGAGTCAGAGTTAAGTACGGACTTCTGAGCAGAAATACTGAGTACCTCCGTGTCTCTTTGCTTAGATAAGAACTCTAACTAACAATTGGGAAACGGTAACATAACCGGACAAATAGGTGACTTGTTGAGGTCACACCTAACATTCTGGCGCCCGAACAGGGACCTGCAGAAAGAAACTACAAAGAGGCGAACGAACATAAGGACGGAACGAAGTGGTCGGGCACATCAGGAACCACAGACAAAAACCTGCGCAGGTAAGAAAAGTTTTATTTTCTTATAAACTCTGTGCTTCTTAGATCTGTGCCCACCTGATCTGTCTGAATTGTTCTTCAGGTAAACACCAACCTCTGTAGTAAGCGGGTCTTGAACTTAATATTTTGGCTTATGTTACCGTTGTTTCTTGTCTGTCTACTTGTCATCTGTCTGTTGTGAATGAAATAAGCCCTGTTTGTATGGTGTGAATTGAAACATATATCATCCCAATGGGTAACGGAATGCGCCCTTAACTCGTAAGAGTACTTTGGGGGTCCGACACTTAAGTTTGATATACGCTTTTTGATTCATGAGCCTAAAAACGGGTTGAAAGTATAAGTCCTGACTGCCTCGATAAAGCAGGAATAAGAAACGAATGCTGAGAGATTCCATGGTAATGGGAAGGGAATAAGGTCTCCACAAAGTCCCGGAGATCTAGTCATATGTGTTTGGCCACCTATAAGTGATGATTGTGATTGTCGTGTCTGCTGTATTAGTAGTCGCATTCATTGTCTGGTTGGGGTATAAAGTAGTTCGGTTTCAAAGTAAATACCCCGGACAAAGTTTTAATATTTTGGCACCCTAGGAGGAGAAGGCAACGAGACACTTAATAAGTGATCCAAACGCCACCTAGGCAAGACTGTCAAAATGGGCCAGACACAGGGTAAACCCCAGGAGGAATCTCAGAAATGTTATAGTGTTAAAGACATAATTACAATGTTGTATGGGAAGGATAAGGCACAAGGCACAAATAGGATTCTCAAGAAATTGGGGATGGATGGAGAAAATGGATTAAGTGTAGAAGGTTGGGAAGAAATAAAGAAAGACAGACAGGGAGAGATATTGAAAAACGGATGGGTATCACAAATACAATGTCTAATTAAGGTATCCAACAGGGCTAAAGAGGAGGGATGGGAGTATTGTCAGGAAAAGGGTGGATGGGATATGAAGGTCCGACACAAAAGTCTTCCTTCTGCTCCCGACGATAGGGTAAATACGGGAGATACTCCACCTCCTTATAACACCACCACACCAGGTAATGAAAGACCAAAACTTTATCCTTCCTTAAGAGGAAGAGGGTGGGTATGCCGAGTATGCGGTACCCAGAACCCAGACTGGGCACAGGAATGTGTGCATTGCGGCGCTCAAAGACCAGAGCCCGTAGCTCCAGTCCATAGTCGGACTAGGGTAATACAAGTGAATAATCCAAATTTCGGGCAGGAAGGAGAACCGCCTACGGTGACTCGACAAGTTGTCTTGAGGGCATGGGCACCTTGGACAGCTAACACTCTTATGGCACTGGTACAGAATGCTTCTGATCCCGTAGCAAAACCCGCCGCCTTCTGCAGATTTGTGACACAGTTACTGGACACACATGAAGCAGCTTGGCAAGATGGGGAAGATATATGTAGACATAAAATGACACTGACAATGTTTAATCAATTCATGACTAAACTTACCCCACTTAGACCGAATGGGGATCCTGCCACGGACCCGCCAGGAGTACATCCTCGTCATATAGATTCTAGACCCCTGTTTATTGCTCAGTTACGAGAATTTTGCCAAGAGAAACAGCGGGAAAGGGGCTCAACGGCGCCCATAAAACAAGCCCCAGGTCAGACTGTTACCGAATTTTACCTTAATATGGAAAGCATGATGGCTGACGAAGGGCTAGATTTAGCCCTACCCATCACCATTAGGGCTTTCAATCGACAGTTTATGGAAGGATTAGTACCACAAATAGGTGACAAACTAAAGACGTGTACTCCTGAATGGAGAGCCTTACAGGACAGAGGAGCGCTGTTGCAGAAAGCACAAGGTATCGAAGCTGATCTAACAGAAACTAAACCTAGGAGGACACCGGGAGTTAACACTGTTGCCCGGGTTAGGGAAGGAGGGAACTCCTCCCGTAGACCTCTTACCTGCTATTACTGCGACAAGGTAGGACATATAAAAAGAAATTGTAGAAAAAGGATAAAAGACGAACAGGAAGGAAGCACGGACAGAGACGAGAGGGACAACAGACAGAGGAGTGGCAACGATAGGGACGATACGGCATGACTTGCCCCGGTCCTAGCTGAATCAGAGAACAAAATGCTCCACATGTTGATGAAGGTGGAAGGTAAACATATTCCTTGTTTGGTTGACACAGGAGCGTCACGCAGTCTGTTGTCTGATTCAGTAGTCCCTCCACACATGACGTCCCGTGACACCATACCCATAAGTGGTTACGACGGACTCCTGACTGATGCCCCGCTGACTAAACCTTTAAAAGTAAAGATAGGAAATCACATGTTTTTGTCACGCTTTTTGATTTCCAGAGGAGCTCCCACTAATTTATTAGGAGCAGACATTCTTCAGAAAATAGGAGCGAACATTACTTATCACCCAGATGGCATGGTCACCCTAGCAATAGGAGATGACCCAGAGGGTATAGAAATCTGTAGTAAAATACAATGCTTGGAAGAAGAACCAGAACCGTCCAATACGCCCTCACCGGAAATAGACCAAATTCTGTCTAGCCTTCCGGAAGGGTTATGGGAAACACATCCAGCAGACGTTGGGCTTCTGCCCATACCCCCGGTTACTCTACAGCTGATTCCAGGAGCAGTTCTCCCTCAGCAGAAACAGTACCCACTCAGTGCGCCCCAGGAAGCAGCTATAGAACTACAAGTGGAGGCTCTACTTAAAAGTGGAGCATTAAAAGAAATACAATCACCAGCCAATACCCCATTGTATCCAGTTAAGAAAAAGACATTGGGGGATGGCCCAATAAGGTATAGGATGGTACAGGACTTAAGGGCAATAAACAAAATATTGGCCCCAATAACGCCATTAGTACCGAACCCGCATACCTTACTGTCAGAAATACCATCAGATAGCTCCTCATTTACAGTTGTAGACTTGGCAAATGCTTTCTTTTCTGTACCCCTGGCGGAGGAATGTCAACCATGGTTCGCGTTCCGCCTTCGAAACCGTCAGCTAACCTGGACACGCCTACCGCAAGGGATGGCGCATTCGCCAACTCTATACTCACAAGCCCTGCAGACAGTGTTAGGAGAATGGCTACCGCCTGACACTTGTGTATTGTTGCAATATGTAGATGACCTATTGTTATGTTGTCCGGATAACGATACTTGTTTAAAAGCCACTCTCTCATTGTTACAATTCCTGGCTGAAAAAGGGTGCAAGGTGAATAGAACTAAGTTACAGGTATGTCAGAAAAAGGTTGTCTTTTTGGGCCACTGTATATCCCAGGGTACTCGACACCTCACTGAAGAACGAGTCCAGGCCATAAGACAGATGAATGTCTCACGCAACTTTAAGCAACTTCGTATGTTTCTGGGAATGGTGTCATATTGTAGACAATGGATACCACATGCCAGTTCTCTGATGCAGCCATTATATGATTGCTTGAAAATAGTACCCTATGTACTCACAGAAGCAGGTCATGAATCTTTTAGCACCTTAAAAAGGTTACTAATTTCGGCACCTGCGATCGGGATCCCTGATTATACCAAAACATTTCATTTGTACATTGCTGAAATCACGGGACACGCAACAGGGGTGTTGACACAACAACACATCAAACAAAGGCCGGTAGCATACTTCTCGGCGGCTCTCGATCCTGTCTCTAGAGGATCACCGTCCTGTGTACGAGCAGTTGCAGCAGTGTCAATTATCATTGACAAATCCTCAGAAATTGTCTTAGACAATCCTGTAGTGGTACATACCACACATGACATACACGCCATCTTGTCACAGGTCCAGCCAAAACACATATCAATGGCAAGGCAGCTGCGTCTACAATGCACCTTGCTCCTACCCCCCAATGTTACCTTTCAGCGATGCACTTCTTTTAACTTAGCACAGCTTTTACCATTACAGACAGATTTGACAGGGGGGAGTAATGATGATAATGGTGTAGACACAGCACAGGATACTCAGGATTCTGACACACTTTCGTTTCAGGACATAACATCTGATGAACACGATTGTTTTCAACTTATGGAACAAGAAACCACGGGGTTCCCACATGTCACAGACATACCCATTGCAAATGCAGAACACACACTGTACATAGATGGTAGTAGAATTGCCGATGACAAAGGTAAATATCACACAGGTTATGCTGTGGTAACGGACACACAGGTAATTGAGGCAAAGTCACTACCAGCACACATGTCTGCACAAGAAGCGGAACTAACCGCTCTAGAGAAAGCCTTAGAACACTTGGAGGGACAAGAAGGGAACGTTTACACTGATTCCGCATACGCCTACGGTGTTGCACATGATTATGGCCACATATGGAAAGCTAGAGGTTACCTTACAGCAGCAGGCACACCTGTTAAACATGGTGAAGGAATCAAAAGAGTCCTGAACAATCTTCAAAAGGTTAAAAGAGTAGCCATCATGAAGATAGCGGCACACACGAGCGCAAAAACAACTGAGGCAAAAGGAAACGCATTTGCAGATTTAACTGCAAAGAAGGCAGCTCTAGGGGAAGTAAGCCCTGAGACCTTAGCCACGGTACAGGTGAGTATGCCCGAAACCACATGGCAGCAGCTAATCGAACTACAGGAACAAGCAGGGGCTATTGAGAAGGACCGTTGGGTTAAGGAGGGAGCTGCACCAGGCCTTGACAATGTATGGAGAGAAGGAGACAAAATATGTCTACCCGCTTCTCTATACCCCGCAATGGCAGCGGCTGTCCACTTACCCACTCATGTCAGCTCCAATTCTATGTATAGGATTGTAAGCCAAGGATGGCTAGCCCCTGGATTCAGTAGTACTGCAAGGAACTACTGTGCTGCATGCCAAATCTGTCTGATTAATAACCCAGGACAGAGAGTGAAAACCCCACGTAAACATCAGGTCCGGGCCCAATATCCCTTTCAGAGACTGCAGATTGACTACATACAAATGCCTAAGAGCGGCCCCTTTGAATTTGTTCTCGTGTGCATCTGCCTATTTTCAGGCTGGCCCGAAAGTTATCCTGTAAAATCAGCTACGGCAAAAGCCACCGCCAAGAAACTGATTACTGAGCTGATACCTAGGTTTGGTCTCCCAGAAACAATAGAATCAGATAGGGGGACACATTTCACGGGAGAAATAATGCAAAATGTGATGGCAATGTTAGGGGTTCAACAAAGTTTTCATACTCCTTACCACCCACAGAGTTCAGGATCAGTAGAAAGAGTAAATGGTACAATCAAGCTGAAAATACAAAAGGCCATGCAGGAGTTGAACAAACCATGGCCTGAGTGCCTACCCTTAGCTTTGTTCTCTATTAGGTACACCCCAACAGGAAAAACCGGGTTATCCCCATATGAAATACTGTTTGGAAGTGCACCTAGATTAGGTTTATATTTTCCTCAAAGTATGCAATTGCAATGTGATAGTTTAACTACGTATGTAATACAGTTGCAACAGCGTCTGACTAAAATCCACAAGAGTGTGTATTCTTCTCTTCCAGACCCTAATTCTGTCACAGGTACTCACGACTTACAACCGGGAGACTATGTGTATGTAAAGAAACATACCAGGAAGACACTGGAACCAAGGTTTGAAGGTTCTTTCCAGGTGCTATTGATTACAGCAACCTCAGTGAAATTGGAAGGGAAACCTACCTGGATCCACGCTTCTCATTGTAAAAAGGAGCCAGTTGGCAAATGACAACATGTATCTTTTTATTCTTTTTGTTTCAGTAATCCTGGCTAATAGTTTGGTTACCTCACAGAATAAAATACACAAGGATGAAGGATTTTCTAAAAAAATGTTATTACTGAAGTTTAAATATGCTTATGCCCAGAAGTCAGGATATGAGAAATGTTGGATTTGTAGCAAATTACACCCCAGCACAGCAAGTATACCACTGATGGCAGTTCCTATAAACTGTACTGATCTTGCTAACAGTAGCATTAACATAATTAGAACAAATACCAGCGAGACAGTAATGTTTAAGTCAAATGGCCTCGCCTTTTCCCCTGATTGGTGTTTCAACCTAGGGAACACAACGGGAGGAAATGGAGAATGCCAAGACAGCAAATTTAACTTGTCCATTTTCATACCAAAAGCTACTCCTGGGAAAAACACGGTCTTCTACCCTAGTATAACCCACACACACCAATCGTTAGCTGAGTTCCTCGGTAATATTTCAGACAACAACACCAGGTGGTTAGTGAGTAACCTATCTCTTTATGGATACACCTCCCTTTATAGAAATAATATCGGTAGTAGATCAGTAGCACTGGGAAATAATATATATATCTGTTGTGAGGATAAATGTTATACTTGGATACCTAGAAGAGCTCAGGGATGGTGCTACCTCGCAAGTTTAGTACCAGTAATGGGAGTAGTAGGTGATGAACGAGGTGATCACCTATTAGAAGCTAGCATGCACCCTAGGTATCCCCTCAGGTATCGTAGTAAAAGAGAAATATTCCTGAAGAAGGACATGGCATGGGCTTGGTTCCCGTCCTGGACAGGATGGGGTATAGACTTAATGAAACGACTAAATAACTATACAGGAATTATTAATGATGTTTTGGAGAAAAACTCTGATGACATTACTAAGTTAAATCTGGAGACCAGAGCCATCAGACAACAATTAGAATTACATGAATTAGCAATTGAAAGTATGAGTGCAGCACTGACAGGACTCTGTGAAACTACTGAGGACTATGAGTGCTGTACTTGGATACATAACACCAGCATTGAGGTACCTGACTATTATGACATCATTGCACAACACCGTACGGAAGTAAAGAATTTACAAGAGAAGGCCCGAAATATTGGTCGCGACTGGGATCCGTTTGGTGGAACTTTTAGTTTCTCAGGGTTATTCTCTTGGGTTAAGAAGGCAGCAATGACGATTATAGTGGTGTTCTTATTCGTATTTTTCTTTTATGCATGCTTTAAACTGCTCATGTGCTTTTGCAAGAAAGCCAAGGTAAATGCTGCGGAAAAGATGGAACTTTTGTGAAGATAGGTGGATTTGGATCCTTGACATCACCCATCTTGCAGAAAAGCCACTCTTCCTGAATTTTAGATGTTGGTACTGTCCAGGGGGATGGGTGTATACCCCTCTGACAACTCGCGGTCAGGGAGAGTACTCTGGATATAGGCCGACTAGAACTTGTTCAGGTGGACCCAGGGCAAGAGGGAGGGGTGATGTCAAAGGGGGAAATGTAAGGATCAAGGTATGTGGAAACAAAATGGTTGACAGTATGTTTTACTAAATACTTGTCTGTCTTTATCCTTCTCAGTAAAATAAGGACTCATCATCTTTAGTCACGTACGCATAAGAAGAGGCCACATCAGCCCTAAAAAGCAGTCTACGCCCAGAAGATTGTCTTATCAGCTGATAACACCTGGAGAATTGCCTTTTCTTTGCAAATTGTTGTTTTTTTACATTGCTGATGCTTGCCTTTTTCTGTCTATAAAAGAGATGTAATAAAGAGCCTCAGAGTCAGAGTTAAGTACGGACTTCTGAGCAGAAATACTGAGTACCTCCGTGTCTCTTTGCTTAGATAAGAACTCTAACTAACAATTGGGAAACGGTAACATAACCGGACAAATAGGTGACTTGTTGAGGTCACACCTAACACTCCTGCCTTACCCCTACCACCCCTGCGGAAGGGCCTGCCTCTTCCTCTGCCTGCCATTTTTTAAATGACCCTGTGACAAAAGTCTCTAGAGAAGTGCAGTATGTATGTGGAAGAAGGTATATAACACCCCGCTTCAATCTGTCTTTTTTGGGGGCCACTGGTCTATCACAACAGTTATAATACTTTTTCTTTTATTGTGTTTGTCACTCTTTGTAGTATCGCTGCAGAACCACTCAGCAGTCACAATGCTGCACAGTGGAAATGCACTATACTATGCTTTCTATATGTGCAAGTATTTTATACGTGTATTACACCCCTATATACTGCACACCAAATAGTACACCTATACTAGTCCTTAAAAGGACCTTTGCAGACCTAGTAGCTAGTGATTTGCAGACTGTCCCTCAGTCCCTACACTGATAAAAGACAGCTGCAGAACCGGGCAGCAATCATCAGCACAGCAGTCAGCAGCAGTGAACCACAACCCTATCTATTGTATACCTATACCAGTCCTTAAAATGACCTTTGTGGACCTAGTAGCTAGTGATTTGAAGACTGTCCCTCGGTCCCTACACTGATAAAAGACAGCTGCAGAATCGGGCAGCAGTCAAGTATATGATTCTTTCTATATTTGAAAGAAAGTATATTATACGTGTCCAACCCTATATACTGTACACCTATATCAGTCCTTAAAAGGACCTTTGTGGACCTAGTAGCTAGTGATTTGCAGACTGTCCCTCAGTCCCTACACTGATAAAAGACAGCTGCAGAATCGGTCAGCAGTGCACTCAGCAATCACCAGCACCCTATATACTGTACACCTATACCAATCCTTAAAAGGACCTTTGTGGACCTAATTGTAATAGCTAGTGATTAAATTTACTGTCCCTGCTCCACACAGCGTTCTGTCCCTACACTGACAAAAGACAAATGCAGAATCAGTCAGCAGTGCACTCAGCAATCACCAGCACAGCAGTGCACCAGAACCCTATATACTGTACACCTATACCAGTCCTTAAAAGGACTTTTGTGGACCTAATAGCTAGCGATTTGTGTCCCTACAGTCTGTCCCTGCTCCACACAGCAACCTTTCCCTACACTGACAAAAGACAGAATGTAAAATGGCTGCCAGATCAGGTCTATTTATAAGGTAGGGGGAATGTCCAATTGTCTATGTGCTGAAATGTCTCAAGTGGCTGTCCTGTACACCATGATGGATGTGTCATCATGGGTCAAAGTTCTTTCACAATGTAAACGCATATGTCCGCTGGGCGAACAGCTCCAGAAGTCCACTGGTTTGGCGAATCGCGAACATGCAAAATTCCCCGTGAACCGACCGCCGGGCGAACCGCAAGGGCATCTCTACTTCAGAGCATGCGTCGTTTTTGGTCCGTCGGAACAGCATTCAGACGAGCGGTTTTTCCAATAGGAATTGGTTCCGTCAGAAATATTTAAAACGTGTTCTATTTCTAGGTCCGTCAGATGAGGCATACACACAATCGGAATATCCGATGAAAAGATTCCATCTGACTTTTTCTGTCGGACATTCCGCTCGTGTGTATGCGGCATTAGTGACACTTTTGAACTTTGTGGGAACCAGTGACACTAATACAGTGATCAGTGCTAAAAATATGTACTGTCACTGTACTAATGAAACTGGCTGGGAAGGGGATAACATCTAGGACAATCAATGGGTTAAACGTGTGCCTAACAAGTGTTTTCTCATGGTGGGGGAGGTGCTTTTACTAAGGGAAAACATAGATCCCTGTACTTGCTTTGGAGGAACACAGGATCAATGTCTTCCATACTGACAGAATGGCAAACTGCTTTGTTTACATAGGCAGACCACTAGGCAAGTCCACCGGATCCGCTGATTGGCTCTGACACCCAGAAATGCAGGATCACGTAAATAAGTGATCCTGCGCAGCGCGACCCCCCTGTAGCAGTAAATCTGCTATCAGGAGATCGGCAACTGGTTAAGATCATCATCATTATGATAACTCACAGGCAGCAGGTACTCTATCATGGCTCTGTCACAGTATGTCACATAACATGGCTGCTGGGTGCTGATTTTGTTAACTTATGACCAATAAGTGCCTGCTGCCTGTGAGTTCTGATACCATCCATTATGCCAGAGAGACAGACACAATGCAATGTAGTCTATTCACAGACACCCCCAAAGCTCACCTGTGTTGAAGCCTTGAAGGCACTGGCAGCCCCACGATTGGATCTGCTTCCCCTCTATTCCTGCTGCCGGACATCATCAGCTGAGCTCAACTGCCTCTCTCTGCCCGTCGCCACCTCCGCCTGCCTCACAGCCTCTCAGGTCTCACTCTCTGGGCCCCGGCTACTACTGGGTGGGGATCGGAGGAAAATCACTCTACCGGGGTAGGCAAGGAGATAAGCAGGCAGACGGCTGGTCGGGATATGAGCCAAGGCAGAAGAACATGTGTGCGGAGCTGAATGGGCATGTGCCGGAAACTGAAGAAATAGTCTATCCGATCTGACCAGCACATCATCATCAAAAGGACATAGATAATGGAAAAAATACACCCCCTAAGCTAGTAGGAGCAGGGGTGTAATTCAGATTTTTTTTTTTTATTATTCTGCACTGTCTTTGAAAATTGCCCCATCTCCTGTTGAAGTCAAATCCGGGGACAGACTTGGTCTGGGGACAGTGTCCTCAGACCGGGAACTGTTCCCTGAAACCGGGGACATCTGGTCACCCTACCATAAGCTTCACCATCCCTCTCCTTCTCCAGTGGGACCCTCTGCCCTACTGGATCAAATTAGATCAGCACTAATTGTTCTCTGCCCTAATGGGGCTCTAAAGCCTCACTTTTTCTCCAACACACCTAGTACTCATCAGGGTGTTTGCTCCACATTCTCATGTGGGGTACTAGTGTACAACAATCAACCAATAGGCTAATTGCCTTGCGAGTCCGCTGGTGTAGTAAAATTGTCTGCGACTTATTAAGAAAGCAAACCGGAGTGACACTTCAACACATACTAAGAGAGAACGCGAATATCTATTGCTATGGTAACAGCAGACGCTGAAACTAGCTTGTGAGAGCGTCAAGGCGCGACGCTGGGCTGCGCATGCGTAGTTCTTTTCCTTCCCAGGGACGTCATGAGTCGTCGCCGAAATCGTTCGTGACCATGGCGGGACTCGGGGACTGTGAGTTTCTGGTCCGGAGAGCTCGGGAGCTGGTCCAGGAGGACACGTGTGCGGCCCGAGCCTGGCTTATCACTGCCAGAACCCTCTACCCGCAGGACTTCAATATCCAGGTGTGCCCCATGAGTCCTCCTATCCTAGTGTATGGAGGAGGGTGACAGGGCCATACACACAGCTCTGCGGGGGGGTCTATCACTACACCATACACTCGACCGCTTAATTTCTCACTGCAAAAGATACGCCTTCTCACATATGGGCCATGTATAGGAAGGTTCCTTAAGACGCACCTGTCACTGGAAGAAACAACTAAGAAAAGCATCCCTGCACAAGTTTATTTTTATTTTTTTATGTTGGATACAATAAGGGAAGGTTATACCCCCTGTCAGACGTTTGTTGCCATCTGTGGTTTCCCTTCAAGTGGGACTAAAGAGGAACTTCCCTATTTTCTAATGCTCCAGGTCCCTTGCCGGTGGTCTGTCAAACTAGCCAATTCATCGAGATCTCCATGTCATTTCTGATTACTGTAAAGCATCAGTAATTGGAGATTTAGACGAGTTGCTTTTATGACACAACGCCAAGCAAGCGTGTACAATCCGGTACACAAAGCGTTTGCTGTTTTGACAGAACAGCGGCTAGGGAGGAAAAAAGTTGTTGCCGCCTCGGAGGTGGCCATGTTGGTTAGTCATAATATCGCGTACACGCTTTCCGGTGTTGTGTCAACACAGCAACTCATATAAATCTCCCAATTACTAATGAATTGGCTAGTTTGACAGAACACCGGCAGGGGACTTGGAGCTATAGAAATTAGGTAAGTTCCTCTTTAGTCCCACTTGAAGGGAAATCACAGATGGCAACAAAAGTCTGACAGGGGGTATAACCGTCCCTTACTGTATTCAACATAACAAAAAAAAAAAACCTTGTGCCCTAGGTGCTGGTTTTCAAGCGTCTCTATTGGTCAGTACAGAATGGGGTTGTAAACCCATTTTTTTTTTTTTTCACCTTTAGGCCCCTTTCACACATGAAATACGCGGATGAAATACGGTCACGCATGAAATTTGCGGATGAAATACGGACATACATGCATTCCTATGGGATAGCGGGTGTCTGCGGATGAACATCCGCAGACACCCGCTATTGTCCGATTCTGCAGACGGAGGAAAATCCTATTTTTCTATCCGTCTGCAGAGCGGATCGGAAGAACACGGACAGACGGTCCGTGCTCATCCGATCCCCATAGAGGAGAGCGGAGAGCTGACAGGGCGGTCCCTGCACAGTGTGCGGAGACCACCCTGTCCGCTGTCGGCTCAGCGGGGACAACGGAGCGATCCCCGCTGAGCAAGCGGATCATCACGGGGCGGATCATTACTGATCTGTCCCGTGTGAAAGGGGCCTTATTCATCCTATGCATTAAGGTGAAAAAACATCTGATGGTTACAGAGCCCCCCCGGTTTACTTACCTGAGCCCTCGAAAGTCCCGCATCGAGAACGCGCTGGCTTCTCGGCTGTTCATGGGCTAGATTGATAGCAGTGCAGCCATTGGTTCGCGCTGCTGTCAATCCAAATAACGTGGCCGGGGGGGGGACCTAGACATACACTCTGTGTCTATGGACCCAGAGTGTATGAGACGGGAGCGTGCCAGCAAGGTAACCCCCCTCGGGAAAGATATTCCCGAGGGGGTTATCTATTGTGGGGAGGAGCCGAGACAGCTTCTGTGGGGCTGCAGAACAGCAGGATCTAACTGCACAGTGAAGGTAAGTATAACATGTTTGTTATATTAAAAAACTAACCTATACAACCACTTTAACCAGTTCCCGACCGGCACACGCCGATGTACGTCGGCAGAATGGCACGGGCAGGCATATTGGCGTACAGGTACGTCCATTTTTATATGCAGCCCTGCCATCGTGTGCACGCCGGTCAGGAGCCCCGTGAGTCCGGTCACGGGTCCCGTGGACTCGATCGCCGTGGGGATACCCGCAATCGTCTCACAGGGAGATGCCATTGTAAACACCATCTCCCCGTTCTGTCTAGCAACAAGTGACGCTGATCTCTGCTCCGTGTGATTGGAGCAGAGATCAGTGTTCACTAACACAAAGCCCAGCCCCCCACAGTTAGTAACACACCCCTAGGAACACTTAGCCCCTACACTGCCACCCCTGATTAACCCCTTCACTGCCAGTGTCATTTACACAGGAATCAATGCATTTGTATAGCACTGATTGCTGTATAAATGACAATGGTCCCAAAAATGTCCGATGTGTCCGCCATAATGTCGCAGTCACAATAAAAATCACTGATCGCCGCCATTACTAGTAAAAAAATGTTTTTATAAAAATGCCATAAAACTATCCCCTATTTTGCAAACGCTATAACTTTTGCTCAAACCAATCAGCTTATTGTGATTTTTTTTTTTTTTTTTTTTGATTTTTATTTATTTTTTTTACCAAAAATATGTAGAAGAATACATATGGCCTAAACTGAGGGAAAAAAATGTTTTTTTTTATATATTTTTGGGGGATATTTAGTATAACAAAGAGTAAAAATGTGTTTTTTTTCAAAATTGTCGCTCTATTTTTGTTTATAGCGCAAAAAATAAAAACCGCAGGGGTGATCAAATACCACCAAAAGAAAGCTCTATTTGTGGGAAAAAAAAGGATTTTGTTTGGGAGCCACGTCGCACGACCGCGCAATTGTCAGTTAAAGCAACGCAGTGCCAAATCGCAAAAAGTGGCCTGGTCTTAAGCCAGCAAAATGGTCCGGTTGAAAGTGGTTAAAGCAGAGTTCTGTCTGGGTAAAAAAAAAATTAAATGTCAGCAGCTACAAATACTGTAGCTGCTGACTTTTAATATAAGGACACTTACCTGTCCTGGGCGCCCATGATGTCGGCACTCAAAGTTGACCTGTCCCTCGGCTTCATTGCTAAGGAAAACGGATGTCCCTGCTGTCTTCCGGGACCTTTGTGTCTCCCAGAAGGAGGGGGAGGGGCCGGACATTACTTAGTTCACAGCACAATTTGCGGCGATCTTCAGCAGGAATTGGGAGCAGATACCTGGATTTGACAGGTATCTGCTCCCCCTCCACCCTGAAAGGTGTGGCAACGAAGAGGGGGAGGAATCCGATTAGTGGAAGTTCCATGTGTGGGTGGAACTCCGCTTTAAAGTGATACTAAAGCTAAAAAAAAAATTGTTACTTTCAGAAGTATGGTAACGTGTTTTTTATTTTTTGTGGAATCATACTTGCCTAACTGGATGGTGCATCTGTCCCCCACCGGCTCTACGGCTGAGAACCGAGCAATCAAACACCACTGATCGATGGTTCTCAGAGCTCCCTGAGCAGAGAACTGGTAACTGTCAGTCAGCAGCTCCTTGCTCTGCCTTTCCAGACCCCCCCCCCCCCCCTCATCCCTGGAGCGACTTGCTGAGCTGGGTGCTGGTTAGGGGTGCAACGGATCAAAAAGCTCACGGATCGGATCATTCCTCGGATCAGAGTCACGGATTGGATCATTTTTCGGATCAGCAAAAAAAAATAAAAGACAAATCTTGTTACACCCACTGGAGTGTTATAGATTTCACAGTTATTTTCAACACAAAATGGAGCTTATATGCTTAAATACAGTATTTGTAAAGCCGACGGACTGTTTAGATGCTACATTTTAAAAGCAGCAGAAAACCTGCTGACCTTACATGGTTGCTAATGTGACAGAACACCTCTGATTTTCACTTTTAACGTTTAGTTAAATAAGAAAATCGGGTGTCACAGCTGACATCCACTGCTCCATAGGGCTGAATGGAGCATCCGATGAGGTCCGCCTGAAAAACTGACAGACAGACCTGATCAGAAAACCCATGTGAAAGGGATGCAGCAGTCACAGAGCGTGCCCGATGCATGCTACAGGGGGCGCAGGAAGTAAGGTTCTGGGAGGATTCCCTCCCAGAACTGAACATCCACTCTATAGCCGTCTTTTGGCTATAGCGCAGTCAGGTACAACTTAAATGTTCCCCATTGTTTCTTTTTTAAGTATTATTTATTGAAGTTCAATTCTGCTTTCATTTGCAGCTATATTTTTATACTTTTTTTTTACAGTATGAAATGTACAATATTGAAAGAAATGCAGAACGCACCGCTTCAGCCGGAAGACTCTTGTATGACATGTGAGTTATTTTTATTTGTAAAAGATGTGTTAATTTTAATTTGGTATCAATAAACACTTTCATTTAAATGTACCGTATATACTCGAGTATAGGCCGACCCGAATATAAGCCGAGGTCCCCAATTTACCCCCAAAAAACTGGAAAAAATTATTGACTCGTGTATAAGCCGAGGGTGAGACATGCCTGTCCATCCCTGTGTGTCGTCCATCCCTGTGTGTGTCCATGCATCCGTGTGTGTGTGTGTCCATGCATCCGTGTGTGTGTGTGTGTGTCCATGCATCCGTGTGTGTCCATGCATCCGTGTGTGTGTGTGTCCATCCATCCCTGTGTGTGTGCATGCATCCGTGTGTGTGTGTGTGTGTGTGTCCATGCATCCGTGTGTGTCCATCCATCCCTGTGTGTGCATGCATGTGTGTGTGTGTGTGTGTGTGTGTGTGTGTGTGTGTGTGTGTCCGTGCAGCCTACCTGTGTCCAGCCTGCCTGTGTCCGTCCCGGCCTGCGTCCCGTCCCGGCCTGCGTCCCGTCCCGGCCTGCGTCCCGGCCCGTCCCGCAGCTCTTCGTCGGTGGCCATTCTAGGATTCAAAAGCCGCGCCTCCGTCGGTGATAGGCGGAACACTCAATTTCCCACTGACTGCTGGGAAATTGAGTGTTCCGCCTATCGGATGTCCGTGATAGGCGGAACACTCAATTTCCCAGCAGTCAGTGGTCCGCCTATCATGGACGTCCGCTCATCCTCATACTACGGACGAGGATGAGAGGACGTCCGTGATAGGCGGAACACAGACTGCTGGGAAATTCAGTGTTCCGCCTATCACAGGCGAAGGCGGAGACGGAGGCGCGGCCTTTGAATCCTAGAATGGCCGCTGTCTGTCTGCTCGACACGCTGATCGGGCAGACAGACAGCGATGACTCGAGTATAAGCCGAGGGGGGCACTTTCAGCCTCAAAAAAGAGGCTGAAAATCTCGGCTTATACTCGAGTATATACGGTAAAACAAATGAATACATTTTTTTTTTTTTTTATCTGTATTATTTTTCATTATGCGTATTGCAATATTTTAACCTGAAACGCCCTAATGTTGATTTTTGCAAAGTTTTTTTTAACCACATCGCCGCTTACAATTCACAGCAATGCAAGTTGTGCATACCAGCTGGTGTGAACAGGCTCCTAATGTAAAAAGGCTGCATGTGATATAAGCACTTAAAGGATAAGTTCACCTTGCGCATGTTACATGTTCCGCCCACATTTAGACTGTTGCATGTAACATGCTGCAAATGCCTCCCCTCCCACCTTCACTTTTCCAATGTAACTATTGCCCCATACACTGTCATTTTTATGAAGAATTTTTCATTGTCATATTTTTTTGGATTGTTTTTTCTTGTGCTGACAAAAGCTGCATTCTTTTTGTTCTGTCAAGGTTTGTAAACTTCAGTGACCAGCCAGTAGTTTGGAGGGAAATTGGCGTGATAACCTCTGCTCTTCGTAATGATTCGCAGGATAAGCAAACACAGTTTTTAAGAGGTATGAAACGCGTTTTTTTAAAAATCTAACTGGTGGTGCAGATTCGGTAGTGGTGAATTCTATTGGTGACTTTAGAGTTAGCGAAACCTTTGCAACAAATAGATAAGGTTGTGACCTGCACTGGTTCTTATAACTGAAGATAATTATGAACATTTTAGGCATTGTGCAGATTTTTTTTTTTTTATTCTGACTTAATTTCCAGTAGTTGTCGTAAGAGGTCCCATATCTATACTTGCTACACAGTCAGACATACAGGATTAGTTATGTTTTAAACGTTGATTGTGGGTGTTTCTATTTTCACTTTCACAGTCAAATTTGAAAATCCCTTACTATAGTGCAGTGCCGTTTTAAGGGACAGACTGAGACAATGTGCTTTAACATACATTGTACCACCAAGACCTTAAAGCGGGAGTCCACCGGGACTCCGCGTTTATTTTTTTTTTTAAAAGCCAGCAGCTACAAATACTGCAGCTGCTGACTTTTAAAATAGTGACACTTACCTGTCCAGCGCGCCCACGATGTCGGCACCCGAAGCCGATCTCTAGGTCGCCTGTTGGGTCCTGCCGCCGCCATCTTGGGTATGGGAATCAGGAAATGGAGCCTTTCGGCTTCATTTCCCGGTTCCCTACTGCGCATGCGCGAATCGCGCTGCGCAATAAGGACGCTCCCCGCTGCCTCTGGGATCTGTGTGTTTCCCAGCAGGCAGCGGGGCACTTGCGGGAAGGGGCGGTCACTTGCGGAAAGGGGCGTAAGTTACGCCCCTTTCCGCAGAGAGCTATCCCGGAAGTGGGTGCAGTTACCTGGATTATCCAGGTAACTGCACCCCCCTCCCCCCTGAAAGTTGCCGATTGTGGCACCGGAGGGGGGGGGAGGGTTCCGATGAGCGGAAGGTCCACTTTAGGGTGGACCTCCGCTTTAAGATCTTTGTAAATTAAAAAACAAAAAGGAACAAAAAATATACTCCAAGTGTATATGTCTTAACATCAAGCTCCTAATGCAGATTCTGGCTGCTCTCTCCTTTCCCTGCAATATGCTAACACTGCAGTTTTCCTTGACATCAGGCAATCCAGTATGACAGCCCCCTCCCATGTATGCAGTGGGTGATTGACAGTTTCAAATGTGTGCATATTTATCTGAGATGGTGTAGAGGGGTGTGTCCTTTCCCTCCACTCCGGGGTCAGATTATACTCATTTCTCTATGGCAGCCTTTTTCAACCAGGGTGCCTTGAGGTTTCTTCAGGGGTGCCTTTGCAAAATGCCTAAAAATTGCCCAAAAATCGTATACAAGCCAGCCCTGGATTAAACCAGCCGTTTCATTGTGCCCCATTACAACCTTCTATGTACCGGCATCTTAACAACCAATTACATCATCAGTTCATATGGAGGATGTTGGTTGTCCACAAAACATCCTTAGATTCTCCCCTGCCCCTCTCCATCAGCACTGGTGTCACTTTAGCAGAGTGATGGAGAAAAACTGAGGAAAAAGAGAAATGCTGGAATGTTAGTACCAATGTGCAAAATGTATTTTATTGGGAAGAATAAATCGCCTCTAATGTTGGGTGTGCTACGTGTGGGTGTTGATGCATTATGTAAAATTATTAGAATAGATTTTTATTTTTTAGAATGGGGTTCCTCGAGATTGTCCATTATTTTAAAGGGTGCCTTGACTAAAAAAAAAAAAAAAGTTGAAAAAGCATGCTGTACAATATCATATCCCCTTACCTCCTCGAACCTGAGAAATGTCATCTGATTGGTGTACTTTGAAGGACTGCAGATAAACAGGTACAACTTTATAGGTGAACAGTTGTGTCTGTACAAATATCTAGGGTAGCACTGTTCCATTCCAAAGTTGGGGACTCCTGTTGTGCCTAGAAAGTCCGCCTACTTTGAACGTATTGGGGTTGATTTGCTAAAACTGGAGAGTGCAAGATCTGGTGCAGCTCTGCATGGTAGACAATCGGCCTCTAACTTCAGCTTGTTCAAATAAGCTTTGACAAACAAAAAAACCTGGAAGCTGATTTTGCACTCTCCAGTTTTAGTAAATCAACCCCTTTATTTTTGGTTTTCTCTCACTGTGCATCATCTGAGGTTAGTCACTTCAGTGAGCTTATGTAACTGTTACCACTTTAACCCTTGTTAGGACAGATATTGTTCAAATCTAGTTTACAACTGATAAAAAGATCTGCTGGCACAGCACAGACATGGTTGGTTAGGGTAAACCTAACTCGCCAGCCCTCTCAACAACATTACTTTGAAGTGGAAAGCTGGGTAAGATTTTTAAGGAAAGAAAAGCTAAGCAGCAAGTTATCTTTTAAAAGTGGAAGTAATGGCCAGCCTTAAGTGTTGTCTCCCCCTGCCTATGCTGCATTGTCTTTAGGCTTCTTTCATGCGGGGGGGGGGGGTTGGGGTGTTAGCGGTAAAGCGGCACAAATTTTAGTGGCACTTTACTACTGTAATATCGGCGTTTTTTGGCCGTTAGCGGGACGCTTTTAACCCCCTGCTACCAGCCGAATAAAGGGTTAAAAGCACCTGCAAAGTGATTCGGCAGCAGGGAACAAGGGGGCATCATTTTGGATGAGTGGAGCAAGGTCGCGAGATATACCTTCCTTCTGAGTAAGCATATCGCTTTTCCTTGGAAGATGTAGTGAATATCCCGAAAGTCGGCCTGGGTTCTTGTGACCATGCTTGAAAAGACTAAAAATGTGGATGAGAATGTAGACGCAGTACGCAAGAGCGTTTTCAGAACCTGTAGTTCAGGAGTCTGAGCTGGTGTCGGTTTCCATGGTGAGTCTCCAATTGACCTCATCTGCATAGTGGCATGGGTTATGCTCTTGTCGGTTACGGCAAGTGAGTGCAATGAGTGCAATGGTTGAGACCTGGGCTTGCAGTTGCCAAGTTGGGGTCCTGCCTCAGGACCGCTGTTTTATAAGCCAGAAGACCACTAGAGAATAAAGTTCAGAATTTGCGAAGGTCGCATGTATTTACAAACCAGGTCGGGTCTTTAGAAAGAGCTGATGAGGAGACCAGATATACCCTCAGAAGTATGCTAAAAGGCTTGAACTAGGGTATCCAAGAAGATACTGGGTTTGGGCCTCAGACTTTAAGGTGGTCTTTTAGGACATGCATGGTCCATCAGAAGTCCTCCTCATCTCAGATTCATTTCAGTGGATTTTGCCTCGCTCTGAGATAAAGGAAGCATATACTCATGCTTTACGTAAAGTCACTGGTGTCGCAAAGTGCTGCCGTGCCAGTCTCTGAATGCGAGAGATTTTAGGGTTGGTACACGCCCCTCTTTATGGTCACGAAGAGGAACAGCTTTCGGAGGCCAGTTTTGGACCTTGCGCACTTGAGACAATTTTCAGCAAAGGAGAACACTTCCACGAGTTCCTTTGGTTCGCTGTAGCTCAAGACCATCTCCAGCTACAGCCATTCGGGCTTTCAACATCACCCTGTGTTTTCAGGGTCTTATTGGTTGTTATGGTCTTTATCAAAACAAGGACCATACGCCTGCATAGTTTGGATGTTCTTCTCCTACTGTCCCAGAGCTCAGGTCTTTTCAATGCTCCTCAAATTTGGCTGGCAGCTGAATCTGGAAAAGTCACCTGGAGCCCAGCTCAATATAACCAATGGACCACCACTGTCTTGACTCTGAACCCCGATGTTCTGGAGGGTCTTCTCACCTGCATACCTTTTTTAGTGTCTAAAATGATTGGCACTATGGTGTCTAAGGTTCCGAGGGTCAAGTGGAAGCTGAAGAAGGCGGCCCTTCTGGAAGGGGTTTCTCTGGCAGGGGAAAACGGGAAGGCAGAATTCAAGTCATCTACATAACCGCAGTCATGAGAGTGAGTCCCCTGGTGGCTGCAATGGAGGAACTACCTCATTTGCCATTCCATTGACCCATTTCCTGGTTCACAATCATGTCTGATGCCAACACTAGAGAATGAAGGGGCTTGCTGCCTATTGGGGTAGCTCAAGGCAATCAGAGCTGTCGATTTCACAAGATTGTGTTGAACATTCTGAGGCTACAAGTATCTACAAGTAGCCTTCTACACCCTACAGGCCTTTCACCGTATAACGAAGAGAGTGTCAGTGCTCTTAGATTAGTCAACACTATGGTGGTCTCCTACATTAAGACAAAGGGGGACTTGCAGCCTGTTCTCTATTATAGGTAGCGGAGCCAATTATGTCTTGGACTCGGAAGAATCGCACTTACATCTCAGCGGCTTATGTCCACAGGGTCCAAAATATTCTAACAGACTTTCTTTCCAGAGTCCAATTTGGACAACAATGAATGGTCTCTACATGTGGAGGTTTTCAAGCGCAGATGCCCTGATGGATCATTGTAAATGCAGTAGGATTGGTCAACCTCTGGTTTCTACGAAGACTCTGAACAGAGGTTGTGGAGGTAATGGCAGTGATGCCTTTTTGGCCAATTAGGCCATGGTTCCCCTTGCTAGCACAGTTCAGCTTTCGGAACACAGTGCACCGTCTCCTCAGGCCAGACCTTTTGTCACTGGGTTCAATTCTACATCCATGTCCAGCACGATTGCGCCTGAAGGTCTTGGTTCTCGAGTTTGGAGGTCCTCGGCTGCTTTTCCAGCGTTCTCTGCTCTCTTGAATACTAGCAGAATGAACATAAACAAAGTTTATGGGAGAATCTGCTCAAAGTTTCTTCAATCAGGGATTTTCTACTGAAGCCAGTAGATGATGATTTCTGCACTAACTCTACTGGCTTCTCTGTGCTAGCTCTGCATACTCGGGGTTACTGCCCTCGATCACTGCTGATTGCTTCAGGTCCCCACCTTCAACTACTGCAGTAATTTGGGGGAAAGCTTCCATCCCTGCCTGCTTGCTGCCACTACTCAGACTTTGTGGCACGGAGCAGAGGAGCCCTGAAACACCACCTCAGCTCTGTGCTACAGTAGGGGGAACACTCCGGTCCACTGTAGTGTGATGGAAATAAAAATCCTGCACATACCACAGAGAGCTGTGACAGCAGAAGAGATGAGGGAGAAATTTTGCAGAGACTGAGTTCATAAAGAGAGGAGTTTTATGTGCTGTTTTATGTACTGTGCGGGTGACTTTCGCTTGTTGGGCTCTTTTTTAACAAACTGACTGGTGTGGAGACTGAAGCCTAGCATCGAGATCCCGGTGGCTGAGAAGATCCACTGGTCCCCGCAGAGGGGTATCTCTGCATGCACATATAACCTTGCCACTAAGGGGGGTCCATCAGTTCTGGTAAGGGAGCCCACTCAGAGTGAAAACACCATTCAATTGGGGACTCTTATACACCTCCTCTTCCTCCCTTCTTTTGTAACGGTGAATGAATACTGTATTTGTTCTCTTTCCCCATCTGGATTCTAATTCTATTAGATTTTTTTGTTTCAGATGTTTGGTTCTATTTTTGGTAATGTTACACTTGTTTGCTATAGCGCAGTATTAACCCTTTATTTTTACATATTCAGAGAGGAGTGTACTGCACTGCACTGTGAAAGTGTGGGGGGGATGGGCAGATATGTGCAGAGAGGGAAAGTTTGTGTTTTAGCAGAGGGGAGAACATTGTACACAGAGGAGAGCTTGGGGGGATTTGTGCAGAGAGGAAAGCCTTGGTAAGTGTGTGTGTGGGGGGGGGGGGGATTTGTGATGAGAGGGGAGCTGGGGGGGATTATGGGAGATTCGCCTTATGTGATACACAGTTCTAAGCCTTAACTCATTACAATTTTTTTTGGTGCCGGTGTAATTCTCTCTAAGGAAGATGTGGCTGGGGGCGGGGCTTGGGTGTGATTGGGGGGGAGTTTGGGCGTGGTTGGGGCAGAGAGTTGGACAGAGGGCGAGTTCCTGCACCTATTCTCTGAGGGAAAAAAAAGCCCTGTCTTTAATACATGTCTGCTTCTGACAGATCATGTAGTGATCTAGAAATTCTAAATATTCTAGGCTTCCACCAGTCGGGTTTAGATCTGGCTCTATCAGTCAGATTTTCGGCCTTCACAGGTGTATTCCAGTCTAGGCATCCTTTCCTGTCCTAACAATTTTTCAAGGGAGCAGCTAGGCTCAGACTGCTTGTTCTCAACTCCCTCTCGGGAATTGGGGTGGAGTGTTCTAGGGCTTTCTCCATTAAAGGCCTCTGTCAAGGTCGCCTTTTACCTTGCTATCACATTGGCATAAAAAGCCTTAGAGATTGATTCACTGGTCACAGAGAATTTTTCTGACGTTTTTTCCAGTCATGCAGGGCTGTTACCTATGCTTGACTCAATTCCTAAGGGTGCATCAGTCTTTCATGGGAGCCAAGAAATTGTTCTGCCAACCTTTAGAGTTCTAACTTGCATCCTTTAGATGTGGGAGAGGGCGCGCTGTGGCTTAGTTGGTTTAAGCGAATGTCTAGTAAACATGGAATCCTGAGTTGATTTCCAGCAGGGCCTTCCTTCAGTTTTAGGAGTCCCTCAGATATTGTAAAGTCATATCTACAAGCTACAGCTTCCTTCAGGCTTCAGAACGCTTGTTCATTCTTTGTCCTGATAGGACAGAGAAAATGTGCCTCATCTAGGATGACTGTGGCATGGATTGTGTAGGCCATCCAATAGGCTCACAGAGCCAGGGGCTTGGCTCCTTTTGGAGGTAGTGACTGCCCACTCAACCAGGAGTGGGTCTACATCTGAGGCAGCTTCACAGCAAGTGGTTACCAACATAATGTAAGCTGGCCTTGTGGTCCTCAATACATTTGTGGCTAATTATTGTGTAGAGTCTGCTTCCTTATCCTCTGTTTATTTTGTCTTGCAAGTCCTGTCTGTTGACAGTACAAATTAAAGCCTTTGGGTTAGCATTGCCCGCCCATTGGTGTGTATGGCTTGTTCCCATACATATGCTACAATGGAGTCTGTCAGAGAAACTGAAAATATCCTATTAAATACTTACTGTAATTTTTCTTTCTTGATGGACTACATGGCAGCAGGAGTCGTTGCGCGCCCCCCCTACAGTGTCCTGGGTAGGCTAGTTACGGAACGCGGCCTCTGGCTCAGAGCAGCAAAGATTTATGGGAGTGGGATCCTATAGGGGAGGAGTGGAGGCAGGGTTAACCCACATGTATGCTGCCATTAAGTCTATCAGGAAAGTATAATTATGGGAAATATTTGATAGTAAATTTTCCATTGTTATCCCAATTTGGCTGCATAAGTAGAAATACTCTTTAACCCTTTCGTAAGCTTTATTGTATATAAGAATATATAACTGCTGTGCAATTCAAATGAGTCATGTGATATTTTGTGATGGTCAGTCAGAATGGGGTCTTGTGCTCTACATATAGAAATACCTATTAGGCTTAATGTGCTGTAACAGTAACTGACCAGTAGCGTGTTTTTTTTTTTTTTTTTTTTGTTTTTTTGTTTCACATGGTATGTAAAAAAAAACAACTATGGTTAGCAGGATAGAGGTGCATTAAACTATCTGAGTGTTTGTATCCTTTTGATTGGTCAGTCAGTGTGGTAATTAGACCAAACCTATGAGGTGTATAAACAACTTTTGTGTATCTAAAGGCCCGTACACACGGTCGGACTTTTTGACAACAAACATGCAAATTAGCTGTTTTGGAGCAACATCCGACTGTGTGTACGCTCCATCGGACAAACTTTTTCTGTTTTCATCGGACTTTTGTTGGCTCTGCGAACGGACAAACTTTTTGACAACAGAAGTCCGATGGAGCAAAGTCCTACCGTGTGTACGCAAAAGCATCGGACTTTTGTACAAGGTACAAACACGCATGCTCAGAACCATTGCAAACGATCAGACTACAATACAGAAGTTGACCAAAGGTGGCGCTGGAGTCATTGAACGTCCTCTTTTGAAGCGGCGTCAGTACGTTGTGACGTCATTACATTCGTGTTTGTTGTCAAAAAGTCCGACCGTGTGTATGCAATACAAACTTGTGGACAACACACTTTGTACAAAAGTCCACGGAAAAGTTTGTACAAGTCCGACCGTGTGTATGGGGCTTTAGTTAAAGAATTATTTCTCACAGTGTGATTAAGAATTGCCCACGTTTACGTTTTTCCAGGTCTTTTTGAAGCTCTTCCTGGCCGGGTACAGTGCGAGATGTTACTTAAAGCCACAGAACAATGTTTTAATACACTGGAACGGGCAGAAATGCTGCTACTTCTGTTGAGGCGGTTCCCTGAAACTGTTGTACAGCATGGGGTATGGATATTGATTTGCCCTTAGACTAATGTAACTATAGTTTTGTTTTTAGTATGCAAAATTTGTTTTAACATTTTTATTTTTAGGTCAGCTTGGGTGAGACACTTCTGGAAGCTGAAAGCCTCGAGGACCAGGAATCGCCTGTAAACTGCTTTAGAAAACTGTTTGGTAAGTGTAGTAGCTTTAAATTGATACTGTTTTCCATTTGCTTCTGTGCTTACTTAGACAAATGTATGCACCTAACATTTTGCTAAACTTAGAATTGTGTATAATTTTGTATCAATGTATATTTTAACTCCTAAAGTGGAGTTCCAGTGTATATTTTATTTTTAACCCCCCCCCCCCCACCACCTCCTTGTTTAAGAGAAAAAATAATAATCCTAAAAAAGACTAATTATCATTTGCATGGTCCAGTGGTGCTGTTCCTGGCTTCATTCTCCATCCAGGACTGACAGTCATCTTTTTAGGCATGTCATTCTAGCATTTCTTGTGAATACATGAAACTAGGGCTGTCCTAGTAATACAGAACTGAGAAGTGCTCACAAGTCATTACATGAGTGCGACTGATTCCTCTAAGCATGCTCACCACCTTTGGAGGAAGCTGCCATGACCTCCCTGGACTAATAGGCTGCAGGAAAAAAAGGTTTGTATTGGATAGGAAAAAAAATTGAAAATGCCAGCAGAGGGGAGCCCGAAGTTTTGCTTCAAAGTTTATTGGAGAAGGCATATGTAAAAATGCAGTAACCCTTAGAACCATGTTTATGATACTGATCCAGTGACCGGATCATTTGATAAAACACACTTGTTTCAAAAACGCTTCTCAGAAAAGTACTTGCTTTTCTGAACAGCAAAGTAACAACACTGTAGAAAGGAGTGGCGTTTTTTTTTTTTTGCCCTCTTTAGCTGTCCTTTCACTGATTTTTTTTTTTTTTTTTTTTTTTTTTTTTTCCCAAAGACTAGCACTGCTTTTGTAAAGAAGAGTGTTCCATGTAATTTTTCTATTAAAACTAGAGTGTAGGTTTCTTTGGGGCAATAAAGAGTAATAAATGTAAAAAGAAAATGTGTGTGTAAAAACAAAAAAAAAACAAAAAATAAAACTTTGAGGGCTGATTGTTGTGTATTTTTTCAGTTGTACACAATTGGGTTAATTTACTAAAATGGGAGAGTTCAAAATCTGATGCACCACTGCATAGAAACCAAATTTCTGGTCGAAGCTTAATTGAACAAGGTGGAATTAGAAGCTAACTGGCTACCATGCACAGCTGCACTCTCCAGTTTTAGTAAATCAACCTCAATGTGTCTATAATTAATTAGGTGTGTCTTTTGTTTTAGGCTGGGTTTACACAGGTATGACACGACAGTCGTACCACTTTGGATCCGACTTTGCCCTATGTCTTGAAGTCCAACATGCGTCCGACTTCAATGAACAGGGATCGGACTTTGATCCCAGACAATATCAGGCACTGTGTCTAATATGAATCTTTAGGGGGAACTCCATGCAAAATGTTAAAAAAATAAAAAATGGCATGGGTTCCCCCTCAAGGACCATACCAGGCCCTTTGGTCTCGTATGGATTGTAAGGGGAACTGCCTACGCTGAAAAAAACAGAGTGGGGGACCCCCCAAAACCCATACCAGACCCCTATCCGAGCACAGAGCAGGGCAGGTCAGATAAGGGGGTGGAGAAGAGTGAGTGCCCCCTCCTGAACCATACCAGGCCGCATGCCCTCAATATGGTGGGCCCCCCCCCCCCCACATCCCGAAGCACCTTGTCCCCATGTTGATGAAGACAAAGGCCTCTTCCTGATAACCCTGGCTGTTGGTTGTTGGGGTCTGCGGGCGGGGGGGGGTTAATCGGAATCTGGAAGCCTCCTTTAACAAGGGGGCCCCCAGATTCTGGCCGCTCACCCTATGTGAATGAGTATGGAATATATTGTACCCCTACCCATTCACCTGAAAAAAATGTCAAACGCACTACATGTTTTTTAAAGTCATTTATTAAGGCAGCTCCGTCGTCGTCTTCCGGTCTCTTCTCCCCTCTCCGGATCTTTGCTCTCCTTTGATGTCTTCTAGCCCTCTCCGGTTCTTCTCCCAATGTCTTCTACCTCTGCTGGGTCTTTTCTGCTGTCTTCTCGCTCTTTTACTGGGTATTCTCCGCTGTCTTCTCCCTCTGTTCTTCTTCTGATGTTGACTCAACGTTCTCTCCCGCTCTAATGCCAGGTGCGTGGTGTGCCACTACTTATATTGGAATGAGGCAGGGTCAGCATGTGATGTCATCTGGAGGCCCGTCCCTTATGACGCCACATGCCAATATAAGTAGTGGCACACCACGCACCTGGCATTAGAGCGAGAGAGAGTAATGAGTCCACATCGGGAGAAGACAGCGGACTGAGGGAGAAGAACTGAAGAGGGCTAGTAGACATCAGAGGAGAGCTTAGAAGACCTGGAGAAGGGGGGAAGAGATCGGAAGAGATGGTGGAGCTACCTTAATAAATTACTTTAAAAAACACGTGTACTGTGTTTTATTTTATTTTTTATCAGGTGAATGGGTAGGGGTAAAAGTGGGGGGCAGGGATCTGGTGGCCCCTCTTGTTAAAGGAGGCTTCCAGATTCCGATAAGCCCCCGCCTGCAAACTCCAACAACCAATGGCCGGGGTTATCGGGAAGAGGCCCTTGTCCTTATCAACATGGGGACAAGTTGCTTTGGGGTTGGTGGGGGTGCAAGGCCCCCCCCGCCCCCAAAGTATCCCCCCCATGTTGAGGCAATGCTGCCTGGTACGGTTCGGGGGGGGTGCACGCGCTCGTCCCCACCCCCCTTTCCTCACCTGCCAGGCTGTGTGCTCGGATAAGGGTCTGGTATGGATTTTGGGGGGGACCCCCATGCCGTTTTTTTCAGCGTGGGGGTTCCCCTTAAAATCCATACCAGACCGAAGGGCCTTGTATGCTCTAGGAGGAAGTTCCCCTTCAAGATCATCAGAGCACAAGTCGCATGCCAAAGTCGGATCAGTCAAGACAGAAATCCGACTTCAGTGTTATTCAGTGGGCTGAAGTAGGATCAAAGTTGGAACATAGTAGTGCAGGGAGCATTTTCAAAGTCCGACCGACTTGTGTCGGACCAGTTAACACGGCTCCCATAAGGAAACATTGATTTTCACACGTCATGCGACATGAGCTCCAATGTCGGAGTGTTTGTCGTACCAGTGTGAACTCAGCCTTAGTATTTGGATAAAAAAAGCTTTTGTTTTGAAATATATAAAAGGAACTAGGTGAATGTGTGAGTGAGTAGCTTTAAGTAAATGTAAAATCTGATCCTGTTCTGAAAATAAAATAAAGTAAAGTCTTAGAGCAAGGAAATGATTAGCTATATTCAATAATGCAAATTGCAGTAACACATTGTTAAATGTGAACATCCCTGCACTCGTCTAAACAGCGGAACAGCTTCTACTCAAAACCATTTATGGGGTCATAAATAGAAAATACAAATGGTGCGCTATTCCTATATAAATCCATGTAGCCATGTGTTACAAAAATGTGCATTCAATAATAAAGTGACTAGTGCATTGAAAATCAACAGCACATTTGTTCCCCCCGCTGTTGAGTGTGTAAATATATACAAAATTCAACAAACTTTCAAAACCTAAATTGATGCATGTGATGCTGATTGTCCTAGACACAGAGTGTGCTGATGAATGAATATTAATGAGTGATACAAAGTATCAAAGAAATTCCACTTTGTACAATCTCCTGTGCTCAGAGATGTGGTGATCCATCTGGTAAAAAATAGCCTCTTACCGGATATGGTGGATCCCTATTACAGAGATCAAACCCGCTGAGTGGAAATAATCTCTTGTATGGATATTACTTTCACAGCTGCCACAACTTGAGCCCAGGTGATTCGGAGCATTGGATCGCTATCACAGATACTCAGCCCGCTTGTGTTGAGGTAATCACCAGCGTGAATATCACAGGTGTGGTGGTTTCAAATGCCTTACATCCATAGATGGAACTCCAAACATTCGGGAATCATATGTAGAAAAGGGAAAAAGTCTCATAGGGTAAAACGGTTAACCAATTTATTAAAATTCCTTAAAAGTTACGCTTACACCAAGGCTGAAAATTCAAGCAAAAGAAGTTTAATCTGGTGGGGAGATCACTCAGCCAGTTGTTAGTGCCAGGGTGGTGTTACAGGAACTCTCTGACCTGACGCGTTTCAACAAAAATGTCGTCTACTGGGAATGGAGGAACTTTGTATCACTTAGAACAATCTCCTGTGCTAATAAATATTACTAAGTGCAATTTATTTGATGCTTTGTATCGCTCATTAATATTCATCAGCACAAACTTTGTGTTTAGGACAATCCGCATCACATGTATCAATTAAAGTTTTGAAAGTTTATTTCTTGAATTTTGTATATCTTTATTTTTATTTACACACTTGACAACAGGAAAAACATGTTTGCTGTTGATTTTCAATACGCTAGTCACTTTATTATTCACATTTTTGCAGCCTTTTGAGGACTCATTCACATAGTACTATATGCTAAAACACTCAGTTTCAGAGTTAGGGCTGCTGTCAGTTTATAGGCAGTGAGGCTGCAATACAGTGTGCGTTTCTGTGCACTGCGGTAAAATGCTACATATCTGCATCCGCACCTCCCGACTGTGTTTCAGTGTGAATGGGGCCCATAGAAAACGAGTATTCTACATTCTGCAAAGTAACCTAGTCTAGTGCAGAAAAACACAGGTCACTCCATTATGTGTGAACAGGTCAAGAATTCCGTTTTCTGAAGTCAGATCATTATGTTGTGATATGGATGCTGCAGTAAGCTGTAGTTCTCACCCACACAATCCTGACATTTCTAGCTGTGATGGACCACTACCATATCTAACAATACATGTTCTGTTTCTAACAGTATGTGTGCTTAAAATGAATGTAGTTCTATCTTTTTTGATAAAATATCTATCGTGCAACCAAACTAATATTATTTGTTACATCATTGTCTGTTATCTTCTTGATAGTTTGTGATGTTCTGCCCCTTATTATAAACAATCTGGATGTACGCTTGCCGGCCAGCCTGCTCTACAAGTACCTCAACAAAGCTGCTGAATTTTATATCAACTACATGACACGATCTCCTCAGAATGACAGTCAGCAACAAGGTTGGAATCCTTTTTTAATTTTTTTTCCCCTTACCCCTTTCCTCTGAGATTTTTGAAAAATTGTAAGTGAATAAGCACTAGATACAGCTAATACTTAAACTCCTAGGAAAATTAAAAAAAATGTTTTCCCCGCAGCAGGGTTGTGCCTGAACTGCACGGGCCAACTGCTCGTTTTGCCCAGGGCAGGTCTATGTGATTGATGTCAAAAATAATCCACTGCACAAGAGTGCTAGACTGCAGGGGGGGTGGGGGGAGGAGTCACAGGGACAGATCTTGTGGAGGGAGGATCGGAGGAGTAAGTAGGTATATCTAGGTTCTCCAATCCCCTAGACAAAAACGAGCAGTTGACCTTGTGCAGTGCCAGCATACCCCACTGCATGGGAAAACTTCATTGCTCTGATCACTATACAACTTGTGTTTTATGCGTATCAAAATCCTTGTTGCCCTCTGCATGATCCTTTGTTTATTATTTTTCTGAGTAAATGTCATAGGGGCTGGATCCACACCTTTGCATTTGGGTGTGTTATGATGCACATCAGCAGGCATTACTATATGATGTGTGATAATGTGCAATGTCAACACGCAGCAAAGCCCTGTGTGTTTTATTATCCATTGCAGTACACTTTACATTGCACAGTACCTCACGTCATATAGTAATGCTTATTGATGTGTCAATGTAAACTACAACGGGCACATTTTTTTTCAAAGCACAACGTTGGGAATGGACAAAGGTGCGTATAGAGATCATTCATGTATATTTTACATTCTATGATACCCAAGTTGTTTATTCCCAGGCACACAAGATGCTTCTGATCTACTTTCTCCTACAAAACGCCAAAAATACATAATTGAAGGTCTGACAGAGAAGTCCTCACAGATTTTGGACCCTTGGGATAGGCTGTTTAAGATTCTTTCTGTAGTTGGAATGCGATGTGAGTGGCAGACGGACAAAGGAACAAGGTAATGATGTACACACAATATAATTCTTCTACACTTAGTATTGGGAAACATATTGGTGTATATTCCAACTTTCATTGACAGAAGTCTAGGATATAAAACTGGTTGCTGGGCATTGTCAAGACAAACAAAACTATGTAAATTATTTCTGAAAACTGATTTTATGTATGTTTTTAACCCCTTCATGCTGACCATATGCAAATATGCGGCCTCGGCTTGCAGGGGTTGTACCAGGATGATCTGCTGCATGCATCATCCCGGTGCCATTTTTTTTTTTTTTTAGATTAAACCGTCAGTTTTCTTGGGATAACAACCGATGCTGCTAGCAGTCACTCCGCTGTTATCCCAAGGAGCGGAAGAGGACGTCCCTTCTTCCGTCACCTTCTGCGGCTTGCAGGGACTCTCCCGTCCCACCAGGAAGCCCGAGCGACCAGCCGACACATCTGCCAGCTGGCCGGAGACCAGAATGAAGCCAGAATCAGGTCTTGGATCTAGTAACCCAGAAGCAATGTCATGACATCACTTCTGGTTTACTGAAGACTTAAAAGGGCCAACTTTAAAAACAAATTACAGCATTCAAAATAACCAAACATGACATTTTGAATGCTTTTAAGTGAAAGGGAGGAATTTAGGATCTTATAGACCCCAGATCAGTCCATAAAGAGGACCTGTCACTGATCATTACTGTCACAAGGGATGTTTACCACGCGGCCGCTTACCACGTGATCGATCCGTCAAATGACGGAGCGATCACTTGTAAACAAACCGGCGTCATGTTATGACGCCGGTTCCTCCCTCCTCTCTCTGTACCGATCAGTACAGTGAGAGGGGAGAGATCGGTGTCAGCAGCGTTGTGGGCTGGATCTGCAGTGCCCACAGCGCTGCTCACCGACAATTAACCCCGCAATTCCCTGTCAATACTCTGCAATACTCTGCGATGCCCTGCCAAATACTCTGCGATGCCCAGCAATGCCCTGCCAATACTCGGTGATACCCTGCAATACCCAGCCATGCTCGGCCATGCTTGGCTGTACTCAGCCTCTGTATGTTGCCAGACTGTGGAAGTCTCACACATGTGGTATCGCCGTACTCAGGAGTAGGAGAATCTATTTTGGGGTGTCATTTTTGGTATGTACATGCTATGTGTTAGAAATATTGTATAAATGGACAACTTTGTGTTAAAAAAAAAAAAAAAAAAGCATTTTAACCACTTCCCGCCCGCCGTCATATGACGTCCCTGACTTTGTGTGAGGATATCTGAATGATGCCTGTAGCTACAGGCATCATTCAGATATCCGCTTTTTCAGCCGGCGATTCCCTACACCATAAGAAAGATCATAGTGGCTGTTCTGCTGCTTGATCGTTCTTACAGGAGGCAAGAGGGGACGCCCCCCCCTCCCGCCACCCTCCGGTGCTTCTACCGACTCAGCCAGAATCGGTTTTCTTTTCTTTTTTTTTTATTTCAGGCTTCCCAGCCTAGAGGTGATATGTGGGGTCTTATTGACCCCATATCTCACTTTAAAGAGGACCTGTCATGCCATATTCCTATTACAAGGGATGTTTACATCCCTTATAATAGGAATAAAAGTGATCCAAAAATGTATTTTTGGGGAAAAGAATGTCAAACTAAAGTAAAATGAACAATAAAAAAAAATAAAAAATTAAAGCGCCCTGTGCTTGCATGCAGAAGCGAACCCCTGCGTAAGTCCCGCCCACATATGAAAACTGTGTTTAAACCACACATGTGAGGTATCGCTGCGAATATTAGAGCAAGAACAATAATTTTGGCCCTAGACCTCCTCTGTAACTCAAAACATGTAACCAGTAAAAAAAATGTAAAGCGTCGCCTATGGGGATTTTTAAGTAGCAACGTTTGGCGCCATTCCACGAGTGTGTGCAATTTTAAAGGAGGGCATGTTAGGTATCTATTTACTCAGCATAACTTCATTCACATTATGCAAAAACATTGGGCTAACTTTACTGTTTTTTTTTTTTTGTTTTTTTTTTAAAGAACAAAACTGTTTTTTTCCAAAAAAAACTAGTTCGAAAAATTGCTGCGCAAATGCCGTGCAAGATAAAAAGTTGCAGCGACCACCATTGTATTCTCTAGGGTCTTTGCTAAAAAACCATATATATATAATGTTTTGGGGTTCTGTCATTTTCTTGCAAATAAATGATGATTTTTTACATGTAAGAGAGAAATGGCAGAATTTTCCTGGGTGCTCCAGAACGCCTGATGGTGCTCCCTGCATGTTGGGGCTCTGTATGTGGCCACGCTGTGTAAAAGTCTCACACATGTGGTATCGCCGTCCTCGGGAGTCATGGCAAAATGTTTTGGGGTGTAATTTGTGGTATGTGTATTCTGTGTGTGAGAAATAACCTGATAATATGACAATTTTGTGAAAAAAAAGGAAAAAAAAAATCTTGATTTTGCTAAGAATTGTGGTAAAAAAAATGACAACTTCAAAAAACTCATCATGCCTCTTACTAAATACCTTGGAATGTGTGATCAATTATCAGATATTGGCACCATAGCTTGTGGACGCTATAACTTTCACAAAGACCAAATAATATCCACCAATTTGTACTTATTTTTACCAAAGATATGTAGTAGTATACGTTTTGGCCAAAATTTATGAAGAAAAATTACTAATCTGCTAAATTTATATAACAAACGAAGAAAAATTATTTTTTTTTACAGAATTTTCAGTCTTTTTTTCTTTTATAGCACAAAAAATAAACTCAGCGGTGATTAAATACCACCAAAAAAAAGCTCTATTTGTGTGAAAAAAAGGACAAAATTTCATATGGGTACAGTGTTGCATGACTGAGTAATTATCATTCAAAATGTGAGAGCACCAAAAGCTGAAAATTGGTCTGGTTATTAAGGGTGTTTAAGTGCCCAGTGGTCAAGGTATTTACTGGCAGAAAAAAAATTTCTTTATTATCCAAAGGTAAAATAACAAGGGCAGAAGATTTAATAGATGGAAAGTTGAAAAAAATGACTGAAGGTCCGCTTTAATGGTAAACACTTCACTGTTCGTGCCTCTAATTTATTCATAGATTTTGTTCTTCGGATGAATCCATATATCTGCTTTCAGACATTTGTTTTGTTTCATTCAGGACATATAATGATCTGTTTCACCGTGTTAAAGAACTCTGCCGGTACATCAGTAATTTTGACAATGAGGCTCATGCAAAATATAAGAATCAAGTCGTCTATTCTACTACTCTGGTTTTTTTCAAATGTGTCTACCATTATATTAGTGCCATTCAGCCATCACTCTTCCAAGGTCAGTGTGTTTTGTCAAAGGGACAAAAAAAAGAATGTAATCTAGTAGCAAAATAGTATCAGACCAATACATTGCACTGATTATTTTATCTGTTCCTTCAGACAATAATTGTTTTGGGAATGTTAGAATGCAACTTTATTTGTTACATCACATAGATTAATCTCTTAAGAAGCCTATACACAAAATCAAGCTGTTGCAGGTTTTTTAAGTTCACTTTTCTCCACTGAGGCATACGGAAGCTACGGTTGCTATTACTGCTTTTCAGTATAGATTTGCATGCGATAGGTAAATCCAGTTGAATGATTCTAAGCCCTTTTATGGAAGGCCCTCAGCATGGGATGCTACAAAAGGAATCATAGTACAGGAAGGGCCCCTATAAAAGGAAAGGTATTATTGCTATATCTCCACTATAAAGTTTTATTACCATTCCTATCCATAAACTGGGACATGTGTTCCCCCATCTTCAGTGAAGGCAAGGGACAGAAAATTGTTCTCTCCCCTTATTGCAAAGATACAGCAAATTATATTGTCTTGTATTCAGATTACACACTGATACTTCAAGCTTATTTTCTTATAGCGTTAAGTCCCATATACACATATAATATGAGGTCAAACCTTAAGAGTTTCAATTTGTATGGAATCAGGCAGGCCCTTGCACTACATGGTTTTGGTAAACCTGAAGACAAAAATCTGCAGAAAATCTAATAGTGTGTATGGGGTTGTGCATAAAAAAAAAAAAAAAAAAAAAGTAGCTTCACCCATTTAGATTTTTTTTTCTTGATCTGATGTGTGTGTGTGTGTGTGTGTGTGTGTATGTATGTATGTATATAACAGTGATGGCGAACCTTGGCACTCCAGATGTTTTGGAACTACATTTCCCATGTTGCTTATGCACTCTGCAGTGTAGTCGAGCATCATGGGAAATGTAGTTCCAAAACATCTGGGGTGCCAAGGTTCGCCATCACTGGTATATAATATCCCTGTTAATGTGACAAAGATGAATTGTTTTTTGAACTTTTTCCACCTTTTTAATGTGACCTATAAACTGCACAGCTAAATTGAAAAACAAACTGGTATCTTTTGGAGGGGAAGTAAAAATAAAAAAATTTAATGTGGTTACATAACTGGGGATTTAGCTGTGTTCAGAATTGAGCAATCACATTCAAACTCATGTTAAATAGGAGTCAGTACATAACTGCCATCATTTAAAGTGCCTCTGATTAACCCCAAATAAAGTTCAGCTTTCATGTTTTTTTTTTTTTTTACACTGTTCTTTTAAAAAAAAATGTTGTCACTTTTTTTCCCTATCGCAAGGAATGTAAACATCCCTTGTAATAGAGCATGACAAGACCTCCTAAATATGAGATCTGGTGTCAAAAAGACCTCAGATCTCATATTTACACTAAAATACAATAAAAAAAAGAAAATGTTTAAAAAAAAAAGTATTTATTTTTAAGAGCTATGGGCAGAATTGACGTTTTGACGTTGCTTCCGTCCTGCATTGGTATGGAGCTGGGTGGGGGCCATCTTCCCCTCACTCATACCACAGGCAGGAGCAGATGCTATCGCCGGTGGCTCCAGTAAGCGGCGGAGGGCACCAGAGCGTGGCTGGAGGGGGGGCCCCTCCCCCGCTACCTATAAAAGTGATCTTGTGGCGAATCCACCACAGAGACCACTTTTATCTGAAAGCAGACGGCCTGCTGAAGAAGAGGATACCAGGGTTATGGCAGATAGCTGCTGCCATGAAAACGATATCCCTCTTCAAACAGCCGACGTATAATGCCTATGGGCGGTCCGTAAGTGGTTAAAGATGGAAAAAGTTCTGAAATGATTTCATCTTTGTCTCATTTGTTTCACATCACAGAAACCTGACATTTTAACAGGGGTGTGTAGACTTTTTATATCCACTGCATATGTATGTATGTGTAATATATATATATCTGCCCCTTGCGTGTGACATCCGTCATAATGATTACAGTTCTTTCCGTTATCTTGTTTACAAATTTTCCTTGTTTAAAAGGAATGTTTTTTTCTTCCAAAGGACCAAACACTCCAAGCCAAGTACCCATAGTCCTCTTAGAAGATATTCCAAATGTTTTCAGTGAAGTCGAACTTGGTTCTGGCAAGCACATTCACAAAAGAAGAAAACTTGCAGACAGTAGAGAAAAAACAATGGTATTTCTATTTATTATAAATAAAAATGAATCACTGCGCTATGACAATTTAAAAAAGCAGCTAGCATAAAAAGTTGGTGACAATATAATGTAAAAAATAAGATATGCAGCGCTAAAAACATGAAAAAAGTCAGAGGCCATTATTCAGAGAAAACTGGAACCACCTATGGTGCATGCAGGACAAAAATGGGGTGAGCCAGAAGTATCCTCCACTGAACACCAACACCCCAGGCCCCTTACCAGAGAAAATGGACCACTATGTTATAGGTGGTCAGATGATCATAATGTATCCTCAATGCCACGGCTCCACTCAAGTAACGGACAGCTGAATCTTGTATAGTATCAATGCATAAGGAATCCACAGGTTCATAAAGCAGAAGAAGGCAACTCCTCATAGTGCAAGATGTAAATTCAAGATGTATTTATTCTATAAAACCGATCAAAATACTCACATTTGTTCAAATAAAAACAGGCATGTCACAAATTCAATTCAATCCTAGATATCAGATGTTTCCAACCACAAAGATGGCCATAGTTGGCGCGTGTAGCGTCGTGATGTCAGATCTCGGCGACGTTGCGTCCAATAGGAACGTCGTCAGGGGCGTGGTCTGAGATCGTCGTATCCTCTTTATATAGGAGGAGGACGAGAGAACCACCTCTTCCCTCTTGCATCCCAAACCTCATTCCTGTCCGCCGGAAGCGGAAGTACGTCACTTCTGGATGTTTACAACATGGCTGGGACCCGTGTAGTCAGAAAAACCCACACGGCGGCCATGTTTGAGACCAGCTATAACAATATTAAGTTATTCTGGTTGTTGAGGAAATGTGGATTAAAGAACTGGGCCAAATGGAAACATGAATAATATTCATAAGTAAAAAGCTACTCTAAACATCTAAAAAGTTGGGAAGAACCAAAATTAGACTCCACACAGCCTAACAAGAAACTAATAAAATTGGTGACCAATGCTGCCACCTAGTGGTTGGAAAGGAATCAGGCAATGATTATAAATTCAGATCTATAGCAACATCCTAAAACATTTTTTACATTTTCTATGATGTTGCTATAGATCTGAATTTGCAATATCTCACAAAAGTGAGTACACCCCCTCAATTTGTGTAAATATTTTATTATGTTTTCATGTGACAACACTGAAGAAATGACACTTTGCTACAATGTAAAGTAGTGAGGATACAGCTTGTATAACGGTGTACATTTTGCTGTGCCCTCAAAATAACTCAACACACAACCGTTGCTGTCTAAACCGCTGGCAACAAAACTGAGCACATCCCTAAGTGAAAACGTCCAAATCAGGCCCAATTAGCTATTTTCCCTCCCCGATGTCATGTGACTCGTTAATTTTACAAGGTATCAGGTGTGAATGGGGAGCAGGTGTGTTAAATTTGGTGTTATCGCTCTCTATCTCATACTGGTCACTGGAAGTTCAACATGGCACCTCGTGGCAAAGAACTCTGAGGTGCTGAAAACAATAATTGTTGCTGTACATAAATATGGCCTAGGCAATAAGAAGATTGCCAAGACCCTGAAACTAAGCTGCTGCATGGTGGCCAAGACCATACAGCAGGTTAACAGGACAGGTTCCACTCAGAACAGGCCTTGCCATGGTTGGCCAAAGAAGTGCTCAGCATCATATCCAGAGGTTGTCTTTGGGAAATAGACATATGAGTGCTGCCAGCATTACTGCAGAGGTTAAAGTGGTGGGGGGTCAGCCTGTCAGTGCTCAGACCATATGTCGCACACTGCATCAAATTGGTCTGCATGGCTGTCATCCCAGAAGGAAGCCTCTTCTAAAGTTGATGCACAAGAAAGCCTGCAAACAGTTTGCTGAAGACAAGCAGACTAAGAACATGGATTACTGGAGCCATGTCCTGTGGTCTGATGAGACCAAGATAAAGGTATTTGGTTCAGATGGTGTCAAGCATGTGTGGCGGCAACCAGGTGAGGAGTACAAAGACAAATGTGTCTTGCCTACAGTCAAGCATGGTGGTGGGAGTGTCATGGTCTGGGGCTGCATGAGTGCTGTCGGCACTGGGTTGCTACAATTCATTGAGGAAACCATGAATGCCAACATGTACTGTGACATACTGAAGCAGAGCATGATCCCCTCCCTTCGGAGACTGGGCCATGGGGCAGTATTCCAACATCATGACCCCACACACACCTCCAAGACAGTCACTGCCTTGCTAAAGAAGTGGGGGGTAAAAGTAATGGACTGGCCAAGCATGTCTCCAGACCTAAACTCTATTGAGCATCTGTTGGGCATCCTCAAATGGAAGGTCTCTAAAATCCACCAGCTCCGTGATGTCGTCATGGAGGAGTGGAAGAGGACCACAGTGGCAATCTGTGACGCTCTGGTGAACTTCATGCCCAAGAGGGTTACGGCAGTGCTGAAAAATAATAGTGGCCACACAAAATATTGACACTTTAGGCCCAATTTGGACATTTTCACTTAGGGGTGCACTCACTTTTGTTTCCAGCAGTTTAGACATTAATGGCTGTGTGTTGTTATTTTGAGCAGACAGCAAATTTACACTGTTATACAAGTTGTACACTCACTACTTTACATAAAATATTTACAAAAATGTGAGGGGTGTACACAATTTTGTGAGATACTATATAATCATTGTATGATTTGTTTCCTATCACTAGGTGGCAGCATTGGTCACCAATTTTATTAGTTTCTGGTTAGGCTCTGTGTGGAGTCAAATTTTTGGTTCTTCCTAACTTTTTTTTTTTTTATATATATATTTAGAGCAGCTTTTTACGTGTGTGTGTGTGTGTGTGTGTGTATATTATTCTTGTTTCCATTTGGCCCGGTTCTTTTATCCACATTGCCTCAACAACCAGAATAACCTAATATTGTTATAACTGGTCTCCATAAACATGGCTGCCTTGGAGGTTTTTCTGGTTACACAGTCCCAACAGGCTTGGGATGCAAGGGGGAAGAGGCGGTTCTATCTCGCCCTTCCCCTATATAAAGAGGATAAGAGTATCTCCGACCACGCCCCTGACGACGTTCCTATTGGACGAAACGCCGCGTAGGGTGGAGATCTGACATCCGGACTCTACGCACACTGACAGGGGCCATCTTTTGTGGTTTGAAACATCTGATATCTAGGATTTAATTGAATTCATGACATGCCTGTTTTTTATTTGAACAAATGTGAGTATTCAGAAGTTGTGTTTTTTTTTTTTTTTTTTTTTTTATATAAATACTCAAATTTACATTCTGCACTATGAGCAGTTGCCACCTTCTGTTTTATGAACCTTTAGATTACTTATGCATTGATACTATACAAGATTCAGCTATCTGTTACTTGAATGGAGTGGAGCCGTGGCATTGAGGAGGATGCATTATGCTCATCTGACCACCTATAACATAGTGGTCCATTTTCTTTGGTAAGGGGCCTGGTGTGTTGGTGTTCAGTGGAGGATACTTCTGGCTCACCCTATTTTTGTCCTGCATACACCATAGGTGGTTGCAGTCTTATCTGAATAACGGACTTTATATGTCATAATACAGTGGACTTTTATTTTTTATTTTTTGCACTTTTTCATGTTTTTAGCGCTGCATATCTTTTATTTTTTACATTTCTATTTATTCTCAAAGTGTATTGCACTGAAAGTGTATTGGGTGGTTCTATGTTCTTTTGGAGTTCAGCCATTTTGACACTTGCAGATGTATGTATAGACAACTCGATACATTACCAGAACCTTGTGAAAAACATCGATTTAGGGTGCCTTTTTTAAATTTTTGTTTATATATTAAAGAGCTGTAGATTGAATTCAGTAACATATTTGCCATAGCAGATGTTGTTTTAAGAAATAAAAGCCAATGACAGCTAAAAATAACTGTCGCATGGCCTAAAATGACAATCTTTTTCATAAATATTACATGTTCTATAGCTTTGCATGCTAATGCAAAGAACTGCATGCTAGCAAACCCTTGCTTTGAAATAAGAAACAAAGGGTACTGCACCACAATACAGTAACTCCCACAAAATAAAATATAAATGTAATAATTGTATTAAATATCAAAACATCAAAAACACTTGATACAAAAAAATCTTTTCCCAAACTATAAAAAATGTAAATCTGGTCAACATTATCCACAGACCTCAAAGAGAGCTCAAAAAGTTAAAGGTTAAGTTCACCTTAAAAAATAAATTAAAAAAATGCATTTTTTATTTTTGTAGGTAAAAAATGCAAAGCATTGCATCCACAATCAAGAGATTGTGGGTGTGATGCAGGACTCCTATGGGCGGTCCATGTAACCTGTCTGCCTGTACATTGGGTGTAGGCAGTTTCACAAAGACAGGAAGACTTAATGAACTACTCAAGTGCTCAACAGCGCCCTGGTAGTTCATTGAGAACTAGAAACCGCCAGCTGCAAAATACGATGGTACAAGTCATACCAACATCTCTACAGTTAAAGTAAAACTAAAGGCAAAACTTTTTATGTAATTTTGGATAGAGTAGGGAGAGCCTTATAACCCTTGTCATCTGTGTCCCATTAGGGAAATTTCCCTTCTCACTTCCTGTTTTGGCCATGGGACAGGAAGTGAAGAAATTCCTCCAAAGTGAGAGAATCTCTGGTTGTCATTGGAACAGGTGTCCCTATTAAGAATACCCTGCTATCTTGCTTTGGTGAAAACCCAAAATATTTTTACTTTTCTTCTCGTGATTATGGTAAACATGACAAATATCTCCATAACAGGGACAAAGACAGCATTAATAAATGAGAGGTGAGTGAAGTCTGCTTTAACGCTGTTAAATTAAAACCTCTTCTATTTACCTATAAAATGTATATTTGCAGTAAATTGAATAGTAATTATTTGCAGAAATCCTAAAAAGTTCAGTTAAGAGTTGAGGTTTTTCCTGCTCTTTGCACTGAGGCTCGGTTCACACAGGGGCGACTTGTCCAGGCGACTTAGCCGCCTGACAAGTCGCGCTCCGTTCTGTACTATGGAACCGTTCTAATAGGAGCGACTCAAGTCGCTCCGACTTAGAAAAAAGGTTCCTGTACTACTTTTGGGGCGACTTCAGGCGACTTGCATTAACTTCTATACAGAAGTCGTTTTGCAAGTCGCCGCTGAAGTCGTTTGCAGGTCACGTCTGTGAGTCGCGCTGCAAGTCGTGCCGCCCCTGTGTGAACCGAGCCTGTGGTGTGAAATAACGCCTATTGTTTCGTTTTTGTGTACTCTTGGAAAGGTTTTACAGTTTTTTTTTTGTTTTTTTTTTTTTGTTTTTTTGTAAACTCGCAGAGCTCAGATGACGAAGAACTGTCTGGAAAAAGTCGGAGTCGCCATGTGGTTGTTAATAAAAATGATCTTTCTAACCCTAATGAAGTACTTGAAAGCTTTAAAATGGCAAGAGAATGTTGGGACCTTCTGCACTCTTCAGATGCCCTTGACAAAGGTACACAACTGCTTCAGTACATGATTTTTGTGTGTGTTTTTTTTTTTTTGTTGAGAACTCCCAAGAAAGGGAAAAGTCCTCTTGTCATGGGGCTACCCCTGAATTTCAAGCTTTAACTGCTCGTTTATTTCTGGGGGACTGAATACGTTTTACTTACCCGATCCTCTGTACTGCAAGACGGGTTCCCACAGCAATCTCTCCCCTGTGATGTTGGTCCGATGCCCTCTTGTGATCAAGAGCAGTTAAGCCTTCTAGTGCTTGGGCAGCCCCAATGCAAGGGAGCATTTTTACTTTTCTTGGAGTTGGGATTTAAAGGATAAGGGCAGCTTTAAAAACAAACATTCATTGCCCTTAAACAAGTTAGTTTTTTTTGCATTTAAACCTCAATAGTAAATTGATAAATTTTTATGCCAAAACGTTTAAAATGACGGTTGATCTGGGGGGACATCATATGACATCCTCCCAAGATCTCGCTCCGTGGGCTGGGCTCTGGCACGATTTGTCTCCTGCTGTGTCCACTGGACAAAGCCAATGACCGATCACTGTACCAGCCCACTGCTGGTACCATGTGATCGCTGTGGCCAATCACAGCAGATCGCATGACAGTTGTACACCATGAAAGGCTTTGATTCACACATTTCATTGTGATGGGCTCTGTGATTGGTCACAGTGATCACATGGTACAGACAGGGACAATCTCAACCCATCTGTACCATGAGATTAGCTGTGGCCAAGCACAGCTAACCACAATAGTAAACACCCAAATGAATAGTTTTCATTCAAAAAAATGGTTGTTTATAACTGTAAAATCCAGTTTTAAGCAATCTGTGTGGTTAAAAAAAATAAAAAAATCCTGATCACCTGCTCAGAGTAGTACAGGGTTACTATGGCGATATATATACTGTCACCAGTCAGTGTCCCTGATCACCACCCCATCAGTTATATGATCACGCTGTAGTGCACTTGTGATAGTATGTAAAAAAAATAGTGGGGAAAAAAAACTTTTTTTTAATATCTCTTATTTTACAAAAAACTTGGCATGCCTCTTACTAAATACCTCTGACTGCCTACCTTCCCAAAAGGGGTCATTTGAAGGGAATTTGTACTGTCCGGGCCTCAATAAATAAGATGGGCCATCAATCCATTAGGATTGATTGATTAAATATACACTGATTTGGGTTATTTTTCACCAAAGAAGTGTAGCAGTGTCCTAAATGTATAAAGTGCAACAACTGAAACAAAGAAAAACGTGTTTTTTGGGGGGGGGGGGGGGGTTCAAAATTTTTGGTATTTTTTTTCCGTTTTATTTAGAAAAAATATAAAAAAACTCCAGTGATCGAATACCGCTGAAAGAAAGCTCTATTTGTGTGAAAAAAATTCTAAAAATTGCATATGGGTACAGTGTTGCATGACCGCGCAATTGTAATTTAGCGCTAAGTTTTTTTGTTTTTATTTTGGTTCTTTTTTTATGTATACATATTTATGTATGAGCTTTATTCTAAAATTCTGTTTTAAGTTCATTTTGGTACAAACCCACTTGACAATGTTGTGCAAACTTTGTGGTGCCTTTACACAATAAGATTTGTGCGAGATGCATGTTAGTAAATGTAACAAGTTGTCTACTTTACTGGAAAAAAAACATACAGTGTAATAGTGCTAATTTGTGTTTTGTTTTTATTTTTCTTGCTTGCATTAGAGTTTTCCAGAATTTGCTTACCATGGAAGACAGACACCTGGCTGTGGCTAAGAATCTTCCTCACAGATATGGTTATTTATCAGGTGAGTTCTTTCTGAAACAAGAATAGGCACATTTCAAGGTACCAGAGAATCCATTTTTGAAAACGGGAAAGATGCATTTGGGATGTATTTTGTTTTTAATTATTTTACTGTAGGGTCAACATAAGAAAGCCATCAACAGTCTTCACCTCATGGCAGCTCTGCAGGGACCTCACTCACCATCACAGCAGATTATGAGTCAAGGAAGCTTGGAGCAACAAAGGTCGCTAATCCAGCTAGCTGCCTGCCATTTTGCCCTTGGTGAATATAAGGTAGATGCTCCTAAATTACTTCATTAATTTTAGTCCACAGTTTTTCTCTGAATAGAGCTAACAAAACAGTTTTTGGCTTCTAAGCAGTTTACATTATAGAGGTATTAAGTGTCTGCTTAACTTATTTGTAATGTTAAAGAAATTTGTAGACTTTCAAATGTTTTTGTTTTATCTAGGATATGAGCATGGTTATATTCCCTGTGTCAATTGTTTGCCTTACATTGTAATGATGGGCTCGTATGTTATGACTGCAGCTTGTAGTGTTGTGGCTGGGCAGTTCTCTATTTGCCAAAGGGACAAAACAGCTTCTGGATCCAGGTCACACAGAGTACAATGCATGTGTTGCCATCATGCTACTACTAATGCTCCCACCAAAACGTGTCGGCAGTTGTTGTTTTTTTCCCACTCTTTTTTATGTAGTCAAATACAGATTACAGTGTTGCCGGCTCCATCTTTTTGCATTTCCGGTTCTTGTGTGAATAGGCACACTGAGCTCCTGGGCACCTGTGAGTGGATCCTTCAATTGAATTGAGCTCTCCCTGTAGAGTGTGCTGCTTTCACGAGACACTCTTTGCATGTGTTGCCATCCCCTGTATCATCACAAATGTGCGAGGGCTAATGTAATATAAAAATAAAATATTCCAGCTGCATTGTGAACTCTGTGTGTCTGCAAATGCTCTGCCTGTTTGTTACTGTCAGATCCAATTCTTGTTTAGTTCTCACCCACAGAGCAGTTGACTGAGAGACTCTGGATTGTGGGATATGTAGTTTCTTCATTTCTTTCTTTAATTTCTCAAACTACAGACAGGGGCATGCATTAAGCTGTGTTATGCCTCATGTTTGAACACAAACAGAAACTGCTGACACAGGAATGTGAAGAACCTTCTATAGGCTATGCATACAGGCCAACAAATGGCACCATAAAGCTGTACGATCAATGCACCTCTTATTCAGATGCAAAACCATGAAACGATAGGAAGGTTTATAATTCCTTTTTAAAGGCCAAGTTGAATCTGCAGATATTTTGCTTTCCCTGATCAACCTTGTCACTGGGTCTTTGTGCTTCTCAATGCAATGCATCGAAATCATGGTGGGTGGGAGAGACCAGCATGGTGCTGTATATAGTTTTCTATAAACAAGACAGCACTCAGTACCTCCTCTCAAGAACTCTCATGCCTGGTGCAAGCAGTGGACTGGCTTTGGTAGAAGTTAGGCAAATATTGATGTCATGATAGGTGGATGTTGGTCTGGAGTGGTTCTTCTAGGCAGAACACCTAGGGCATTATTTGTTTTTGCACAAATAACACCCTAGGTGACACCAACATGTGAGGCTGAGCCTCTGTGATTGAAAGACCGGAAGTTCAATGAAAGTCAAGCCAGGAAGAGTCGTTCAGGGGAGGAAGGATCTAGATGATGCTGGGTGTCTTCCAGCCAGAAAATTAGACAGGCTTTTCTGACTTTCTTCAACTTCTAAAGCACACAGAGAACCTCAGTGTGCAGTAAAATTAGAGTAAACAATTTGAGTACAGGCGAGATTAAGCTTTACAACCTTTTAATGCTACTGTGCAGCTACCCAAGTAAAGGAATGACATGCTGGAATATATGGCTGAATTTGGCTTGTGTATATTTAAGATGAACCAATGTCACAGATCTGAATTTTCGTTACACCAATGGTTCTTATATTTTTTCCACAGCTCACATGTGAGAAGGTTCTGGAACTGATGAACTTCATTGTGCCCCCACCTCAGGAAACTTCCAAACATAGAGAGGAACAGTCAAAAGTCAAGCCTAAATTTAGAAAAGGTTTGTATGCACATGTTCATATTTAGGGCCCCTTTAGTCCTGTGCAATGTACTGCGGTTCTATTCCACACACGATACCATTCAATATTTTACACTTAAAGAGGAAGTAAACCCTGATGATTTATCTTTGTCTCTTTTTACATCACAGAAACCTGACATTTTAACAGGGGTGTGTAGACTTTTTTTATATCCACTGCACTTCCTGGAATCCATCTGTCCTAAGCTCAGGCACAAATGCAGGAGGGCGTGCGTAGCTGAGAAAACCCCTCCTGAAGACTTCTGGGATGTATGACATAATTTGCCTAGGCCTGGAAACCAGAAAGTAACTAAAGAAATGTAAAGAAACCTTAAAACACATATAATATTCATTCCTATCTACTAATGCTAGCAGCATAAGGATTAAAAATAGTCAATGTTAATTAAGAGTCAAGTTCTGCTTTAAAGTGATATAAAAGGCCAATATTTAATATAAAAATTAAGATTAAATGTTCTACTTATCAGCTTTGTGCAAAGATATAGCACAGGGCGGTCTCTAAAGCCCCATACACACTATCAGATTTTCTGCTGATTTTTGTCTTCGGATTTACCAAAACCATATAATATGAGGTCAAACCTTAAGAGTTTCAATTTGTATGCAATCAGGCAGGCCTTTGCACTACATGGTTTTCGGTAAATCTGAAGACAAAAATCAGCAGAAAATCTGATAGTGTGTATGGGGCTTTACCTCCACCTGTGCAGGCACACCCCTGAACTAGGCTGTGTGGGTTCTTAGACACACACAGCGCCAGTAAGCAACGCTTCTGCTCCCTCCTCACACACCAGTTTGACTGACAGTAAGAGCCTATGGCTCTCCTTTGAATCTAGGAAGTGAAGAGAGCAGTGCTGGAGTAGTTAGAGATGCGGTAAGGGTTTTGGGATGACGGGGAAACCGGTACGTGTTTTTTTTTTTTTTTTTTTTTTTTTTTGCGTGAAAGTAGGTAATATAAAATAATCTTTAGAATGACTTAAACTTGTATAATTTTCTACAGTACTTGTTGTTTGTATGTACACACTTATCAAGATATTCTCTTATTTTTGTTTTAGGCTCCGATCTCAAGCTGTTACCCTGTGTTAGTAAATATATAATGCCTTACTGTCTTCAACTGTTGCTGGCAAGTGTAAAGGTGAGTGCACCACATATGTAAAAACACAAAGTACTGAACAGCAACAATGAATGGCAGATGGTCTCCTGCATGGACTGTCAATGGCACAAACTGCTAGTGATTTTAAATACAAATCTTGGGGTGGCTACAGACCAGATTTAAAATAGTTTTAATAAAAATCTTTTTAATATATTACTATTTTTGATTGTGGTTTTTATTGGAATTGCTTTCAAACTAGTGTGGGAAAAATAGTCACTAGCTGAAGAAAATGAACCAGTCTGATTAACTGTTGACACAATAAGGCATATTAATGTACATGTTAATTTTCCACCTCAGCCCCAGAAGGTTTTACCCCCTTAATGACCACGCAATTTTTTACGATACGGCACTGCGTTGCTTTAACTGATAATTGCATGGGCGTGTGACACTGTACCCAAACAACATTTATGTCCTCTTTTTTTTTTTCCCCACAACTAGAGCTTTCTTTTGGTATTAATTAGTTTAGGCCAATATGTATTCTGCTACATATTTTTGGTAAAAAAAATCACAATAAGCGTATATTGATTGGTTTGCGCAAAATTTATAGCGTCTTAAAAAAATAGGAGACAGATTTATGGACTTTTTTTTTTCTTTTTACTGGTAATGGTTGTGATCTGCAATTTTCTGCAGGACTGCGACATTGTGGCGGATAAATATGCCCCCCAAGTGCTATAAAAATCACTGATCAATGTATAAATGACACTGGCAGGGAAGGGGTTAACACCAGGGGGCGATCAAGGGGTTAACTGTGTTCCCTGGGTGTGTTCTAACTCTGTGGGGGCTGGGCTGCCTGGGACAATAATAAGATCGCTGTTCCTGATCACTAGGAACAGCAGATCTCAGAGTTGTCTCCTGACAGAACGTGGATCTGCCTTGTTTACACTGGCAGATCCCCGTTCTGCCTCTCCTAACCGTGAACGCGGGTGGCTGGTGGATGCTTGCACGCCCACAGTTTAATATGAACGGACCATTGTACGAGTACATCGGTTTGTGTGGGAGAGTCGACCTGCTGCCGTATATATACAGTGGCTGGTCGGCAAGTTGTTCAAATATAAACTAGAATAGATAGAATAAATAGGATAGAATGCGGAAAAGTTAGAATGTCTGTTTGTTTTTTTTGTTTTTTTTAAATCAAGTAGTTTGTATTAAACAAAGTATCTTATTTGTACAGTTAGGCTCCATTCACACTTGTGCGACTTGTCATTCCACATGTTTTCCAATGATAACCATTCATATATGTGTGACTTAAAGGGGTTGTAAACACTCAGAGCCCATTCACACCTGAGCATTTTCAGCTCGTAAAACACTCATCTCAAAAGCTCCAAAACTCCCAACAAGCAAAATCCCATTCATTTAAATGGCCCCTGTTCATGAAGCTCAAAAAAGTACATGAGCTTTTTAGGCAGATTACAGACGTTTTGCTTTTTATATTGGTGACCTTTGGACCTGTACAAAAATGCTGCAAAAATGGTCATGAAAAAGGCCAGAAAAAAAGTGGAAAAAGGCCTGAAAACTATACGCTCAGCTGTGAATGTAGTCTCATGGTTTTTCACCTTAATGCATTCTATACCCCCTCAGACCCCCCACTTTTTCCTACTTGAGCCTGATCGTTCCAGCGACAGGGAACGCGCACAGCGGCTTCACCCGCTGTCTTGGGTCCTCACTGGATAGATTGATAGCAATGGGAGCCATTGGCTCCCGCTGTTGTCAATCAAATCCAGTGATGGGGGAGAGTGGCTCTGTGTGGGGGCATTCGAGAAGAGTAGGAGCCAGGAGCGCTGTGGGGGGACCCCAGAAAAGGAGGATAAGAGCCACTCTATGCAAAACCCTTGTACAGAGGAGGAAAGTATAACATATTTTATAAAAATAAAAATAAGCTTTACAATCACTTTAAAGTTGCAGTAACTTCAAAGTAGTTAATTTGCTATTTTGGTCTGACTTTAATGCAACTTGAGGGCCATAGACATCAATGTTAACCCTCAGAGGTTGCATGAAAGTTGTACCTGAATGTTATACAATGCAACTTGTGTGTAACAGTTGTCCATTATTACTGGTAAAAGCCAAAGTCGTATCCAAGTTGCACCCATCCAAAGTTGCACTCCAAAGCCGGCACAGCTTTGGAGTCGTACAAGTGTGAGTGGAGCCTAAAGGACACAGGAACTAGATATGGCAAAGGCTTTGCTGGAATCGCCAACCTAGTGTATCCAAAAGACCCTGCCCACTCCATGGGGTTCCAGTTTTTGCTAGTGTCCTTACAATTTTTTTGCTAGTATCCTTAGGGTGATGGACCCCTTTCTTCTGTTAGGGAAGAGCCTTCTATTTCCACCAGTTTTCTTTTGCTGCTTCGACTGACTTTTTCAAGATTTGACTGCTTATGCATCACTAGCAGTTTCCAGATCAGTTACCCTGGTGTATACCTTGGTAAGCATATCCAGACCCCACAGCAGCAGAATTGGTTAATGTTGTTATTTGTTTGTTTGTTTGTTTTTTTTTTTTTTTTTTATTGATTCTCCTGTTAATTTGACATGTTAGAATTTTCCTATTCTAGTATTTAATATGTAAATTAATGATATATTGTGTATATTTTGCTGTATGTTTAATTATGGCTGTATGTATTTTTTTTTTGTTAGCTCAGAGCATTGTCTGATAATCGGGATGACATGGCTCTGGGACAACTTATTGTGTTACTGCAGCATGACTGGCCCAAAGGAGAGATCCTCTTCTTAAAAACCATAGCGAAAATATGTCAACAAGGAAATTTCCAGTACGAAAACTTCTTCAACTACATAACAAGTATCCTTTGACTAATGTACTTGTGTAATAGCTGCTAGCTTGATTGCTAGCTGTGTCATTCGTGTAGAATTGCTGGCTGAGCAATTTCCACAAATAAGTCTTACAGTGGTACCCAGACAACTAGCAACCATTTTGACATCTGATATTTACTGTTTTATATAGAGAACATTTTATTTCAGAAGGGTGACAATGGTCATAGTAGTTTCATAGCATCATGCAGACTTTAATATGTGTGAATTAGATGGGTAAATTAACATATACACTCACCAGCCACTTTATTAGGTATGCTTGTTCAATTGCTTGGTAACATAAATCGCTAATCAGCCAATCACATGGCAGCAACTCAATGCATTTAGGCATCTAGATGTGGGGAAGACGACTTGCTGAAGTTCAAACCGAGTATGAGAATGGGGAAGAAAGGGTATTTAAGTGACTTTGAACATGACATTTGAAATTGCTGGTCTCAGCATTTAAAAAGACTGCTGATCTACTGGGATTTTCACACACAACCATCTCTAGGGTTTATAGAGAATGGTCCGAAAAAGAGAAAATATCCAATGAGTGGCAGTTGTGGATGAAAATGCCTTGTTGATGATAGAGAAAAATGGGACACACTGGTTTGAGATGATAGAAAGGCAACAGTAACTTAAATAACTACTCGTTACAACCAAGGTGTACAGAATACCATCTCTGAGCGCACGACACATTAAATCTTAAGATGGGCTACAGCAGCAGAGGACCACACCATGTGCCACTCCTGTCAGCTAAGGACACGAAATTGAGGTAATTTGCACAGGCTCACTAAAATGAAACAATAGAAGATTGGAAAAATGTTGCCCGATCTGATGAGTCTTGATTTCGGCTGCAACATTCAGATGGTAGGGTCAGAATTTGGCGTAAACATGAAATCATGGATCCATCATGCCTTGTATCAACTGTCCAGGCTGGTGGTGGTGTAAAGGTGTGGGAGGATATTTTCTTGGCACACTTTGGAACACTTAGTACTAATTGAGCATCATTTTCAAATGCCACACCCTACCTGAGTATTGTTGCTGACCATGTCCATCTCTTTACAACTACATTGTACTCATCTTCTGATGGCTACTTCCAGAAGAATAATGCACCATGTCACAAAGCTCAAATCATCTCACCACTGGTTTCTTGAACATGACAATGCGTTCACTGTACTCTAATGGCCTCCACATTTACCATATCTCAATCCAATAGCGCACCTTTTGGAATATGGTGGAATGGGAGATTCCCATCATGAATGTGCAACTGCGTAATGCTATCATGTCAATATGGACCAAAATCTCTGAGGAATGTTTCCAAAACCTTGTTAAATCCATGCCATGAAGAATGAAGCGAGTTCTGAAGGCAAAAGGAGATCCAACCCAGTACTAGCAAGTACCAAATAAAGTGGCCAGTGGGTATAGATAATCCATTTTATTAATAAGTTATTCGTAAGTCTGAATAAAGTTTTGCGTAATGCTAAGAAATTACTTTGGCCATTACGTCTCCCTTCTCAAATATATATATATAAAAAAAAAAATAATATATTATATATATATATATATATCTATCTGGGCCATTACAATCAATGGCACTGAGACTATTTAGAATTTAACCACTTAAGCACTGCCCAACGTCAACATAAGTTGGTACATTGAAGAGGAATATCGTTATGGCAGCAGCTAGCTACCATAACCCCCATTATCCTCTTCTTCCTCTTTCCTGTTAGGCATGGAGACGAGTGAGGGGACGATGGCTACCCATCTCCATACAATTTCAGGATGGAAGCGACATCAAAATGTATATAGCTCTTAGAGACATTTTTGTTTATTTTTATTTTTTCAAATTACATTTTAAATTTAAAAAAAAAATTTCTATTGCATTTTAGTGTAAATATCTCATATTTAAGAGGTCCTGTCATGATTTTTTTTCTATTACAAGGGATGTTTATATTCCTTGTAGGGATGTGAAAATTAAAGATTAATTTCTCAATTAATCGTTAATTTTTTTGATCGATCAAAATACTCACCTCTCCGATGGCTTCAGGAAGTTCCATCAGACATCCAGTGACGTCACGGACGTCGCCGTCAACAGACTCCTCCCCCTTCCCCAAGTGCCTCCGTCTGCTAATGAAGGGAAGGGGGGAGAAGTCTGTGACGTAGACTTTCTGATTGAACGTAACGCGTAGGGGAGAGGAGCTATGCATTACGTCACCCGCTGCTGCCCTATGGAACTAACACGTTTGTTGGCTTTACATGCTGTGTTTTTATCCTCTTTATGTGAGTAGTTTGTGTTTCAACACAAAAATTAAATCTTATACTTAAGTGGTGAGCACTTAGATCTTTTCTTTCTACCCATGACCTGGCGTCCTTGCTGATATCTAAGGAGATGTGAGAGAAGTTTATGGTCCGTGTTAACCCTTTTGATACTCACTTGTATGACCACCTGTTTGCACGGGGTCCATGCCATAAGGTGAGAGTGATTAGTTAGACCGGAGGTGGAGGGATTGTCATGCTACTGTGGGGAAAAAAATGACTTATGTCAGTGCTACAGTTTGAATTTAAAATGTATTTGTGCGAAGTTTTTAATGGATTGTGGAAACGAACTGGTGTCGGGTGATTTTATATAGTGTATACCACATTTACCACTGACTAATGCAGAGTTGCAATGCAAGGCGATCAGCTAAAAGTAGTTGGATCTGTATGTGCGTTATAATTAATCGAAATTAGTCGATTAATCGATTTAAAAAAAAAAGATCAATCGAAAAAGAACATTTTAATCAGTAACAGCCCTAATTCCTTGTAATAGGAATAAAAGTGAGAATTTAAAAATAATAAAAGGTAAAATACATTTTTAAATGCGCCCCGTCCCACCTAGCTCGAGCACAGAAACGAACGCATACGTGAGTAGCGCCCGCATATGAAAATGGTGTTCAAACCACACATGAGGTATCGCCACGATCGTTGGAGCGAGAGCAATAATTCTACCCCTAGACCTCCTCTGTAACTTAAAACATGCAACCTGTACAATATTTTTAAAAGTTGCCTTTGGAGATTTTTAAGAGTAAAAGTTTAACGCTATTCCACGAGCGGGCGCAATTTTGAAGCTTGACATGTTGGGTATCACTTTACTCGGCATAACATTATCTTTCCCAATATAGAAAACAATTGGGCTAACTGTACTGTTGTCTTATTTTTTTTTTTTTTTAAAGTGCCCTTGTAAGACCGCTGTGCAAATGCGGTGTGACAAAGTATTGCAATGACAGCCATTTTATTTTCTAAGGTGTTAGAAAAAAAAAAATTATATATATATATATATATATATATATATATATATATATATATATATATATATATATATATATATATATATATATATATATAATGTGTGTATGTATGTATGTAAACGCCAGATCTCAGAGGCTCTGTCCTTGAGTGGTTAATAAATGCTTATCATTGAAAAAGAGCTCTTATTGCTAGAGGCATCTCCTATAGAGCCATAATACACATTGACACAGTTCCAATAAATCCAGTTGGCATGCAAACAGAAAACTAGGAATACTACAAATAACAAAAGGAACATTTGGGGCATTTTTACTAAATATATATGTGTGTATGTATGTATGTATGTATGTGTGTATGTATGTATGTGTGTGTATATATATATATATATATATATATATATATATATATATATATATATATAATATAAATTTGTGCTCATAATTTTACATACCCTGGCAGAATTTTGTTTTCTTGGCAATTTTTCAGAGAATATGAATAACACACAAACTTTTTTTTTTTTTTTTTTTTTTTTTTTCACTCATGGTTAGTGTTCCTGGAAATTCTTGGGCTGTTTTGCATGAACTGCATGTTTGAGATCTCCCCAGAGTAGCTGAATGATATTGAGGTCAGGAAACTGAGATGGCCACTCCAGAACCTTCACTTTATTCTGCTGTAGCCAATAACTGGTCAACTTGGCCTTGTGTTTTGGATCATTATCATGTTGGAATGTCCAAGTAAATCCCATGCGCAGCTTCCTAGCTGATGACAACATGGTAAACGCGAAGTGCTAATATAGAAACTATTGGTTAACCAATCATAAAATAGAAGGAAAATGAGAAAGAAGATGATTGGTAAAAGAGAAGATGCAGAGCAGGTAAGAGTGGTCCAAGCTATGGTCAAATACTCCCCAAAATCATAGAGAAGTTCTAATTGAATGTACCAAAGAGACATGCATATATGTGGCCCATGGCTCCCAGGTCTGTTTAAATTGTTTAACAGTATCCTGTAAGATGCTAACAATATTCTCATTTAGCATAATCCAGGTGACTTTTTTCATAGTCTGTGCCAGGGACACTGTAGGTTGTTTCCAGGAACTGGCAAGAGTCAGTTTAGTCCCTAGCAAGATAAAGAATATCAAACGTAGTAGGTATTTAGGTAGCCCAGGCACAGGGGTATTAAGGAGTGCTACATGCGGAGTCTGGGGTATAGATTGCCTTGTACGAGTCAACACAAAGATGCCATTCCAAAAACCCCGGATTCTAGGGCAATCCCACCAGACATGGCACATTGTTCCCAGCATCTGGCAACCTCAGAAACACAGTGGCGAAGCAGAAGGCCACCTAATTTAGCACCAAGTACCAACGGGGGAGCACCTTCAAATTGGCCTTGATCAAGGTGACATTCATAATACCCTTATAAGACCGCAGGAAACAACTGTTCTCCATATAGGGGAGTCTAGAGGAAGATCCCAGTAATAGCCCATAGACCAGGGAAATATAACAAATGCTGATCTGCATCCTTCAACCACTTTTTATATGGGGATACGTGATAATGGTCAGGCTTAGCCTGCCAGAGGGAATGTAAAAAGTTGTGAAATTTGAAGAAAACAAATGCTCCGAAGGCATCACGAGGACATCCGTGCAATGACGGCGCGTAAAAGGGTCCCCTGTGTGTAATGAACTGCCAAATCCTGTATAGCTCTTTATCCAACCACCATTTAAAAGCCTTGATGTCCTGCCTTTGAGGGAAATCCGGGTTATTAAATATGGGAGCTAAGTGGCGAAAAGAAGAAACCAGGTCCGTATTCCAGCAGAGTCTATCCCACAACACCATAGAGTGGGTGCCAGGATGGGAGGTCGGTGTTTAGGAGCGCTCCACAAAAGGTAGTCTAACTTGTAGCCAGGGGTTGCCATCGTCTCCATATGAACCCAGTCAGGTTTGGCATATCAAGAGTAGACTACGGAGAGTTGTGCGAGGTGAGCCTCTTTGAGAAGTGATGCCCTCTATTGCCCAGTTCCTCCAGTATTTTTTGATACCATACTGCATTCACCTTGCCAACAATTTTGACCAAATTTCCTGTGCCTTTGTAGCTCACACATTCCCAAAACATCAGCGATCGACCTCCGTACCTTTCATCATGGGCCTTGTTGACTATTCTCCAAATGTAGCATTTATGGTTGTGGCTGGAAAGAAAAATTTTGGTCTCATCACTCCAAATGACTGTCTCTGTGCTGTTTGGCGAATTGTAAGCAGGATACTTTGTGGCAATTGGCTTTCTTCTGGCGATTCGACCATGCAGCCCATCTTTCTTGAAGTGCCTTCTTATTGTGCATCTTGAAACAGCCACACCACGTTTTCACCTGAAGTTAATTCTGGGTTTTTCTTTGCATCCCTGAACAATTTTCCTGGCAGTTGTGGCTGAAATTTTAGTTGGTCTACCTGACCGTGATTTGATTTCAACAGAACCCCTCATTTTCCACTTCTTGATTAGTTTGAGGACTGCTGATTGGGATTCTCAATTCCTTGGATATCTTTTTATATCCCTTTTCCTGTTTTATACAGTTCAACTAAATTTTCCTGCAGATCCTTTGACAATTCTTTTGCTTTGCCCATGACTCCAAATCCAAAAACATCAGTGCAGCACTGAATGAAAGATGCAAGGGTCTGTTGGGAATCCAGAAATGCATTGACCTTTTATGCATACACACACTAATTACAAGCAAACAGGTCAACTTGTGTGCATGTTATCAGGCCAAAATCTCCAGGGTATGTAAACTTTTGACCAGGGTCATTGGGTAGTTTCTGTTGCCATTAAGATTTTAAAGAGTAAACGCAGCTGATTGATAATAAATGGCTTCAGCCAAACACTAACCATGAGGGAAAGAAATGTATTTGTGGTGTTATTCATATTCTGTGAAAAATGGCCAAGAAATCATAAATTCTGCCAGGGTATGTGAATCTTTGAGCACAACTGTACACTGCTCAAAAAAAATAAAGGAACACTTTTTAATTGGGTTATAGGATCCAGTCACTTAAACTCCTCAGTTAAGTAGCAGAGGGGTTTGTTAATCAGTTTCAGCTGCATTGCTGATTAAATTAACAGGTCCAATAGATGGGCAACCATGAGACTACCTCCAAAACAGGAATGGTTTTACAGGTGGAGGCCACTGACATGAGGCAATACCTGGACCCTATAGAGGTTGCACAGGCAGGCCAACTCCTCCAGGATGGCACATTAATACGTGGCATTGCCTGAAGGTTTGCTCTCCCAGCACAGTCTCTTAAGCATGGAGGAAATTCCAGGAGACAGGTGGTTACTCTTGGAGAGCTAGACAGGGCTGTAGAAGATCCTTAACCCATCAGCAGGACCAGTATCTGCTCCTTTTGTGCAAAGAGGAACAGGAGCACTGCCAGAGCCCTACAAAATTTAGAAAATAAGACCAAACAATCAGAAACGGACTTCATGAGAGTGGCCTGATGGCCCAAAATCCTCTAGAGGGCCCTGTGCTTACTGTCTGGGACTGTGTATCTTGATTGGCATTTGCCATTGAACACCAGAATTAGCAGGTTCGTAACTGGCGCCCTGAGCTTTTCACAGATGAGCAGGTTCACCCTGAGCACATGTGACAGACGTGAAAGGGTCTGGAGAAGCTGTGGAGAATGCTACGCTGCCTGTAACATTGTTCAGCATGACCGGTTTGGTGGTGGGTCAGTGATGGTTTGGGGAGACATATCCATGGAGGGACTCGCAGACCTCTACAGGCTATACAATGGCACCCTAACTGCCATACAGGGAGCCATACAAACTACTGAGTACCAGTTTGAGTTGCAATGAAATTTCAGCAAAATGGACTAGCCTGCTGTATCATTTCTTCACTTTGATTTTTTTTTTTGGGGGGGGGGGGGGGGGCTTTGAATTCAGCCCTCTATAGGTTGCCACATCATCAATATGGCATCCTTTCATTCTTAATACTTTACCCAGTCCATATCGTATAGATATCCAGCATGATATTTTTACCCATTGAGATCTGATGTTGCATAGTAAGTGAGGTTGAAAAAAGACACAAGTCCAACCTATGTGTGTGATTATATGTCAGTATTACTTTGTATACCCTGTATGTTGTGGTCGTTCAGGTGCTTATCTAATAGTTTTTTTAAACTATCAATGCCCCCCGCTGAAACCACCGCCTGTGGAAGTTGTTTTCAAAGTGTTTCTTTAATTTTTTTGAGCGTGTGTGCGTGCGTGTGTGTGTGTGTGTTTGTGTGTTTTGTTTTTTATCTTTTAAAGATAGAAATTGTTTGCAATACTAGACTGCATGAAAATGTTTCCCTTAATATCTTCAGATATTGATATGCTTGAGGAATTTGCATATTTAAGAACACAGGAAGGGGGTAAGATTCATTTGGAGCTAATCCCCAATCAAGGAGTATTGCTTAAGTAAGTATTTTACTTGTTAGAGTTGACAGTACATCTTTAGACTACTGCTTGACAGTATTGTGTCCGTTATCATCCCTTAGTACATACTGTTCCAGAGCCACATCTCCCTACATTGCTATGCAGGCATATACACGCAATAAACGTGATGGGTCGAGTGTAGAGTAACGTTGAGTAGTAAATTAAGCCACTGTAATGCAAATGAATCAAGCTAAGAAAGTGCAAACAATAATAAATGTCTGTGGTCTGGACACTGACTATTGAGGCAAAGGTATGAAAGTATATCACATTCTGAACTGCCTATCAAATAAAATGGCATTAATACCTATGCTATAATACTAGTAAGGTGGTTAATGTAAGCAAAGTTATTACAATAACCCATGGAAGTTTTATGAATAGCTATTGCTTTAAAATGTGACTCAGTTGATCATGGACATGGGTCGATTATACAATTTGTGTAATCGATGTAGCATTTACTTTTGTTTGATTATATTTATGTAGTGAAGGATTGGGAAAAAAAAGACCCTTTTCTGTAACATTTAGAGCCTGTGAACACTAGAATGCCATGCAGGAAACCCGCGTTCTGTGCTGATTTTTCCGCACCGCATTCAAATTACACTGCCCTTTTGATCTGCAGTGGATGTCAGTGCAAAGGCAACAACATTGTGTACGCAGTGCATTTGTCCGCATTGGATCGCATGGTGCTTCCAAGGGTAGAGCATGCACTACTTTTTGGTGTGATGCAATTTCAGGATATTCAAAATGAATGGTCTAAAAATAACACTGGAGAGAACTGCATATGAATTGCACAGGAACACGCAATGCAATTCACATGCAGTTTTTAGTGTGAATGGGCCCTTGACCACTTAGACTTCTGAGCGTTTGGTCCAGACCGCAAACCTATTGGCAACTGTAAAAAATAAATTGCCTCTCAAGTTGGAAAAAAATTGCCATGTGCGGTTTTCTGGATAAAGTGTGCTCCTATGTTCTCTGGTACCCTACTGGGTTAAGACTTTTCACAACTTACAGTAATCATTTTTTCCAAGAAAAACCCTCTCATAGCGGTGATGAAAACACCACTTCTTCACACACAACTGATGTTCCCTTGTCCTTAGGTACAGTCCTTGGGATAAAAAAGATAATCTGCTAAACTTTTATGTTGTCCTTATTTGTGCATGGTAATTCCAATCTAGTTAAATCGCAATCTAAACCTGGCCATACACGATTTAAATCTCAGCAGATTTGAACCATTAATTGTCAGGCTGAATGTATCAAGTTGATGGATCAACTTGGCTACAGCCAGCCATCCGGATCTGCTTCGGATTATCGCAAGTGGCTGCTACAGTCGCTATCGATCGCTGTCTTCTCTTGGCTGGGTCTGATTGTTGGACGACCGAGCGTCTGATTTTGTCAAAAGGCCGTGTGCAGGATTTTGTCTAGCATACGAACTATGCACAAATTGTTGTTTGACAAACACGAACGACTATGAGAGTATAAAGAGGAAGTTAATTTCTCAAGCGCTACACTTGGGACCCCTTATGCTAATTTCATGTTAGTAGAAGCTTGAGCGTTGATTCACGATTTTCAGATCGTACAAAACAAATGCCTTTTAAAATACGTTTGGCATAACTACACGCAAAGCAGCTTCATTATTATCCCATTTAAAGAAGATGAGAATTTTGACATTTAATCAATTTCCACGTCACAAATGTTAATTCTAGATTACGAACGGTAGTTTATAAGACCAAACTTTTCCCAATCGTTCCTTGCTTCCGAGCATGTGTGTTTGTACTTCTGACTTTTTTGTGACGATTTCTGTACTGACCATCCGATGTTAAGTTCACATCTGACAAATTTTATAGCCTGCACATCCTGCTTTTGTCTGATGTAAAAGTCAAATGGTCTGTCACATATACTATACTAACGATCCAAAAATCTGCAGACGGCTCTTCTTCAGGCTTTTTTCCCTTCTGTGTACGAGCCTTTTTTTTTCTTCTAAATAACAAACATATCATACTTGCCTGCATTGTGCAGCTCATTTTACACAGAGTGGTCCTGAACCTAGTCTTCTTGGGTCCCCTGGCAGCTCCTCGCCACATCAGATTAACCCCTAGGGCAGTAATGGCGAACCTTGGCACCCCAGATGTTTTGGAACTACATTTCCCATGCTCAACTACACTGCAGAGTTGATGAGCATAGTGGGAAATGTAGTTCCAAAACATCTGGGGCGCCAAGGTTCGCCATCCCTGCCCTAGGGGAAGCAATTTCGGGGGGGGGGGGGGGTACCTTGCAGGCACACTCTTGAGTCCATCATTCGGTGTCCATAACCGCTGACTGTATGACTCAGCCCCGCCCCCCAAGCGGCATTGAATTTGATTGACGGCAGTGGGAGCCAATGGCTGCTCTGCTATCAATCTATCCAATCGGGACACCGGGCAGAGCTGGTGTGCTCGTTTCCGTTGTGCAAATTTCAGGGCTTTGGTAAGTATAGGGGGGGGGGGCTGCTGCATTAAAAAAAAGTTTTTCGCTTTACCGCATAAAATGCAGTAAGGTGAAAAATGGCGAGTGTTTACAACCCCTTTAAGTTGGGTAAACTGACCTCATTTGCAGACTGAAGGTTATCCTTTTGACCTCTAAAAGAACAGAGGATACAATGTTTCTTTCATCTTTTAGCCTGCTTTTCTTTTCTTTTCTTTTTTTGACAGCTTTGAGCAAGAGAACGACTCTAGACTTGTACATGAGTTGTGGAAATGCTGGATTAAGATTGAGGGGGCTTGAATTGAGATCGCAATATTTTTTTTTAACAATTGATCGTGCAGCTCTAATAATGAGGGAGATTTACTAAAACTGGTGCAGCTGTGCATGCATAGTAACCAATCAGCATCTAACTTCAGCTTGTTTAATTGGGCTTTCACAAGAAACCTGGAAGCTGGTTTGTTACTATACACAGGTGCACCAGTTTTAGTAAATCTCTCCCAATGCGCCTGTTACTATAAGGTTGGGTTCACGCATACGATGCGGGAACCTGCAGGATTCCTGTGCTGGTTCCCACATCGCATGTCACTTGCAGGCAGTTCATACTGCCCTCTTCAAACCGTTGTGGATGTCAATATAAAGTTAATGACACTCCCCAGATCACAGTGCAAACTGTCAAATGGTACAGGAATTCCAGTGCGGACCAAAGAAAGTGTCCTGCGCCATTTTGGTGTGAATGCGATGCGATTTCAGCCATACAGTTTGTTACAGACACATTTGCATCTGCACATCCATGTGGCATGAATCACGTGCAAGGTCTGTGTTCGCACCAGTGTAAACCCAGCCTAAAGTTTCCAAGCGAACAAAAAATCTTCTTGAAAAAAACTTTTTATTGTATGAGATATTCTGCAGATAAATATTCCTTTATTTTGGTTTACCTTGAGAACAAATCTAAAGTCTCCCAAAATTATGTTTGCATACAATCATCCAGGTTTCACAGCTTTTTTTTTTTTCTTCTTTAACCCATTCCCGCCAAGCAGATGTGCGTACTCTGCTTTCGGGGGTTATACCGGGATGATGCCCGCAGCTGCAGGCATCATCTCAGTACCGTTGTTTAGAGTGGGCGAACGTCTTTCCGAGGCTAACAACCGATGCGGCTCCCCCCGTGTATATATATATATATATATATATATATATATATATATATATATATATATATATATATATATATATATGTATATATATATATGTTTGGGGGTTCTAAGTAATTTTCTAGCAAAAAATAGGGATTTGAACTTTAAGTTAAAATTAAGGCTGGGTTAACACTGGTGCAAACACAGATATTGCAAGTGATTTGCACCGCATTGCTGTGCGGATAACATACGATGTCTGTGATGCAAATTCAGTCATACAAACAGGCTGAAATCGCTTTCACAGCAAAATGGTGCCGGACTCTTTTTTCTTTTTTCTTTTTTTTTTTTTGGTTCGCACTGGAATCGGGTCGCATGGTCACACCCATGCAATCCAATTCCTGTACCATTTGACAGTTAGCACTGTGATCTGGGAACTGATCTGGGCATGTAATTAACTTTATATTGACACCCACAGAGGACAGAGTGAACTGCCTGCGAGTGACATGCAATGCGGGAACATGCACAGCGCTGGTTCCTGCATCGCATATGTGTGAACGGGGACACAGGGTGGATGTGGGAATCCTCCTGCTGTCATTGTATTCTGACAACAGAGAAGTCAGTTGGACTCCTATGCTGTCAAAATACACTAACCAATAGGCTGCAGCACTGATCGAAACACATGTTTTCCAGCAAGCTCATTTGTGAGAAGTTGATCAGTAGATTAAATGCTGTTAAACAGGACTGACCATAGATGGATAGAAATCCAACCGGTCTTTGCTGAACTGGACGAATTTTGATCCATCTATGGCCAGCTTTAGAGATCTAGGCTACTGAAGATATGTTATTGTAAAGGAGCCCATTAAAAAAAAAACAACAAGCTGGCAATACACCAGAATAGACTAAATCAGACATGCAGCATTTTTTACTGATGCACCGCAGCACATGGCAGTGACATTCGTGGTGGTATGTTGCCTTGCATGTAGGTCGGAGGTGTATTTGGATTTATAAATGGTACAACAATGCATTTACATGCATTACTACAGTGCTGAAAGATGTGAATGGGCCCTAGACTATTTCAGTGCGATGTGTAAACGCATGTTGTGCTGAGAGAGCCTATTCAACTCGAATGAATAGGCTGCCACATCAGAATTGCAAAAAAACACACAATGGTGTCCTGTGGTGCACCGCAACACCTGTATTTTTGGTACTAAGCAGAATGAATGACACCAAGGTGCGCTAATGATTTATACCATAATGTGCAGATATGAATATAACCTAAAGCCCCATACAAACTCTATCAGTTTTTCCTTCAGGTTTACCACAATCATGTAGTACAAGGACCTGTCTGATTGCATACAAATTGAAACTCCTAAGGTTTGACCTCATATTATATAGTTTTGGTAAATCTGAAGGAAAAACTCAGCAGAAAAACTGATAGTGTGTATGGGGCTTTAGGCTTGGTTCACATCTACAGGTGCAACCTAGCACAGGCACATTGGGCAGCACCATGCAGTTTGGTGCACACATTTGCAGATGTTCACAGTGGTTAAAGGGTAAGTTCCCCTTTGTACACTTTTTTTTTTTTTTATTTATTTTCTAAATTCGAGCTTCCCTATGCACCAATATAGCATTCATACTTTTTTTGCAAAAATATCAAAGCTTTCCATGAAATCTACAGACTCTTTTCTTGCCCTAATCCACGTTTCCATTAGTAATGACTTCTTCCTGATCAGACTGTAGGTCATGACACAGGAAGGAGTTGACCAGCTGAGCTCATTTTTATACAAGTACATAGAAGGGAGTGGACAGAAACAGCTCACAAACAACTCTGCATATCGGGAACTCGCATTTCCACATGCGTTTTTGTTTTTTTTAGCAAGGGGCGATGTGTTTTGGAGCATTTTCACTCACTCATGCACACAGCAATCCCCCCAAAGAAGTTTCAGAACTTTTTTTTTTATGAGCTTGCGCATTTTTTACTGCAAATTTTTTTTTTTTGGTGCAGCTCATTTCTGAAATGCAAGAAAACCCACAGATGTGAATGGAACCTCACTGTTTTTGTGTTATCGCACCAATTTCAGGTTCGGGTCTAGCATAGTGGGGGCGCACATTTTGTGTCTCATTTTTTCCTGTGACACACATAGGGCAGCCTGTTGATTTCAATTGGCTGCACTACATGTGATTAATGGGACATGTTGGTGTTTTGTGGGTTGTGCTTTTTTACTGTGCATTTTTTCACATGGCAAAATGTGTTTTTGGTGTGCCATTACCAATTAATGGCACTGAAAGGGCAGCTAGTAATTTTAGGTGCATAAACATGGGCATACACTATACAATCTGATTGTATATTGTGTATTTCGTGAGAAGGGTGATCACTGATTGCTTGCATTTCATTTAAAAAACTTGCACCTGGGAGTGGGTGGGTGGGTGGATGGATGATGCAGGGTGTGTGCTAATGCTGGTCACCTCCTTCCTGTGTCATGACCTATAGCAGTGATGGCGAACCTTGGCACCCCAGATGTTTTGGAACTACATTTCCCATGATGCTCATGCACTCTGCAGTGTAGCTGAACATCATGGGAAATGTAGTTCCAAAACATCTGGGGTGCCAAGGTTCGCCATCACTGACCTATAGTCTGATCAGGAAGAAGACATTACTAATGGAAATGTCTGGAAACGTGGATTAGGGCAAGAAAAGTAAGTGTGTGTAGATTTAATGGAAAGCTTTGATATCTTTGCAAAAAAAGTACATGAATGCTATATTGGTGCATAGGGGAGCTGGAATTTAGAGAAAAAAGTGTACAAAGGTGAACTTTTAAGTGATTAGAACTTCTGCCTAGGGTTATCGGTTAGAATCTCAAACACAGCATCACCTGCCTGGAGTATGCATGTTCTCCCTGTGCCTGCATCAGTTTCCTCCCACACTGCAAAGACTTGCTGGTAGGTTAATTGGCTCCGGTCTAAACTAGCCCTAGTAAGTATGTGTTTGTGAGTTTAGATTGAAAGCTCCTTGAGCACACAGAGTGATGTGAATGTACAATATTAATATAAAGTGCTGTGTAAATTGATGGTGCTATATAAGTACATGTAATGAATATGTAGGGCTGGCTTTAACAATTAATGGCACAGCCTTGCGTCTGTCAAGTGGTAGTGTGTTTCTCTGTATGTCAAGAGCATGTGATTTTGTGTGCATTCTTGACACGCCAAGGTCTGAAACTAGCAGGAAAAAAAGCAAAATCTATCCAGATTCCCTTAAAAGGGTGATTAATCGGTGCTCTGGCTACTGGTGTCTTTCTAACACCCAGGTGAAATATGAAGTCAAGATGTATTGCCAGCAACTCTTTACCCAGGAGCAACTATATTTGTTGCAGGTTATACAATGGCTTTATGTGTTTCCGCTACAAAGCTTTAGTCCTAGCCATATGTATCACTGTACTCCACCTGCAACAATAAATATTTTTGCTCCTGGGTGAAGAGTTGCTGGCAATACATCTTGACTTCATATTGCACGGTCTGAACCTCAAACGTTGAAAATCTTTATTGGCTACACAAGTACATCCAGTAAAAAAATGCTGTACTTGTGTAGCCAATTGTGATTTTCAAAGTTAAAAGTACTAAGGGACTGCACATTCCAGCGATGGGCACAGGTTTTCAACTTTGGCTAGCATCACCAGCAGTAGAGCTTGGGTATTGTATTCAGTGATTCTATAAGGTGTGAACCTAGCCTTAAAGTGGTTGTTAAGGCAGAAGGTTTTTTCCTATGCATTAAGATAAAAAAAAAAAAATTCTGTGTGCCCCCCTCATACCTGAGCCCCATTTCTATCCAGTGATGTGCACGAATGCCTCGGGACACTGTGTCTGAATGGACACGGAGCTGCAGCTCGGGTGCCCCCCTAACAAGCTGCTTGCTGTGTGGGTACTGGACAGGAGGGAGGGGCCAGGAGCACCAGAGGGAGACCCAAAAAGAGGAGGATCTTGGCTGCTCTGTGCAAAACACAACACAGAGCAGGTAAGTATGACATGTTTGTTATTTCTAAAGAAAAAAAACGCTTTAATCTTGACGCTTCACTTTGGAGTTGAGCATTGTTGTCCCTTCCAGCCTGTTATAGCTTTCTATCGATCGGTGAGGGTGCCTATCACATTGGACCAGTAGGGAGGCTCGGGAGGTGGGCCCCAGCACATATTTAAAAAAAGACAGAATTGTGTATATAACTTCAAATGTCTAGCGAAATCTATTGATCATTTTTACATGGTGTTTTCCCTGAAAGGTAACCTCCTGTTTTTTGCTTAGTTTGAATTCTTCCCATTTGTGACAGGTTTACTTTTAAGGAATGAAATGTGCTCTTCCATTTGTATTATGAAACATGTTCCAGTGTGATGTGTTTTGGCAGCTGAGGGTTTTGAATATTACTGTTTACTGTTTTGAAGGAGCTCTAGCACTACCCTGGGGCTGCTGCAGCAGGAATTCATACCTGTCCTACAGGCCAGCCTAACAACCAGTGACAGGTACCAAGTCCACAAAGCCTGCTCATGATGTGCTGTGTCCGTTAACATTTTTACTCACAGCCCCATAGTTTTTGATGTTTGTTGTACAACATTTTGCCCATATATATATATTTCCATTTTATTTTCTTGTTGTTCATTTTGATTGTAATATTGTGACATTCAGCATTCTTCCCCATGAGCCACTGGTAATTTGTTTCCAACTGGCAGCACTCTTACATCACATTAAACAATGAGACTCATACAGTATCTTTTTAGAAAACAACAATTTCCACACACTGTACATGTTTGTAAGTGCATGCAGTTCTTACATGAATTGTTTCATATCACATCTGCATGCAGCAGAAGGTATGCTTCTATTTGACCGATCCATTGACTTGTATTACACTCTGTTATTAGACCAGAAGTGAATGTGAGTCTGCACATATATTAAATACTGTAAACTGTTTTATGCCAGAGCAGCTCTTGTACTACAGATGTGTAATGGATTTTATGACATTTCATAGGTATATGAGCCATTGATTGTAGCCACTATACTACTAAAAGCATTACTTCTTAAAGCGGAAGTAAAGTCCGCTTTGTGATTTATACCTACAGATAAGCCTATAATGAGGGATACCTGTAAGTAAAATGAATATCTCTTAAATGGGCAGCAAAGGTTATTGCTGCTCCAGCTAATCTCACAGCTGGAGTCCACGAACCCAGAAGGAGGACTTTGGGGGGGGGTGGAAGCCCTGTTAGCGGTAACGGCATGTTGCTGGAGGGCTTCGTTCTAAGGTAAGTATTTAATAATGTGCTTGTATGCAATGCATACTAGCACATTCTGTAATTGTCTTACAGCGGAAAGTTTTTTTCTTTTTTTTTCCTCCAGTGGTTTACAACCGCTTTAAAAAGAATGGTATTTCTTGCTCAATGGAAAACATTCAGTTCAACTTCATGTTTGTGTACAGATTTTAATACATTTGGCTTAAATACAGGTAGTTAAAAAAAAAAAACAGTAGGGCTTACATTCTTACTAAGAGATTGAGTTCCCTTCTCTTTTTTGAATGTTTGCACCTGCTTGGTGGCTGTAAGAAATAATTTCACTTATTTGTACAATTCCTCGGTGACCGAGGCCTCTATGAAGCTGTTCTCATTTTTAAAATATCTAGGAGTCGTATTAGGTAAAGTATATTGTGCTGCCAATACATAAAGTGAACATAAAAAGTTTACAAACCCCCTGTAAAAATGTCAGGTTTTTGAGAGGTAAAAAAAAATCAAACCAAGATAAGTCACTTAAAGCAGCCTTCCACCCAAAAGTGAAACTTCTGCTTTAAGGCCACCTCTCCGGCTCCTGTTTGTGAAACAGAGCTTTTGGGGAGGAGGAAGGGAGCAGGTACCTGATTTTGATAGGTACCTGCTCCCACTTCCATTCTGGCTGCCTTGAGCAATTGGAAGCGGAAGTTCTTCTTCATGAAGTCTTCTGGGACAAGTCACAGAGCTTAGTGCTGCTCGTACATGCGCCGTGGGCACCTGGCTGTGAAGCCACAAGTTGTCACAGCTGGGTGCTCAAAATAGAGATGCTGGCGCTGCCGAGGCAGTATACGGCTGCAGTGAGTGGGACCGGTGAGTGTGTGTTTATTAAAAGTAAGTTACACTTTGTGTAGCTGCTGACTTTTAATAAACAAATGACTGGAACCCTGCTTTAAATTAGGAATTTTTAACATCTTAAAGCGGAGTTCCTCCCAAAAAATAAATTTTCGCTTTAAGCACTTGTAACCCTCTGATATGACAAATCGTTTTTTTTTTGGGGGGGGGGTGTGGGTCACCCTTGGGAACATGTTACACCCATTTTTAGGGTGGAACATGTAACATGTTCCCAGTGCTGCAGCAGCTTGCCATCCCCTTTTTCTCCATGTGCCAACAGTACAGGGAGAAGATCCCCGTACTAGCTGTAACTTTTTTTTTTTTTTTTTTTTTAAGCGCAGCCATGTGGGGCTCCGCCCACACGGCTGCATCATTCATTTACACAGTTGTGTGTGTGTGAATGAACTACAAGTCCTGACAGCCTTTGTGGCTCTCTGCTTGTAGTTCTCAAACTACCAAAGTGATGTTGAGCTCTGTGGTAGTTGAGTCTTCCAGTCAAGGCGAAACTTCTGCTTGCTGCATTTTTTATGTGCTGTTATTAAAATGCACTTTTTATATAAAGTTCAAAGGTAATGCATGTAAAATGCACCACACACCAGTGTGAACAAAGGGGAATTATAAAGCAGTGAATCTGACATTCAGAAAACATTTACTACAGGTGAATCTGCGTAGTTGATGTGTCAGTGCAGATTGATCCCAGATGCCTCCTCTGTAGCTCCTGTGATCTCAGAGGGAGGCTCCGAGAGTAGTGTAGAGAGTGAGAGGTGAAGGAGGCGACTTCCAATGGCAGCGCTGATCAGACTGGGAGCATTGTGTATGTATAAGGCATGTAAAATTCATGTTGGTGGTCTAGAAGGTTGGCAACGACTGATCTAATCAACTGTTGCTGTGCAGCTTTATTCTTCCTAGATATAAAGTAAGCCCTAACAAACTCACTGAATCAAGTGAGCAATGTATTACAGGGTTTTTAATAACTGTACTGGCCTAGGGAGGTGTAGGCTGACTTCGGCATGGTAGAGACTTTAAGATGTCATTTTAAACTACAGGGCTCTGTCAGGCCTAATTTAAGACTCAATGTATTTTCTCAGCAAAGATGATGCTTTCTCTGGCAGGCATCACACAGTGACCCGGGGAATTACAAAAGGAGTAAAAGAAGACTTCAGGTTGGCAATGGAACGTCAAGTCTCACGCTGCACAGAAAATCTCATGGTCATCTTGCATCGCTTTTGTATCAATGAAAAGATTTTGTTGTTACAGTGTTTGGCTTAAGATCAAATACAAGGCATGACTTTCTCCAGTAAGACTTATGCCCATCTTATGAAGATGTAATATACATTTTGTTGATTTACCTGTTTTTAAAGGCCAACTCCAGCCCAAATTGTTTAATTTGGATAGAGTAGGGGGAATATGGTAAGTTTTTATTGCCAACGATGCACCTATATTGAGATTCTTAAGAAGTGAGGCAAAATCTCTTTAACAGATATATAGCGAGGAAAATATTTTATCCCCTGCAAATTTTAAGTTTGTCCACTTATTACAAAGAAATGAAGGTTCTATAATTTTTATTCATCATAGGTGTATTTTAAATGATAGAGACAGAATAGTATAGAAAAAAATATACAAATGGTATAAATTGAGTTGCAGTTCACTGAGTAAAATAAGTATTTGATCCTCAAGGAAAACATGACTAGGTGCGGAAACCCTCGTTGGCAAGCACAGAAGACGTTTCCTGTAGTTGGTGACCAGGTTTGCACACATTTCAGGAGGAATTCTTCTTTACAGATCTTTAAATCCTTAGGGTTTCTTGGCAATGTGAATTTCCAGCTCCCTCCATACATTTTCTATAGGATTAAGAGCTGTAGACAGACTAGGCCACTCTGTGACCTTAATGTGCTTCTTGAGCCACTCCTTTTTTTGCATTGGCTGTATGTTTTTGTCATGCTGGAAGACACATCTTCAGTATTCTGGCTGAGGGAAGAAGGTTCTCATCCAAGATTTTACAATACATGGCCCCTTCCATTGGCTTCTCAATGTAGCAAAGTCAACCTGTATCTTTAGCAGAGAAACGGCCCCAAAGCATAATGTTTCCACCTACGTGTTTCACAGGGATGGTGTTTTGGGGTCATAGTCAGCATTTTTCTATCTCCAAACATGTGGAGTTGCGTTCATGCCAAATAGCTACAATTTGTTCTCATCTGACCACTTTCTCACAATTATTCTCTGATTTAGATGTTCATTGGTATGACTGTACATGTGCCTTCTTGAGGGGGACGTTCCATGTTTGGAAGAAGAAAAAATGCAGACTATGACCCTAAGAACACCCCTACAGTTAAGCAAGGAGGTGGAAACCTTATGCTTTGGGGCTTTCTCTCTGCTAAAGGCACAGACCGACTTTGCCACATTGAGGGGCCATGCATTGTAAAATCTTGGGTGAGAACCTTCTTCCCTCAACCAAAATACCGAAGATGGGTCCATGGAATGGGTCTTTTAGCGTGACAATGAAAACATACCACCAAGGCACCCAAGGAGTGGCTCAAGAAGCACATTAATTTCGTGGAGTGGCCTAGCCCGTCTCCAGGCCTTTATCCTATAGAAAATTTAGGGGGGGGAGCTGAAACTTCGAGTTGCAAAGAAACCTTAAGGATTTAGAGAAAATCTGTAAACAATATTGGACAAAAAGCCCTCCTGTGTGCAAACCTGGTAAAGTACAAGAAACGTCTTACCCTCTATGCTTGCTAACAAGGGTTTCTCTACCAAGTCATGTTTTTCTTGGGGATCAAATACTTGTATACAATTGAGTTGCAGTTCAATGAGCAAAATAACATTTGTATCACGTGTGTGTTCTGGATTTTTGGTCTCATTTAAAATACACAAATACTAAAAATGATAGACCCTTTGTTCCAAAATCTGCAGGGGAGCAAATAAATAATTTTCCCTGCTCTACAGCCAAAACAACAAAATTAACATTTTAGTAGAATAGGGAAAAGTTAAAACTTGTCTCTTTATAGCTGTTTGTGCCCTCCTGTCCTTAAAGTGGATCTATAGGCAAACTTTTTTTTTTCCATTTTTGGACAGACCAAAGGAGGAATATAACTGCTGAGATTCTCTCTCTCTCTCTCTCCCCCCCACCCACCATCTGTGTCCCATAGCCAAAACAGAAAGTGAGACGAGTTCCCTGCAAGTTAAGGCTACTTTCACACTGAAAGTGCAGCTAGTTTTAGTGGTGGTATTCGGTTGCTTTTAATACCTGCTAGCGGCTGAAGAAAGGGTTGAAAGCGACACTTGAGAGGCAGTTTTCAGGTGCTATTTTTAATGCTAAAATTCCTGAAAACTGCCTCAGTGTGAAAGGGGGCGAACATAAGTGTTGCCTTGTTCTCTTGAACATATATTTCCATGTATTATAATTCTAGATGTATATGATGCTATTTTGTTTTTCTGTCATGTAAGTGTTGTAAATAGACATGGCTCCAGCTAATGTGCTTGTGTAGCAATGTAAATAGTAATATACTGCAATTTTTTTTTTTTTCTACTTGTGGAGAGCATATCAAATTGTATGTAATTGTACTCATCTTTCACTGGTAATTAAACACGTCATATGTTTAATTTTCAAAGCTTGTTTTCTTTGCTTTTGCTATAGAAGTGTATGCAGATAAATTAAATTGCAAACAATTGTTTTTGGTTGACGCATTCATTATTCCTTCAAAAGCAGCATTAAGGATTGGTCTATAAACACCCCAACTCCTGGCAGATACACATCGATATTCAAATATATATGGTCTGACATAAGGGGGAGATTTACTAAAACTGGCAGATCTGTGCATAGTAGCCACTGAGCTTCTAACTTCAGATTTTTCCAGTAGGCCTCATTCCAACGAGGCAGATCTGCTTCCACGGAGTCTGCCAGCTCAGCGGGAGATCTATCCATTTATCTCCGCTGAGCCGGCGGATGACAGGTCCCTCTCTACTCGCTGAGCGGGAAGGGGCTTGTCGAGTGCTGCTGGTTTCTATGAAGAGATCGGATGAAAACGGACAGCATGTCCATTTTCATCAGATCTCACCCAATCCGATAGCGACGGATCCGGACATAGGGCCATCCGTCTGTTTTTGGCAGATTGGCCCGAGTCGGATGTCAGCGGACATGTCATTGCTGACATCCGTCGCTCCATAGACCAGCATGGAGCGCACGTTCAGGTCTGCCGTCAAAACTGGAAACCAATTGTTTTTTAAGCAGAGCTGCACCAGACTTTTCACACTCTCCAGTTTTATTAAATGAACCCCAAAGGAGTTTTGCATAAACATAGTTACATGGTAAGGTTGAATAAAGACACCAGTTCAACCTGAGTGTCTACAATTGCCCCATCCCTGTACATTGCACACTCACATCAGTCCCTACCCTCAAGGAGCTCACAATCCAAGGACCCCATTCATACACTAGGGCCATTTTTTTTTTTTTTTTTTTTTTAGACAGAAGCCAATTAACCTACCAGCATGTCTTTGGAGTGTGGGAGGAAACCCACGCAGGCACAGGGAGAACATGCAAACTCCAGGCAGGTAGTGTCGTGGTTGAGAGTACTAACCACTACACCACTGTGCCGCCCTTTGTATAGTTTTGGATATAATATGGAAGGACTGAAATCTGTCAAAAATTAACAGCTTGCCAACCGCCTCATGCCACTATGTCAGCAGAAGGGCTCGTACAGGCAAACTAATGTACCTGTAAGTTGCCCTTTCAAAGGCAGCCTGCGGCAAGCTCTGTGGGTCTCGTGGCCTCAATCGCTGCAGGGATACCCGCGGTCCCTCATGGGGAGATGTTAATGTAAACAAGCATCTCCCCGTTCTGCCTAGTAACGGTGTCACTGAACTCTGCTCCCTGTGATCGGGAGCAGAGATCAGCGAGGTGTCACACGTAGCCCCCCCCAGTTAGGAAACACTCCCCAGGGCACACTTGAACCATGCACTGCCCCCTAGTGGTTAACCCCTTCACGGTCTGTGTCATTTACACAGGAATCTGTGCATTTGTATAGCACTGATTGCTGTATAAATGACTGGTCCCAAAAATGTCCGATGTTTCCCACCATAATGTTGCAGTCACGATAATAGCCGATTGCCGCCATTACTTTTAAAGAAAAAAAAAGAAAAAAAGTGTAAATGATATAACTTTTGCGCAAACTAATCAAACGCTTATTGCGATTTTATTTTTACCAAAAATATGTAGAAGAATACGTATCAGCATAAACTAAGGGAAAACATTTTTTTTCTCTTATATTCACTGACAGGCACAGCTCCTCTCTGTAACAAATGGGTTGTTAGCCTTATCACTAGGAGACTATTAGGCATAGTCGTAACACAACACTCAGAACTCTTAGTTCCGCCCAGGGGGGCGATCCCTCGCGCTACAACCCTCCCATCTCCAGCCAGACCGCAATTTTTATTTTGCCTAGTAAAGGACAAGGACCTAGGAACCCTGTAGGCCCATCAGTCCATGCTTTTTTTTATGGAGAAGCTTGGCTTTTTGCGCAAGATGAATGATCCTGTGATCAACTATCAACAGTCGGACAAAATAGGATTTTTTGTACTCGCCGTAAAATCCTTTTCTCTGTATTTCACCGACCGACACAGCACCCGCCCCTCATTTTACGTTATACTGCTTGTTGACGTACTGAGGTCTGTCTGCAGACGGAAGAGTTGTAGCCTGAGTTCTCCTAGTGATAAGGCTAACCACCCATTTGTTAGAGAGGAATTGTGTCGGTCGGTAAATTACAGAGAAAAGGATTTTATGGCGAGTACAAAAAATCTTATTTTTTATATTTTAGCATATTTGCATATATTTAGAATATTATAGCAAAATGTAAAAAATGCGCTTTTTTTGTTTATAGCGCAAAAAATAAAAACTGTAGGGGTGATCAAATACCAAACGAAAGCTCTATTTGTGGGAGAAAAAAAATTTCAATTTTGTTTGGGAGCCACGTTGCACGACGTGCAATTGTGAGTTAAAGTGACGCTGTGCCGAATCACAAAAGTGCTCTGGTCAGGAAGGGGGTAAATTCTTTCGGGGCTGGAGTGGTTAAATATCCTAAGTTTTTTTTTTTGCTAGCAGGGGGAGGGGGAAAAAACTATGTGATTATATCAAAATTAGATAGAGGCTACCATTATCAAAGATCATAATAACCAAGGAATTGTAGCAAATTGCAAGGTTAAACTTATACGGATTTCAATTTGGAAGATGGCAATTGCATTTACCGGAATATTAAGTCCTCAAAAGAATCATTTTCTGTGTGAAGGTGTCCCTGGATCCTTGTCAAGAAAGGTAACTGAAGTGGATTTCTTTTCCCAGGTTTTATAAAAGTTCTCTCAACCATAAGTAAAGTGTCTTCTTTGCCTTTATAGTATAAAGCAGTGTTGCAAAGAGCTAGTCAAACATGCTGGATATATTGAGCAATCTTACCAGCCAATAGAATGTACAGTGCTTCACTTTTTCCACATTTTGTTATGTTTACAGCCTCATTCCAAAATTGATTAAATTCATTATTTTCCTTTAAAAATCTACAAACAATACCCTATACTGACAATGTGCAACGCTTACACACAAACTTCTTTCATGTCGAAAAAAAAAAAAAAAAAAAATACATAAGTATTCACAGCCTTTGCTGTGACACTCAAAACTGAACTCAGGTGGATCTTGTTTCCACAACTTGAAGTCCATCTGTGGTAAAGTCAGTTGATTGGAGATGATTTGGAAAAAGTACACACCTGTCTAGATATAAACAAAAAAAGAAGATCCCACAGTTAACAGTGCATGCCCAAGCACAAACCAAGCCATGAATTGTCTGTAGACCTCCAAGACAGGATTGTATCGGTACAGAAAAAAAAAATTGCTGCAGCATTGAAAATCCATTTGGAAACACCAGGACTCTTCCCAGAGCAGGCCATCCAACCAAAATGAGCGATCGGGGGAGAAAGGCCTTAGTCAGGGAGGTGACCAGGACCCCGTTCGGTCATGCAGACAGAGCTCCAGAATTTCTCTGTGGAGAGAGGAGAACCATCTCTGTAGCACTCCACCAATCAGGCTTGTATGTTAGAGTGGCCAGACAGAAGCCATTCCTCAGGAAACCGACACATGACAGCCTGCCTGCCGTTTTCCAAAAGGCACCTGCAGGGCTCTGACCACAAGAAACAACATTTTCTGGTCTGACTGAACTCTTTGGCCTGAATGGCAAGTGTCATGTCTGGAGGAAACCAGGCACCGCTCAGCACCTGCCCAATACCATCCCTACAGTGAAGCACAATGGTGGCAGCATCATGCTGTGGGGATGTTTTTTTGAGGCAGGAACTGGGAGACTAGTCAGGATCAAGGGAAAGATAAATACAGAAATGTACAGAAACATCCTTGCCAAAAACCTGCTCCAGATCTTAGTTTGAGGTGGTGGTTCATCTTCACAGGACAATGGCCCCAAGCACACAGCCAAGCTTACAAAGGAGTGGATACAGGACAAATCTGTGAATGTCCTTGAGTGGCCCAGACTTGAAACCGATTGAACACCTCTGAACCCAACGGTGCTTGAGAGGTCTTGCAAAGAAGATTAGTAGAAACAAAAAAAACTAGGTGTGCAAAGCTTGTAGCATCAAACTCAAATAAAAAAAGACTTGAGGCTGTAATTGGTGCCAAAGGTGCTTGGGCAAAGGCTGTGCATACTTATGTATATGTGATCTATTTTATAAATTTGCACAGATGTCAAAACAAACTTCTTGCATGTTGTCATTATGGAGGATCATTTATAGTGTTTTGAGAAAAATTACATCCACAATGCAGGTTTCCGTTACATCAGAAGGGGGGCGGGCTTTACCACATGCGTCAGAGGGGGCGGGGTCAGGCGACAGGTGGCCCCGCCCTCCTCATATAAGAAATGTCAGCCTGCCGGGATCCCCGCAGTGTCTCCGCCAGTGGAGACAGAGGATGGATGGATGGATACGCTGTGCTGGGGGGGGGGGGGGGAGAGAGAGAGAGAGATCACCCGTCACTGGATCAGATCAGCCATCGCTGGACCCCAGAGAGATGATCATCCGTCGCTGGATAGCAAGAGCAAGATACCACCGCTGGAATCTTTTTTTTAATTTTAATAAAGGACTTTTTAAACAGTGTGTGTGTCTTTTTTAACATTCTTTTACACTTTCTTTGTGAAATGGTAGGGGTACATTTGTACCCCCTTACCATTTCAAACGGGGGGGGGGGGCAGATCTGGGGGTGCCCTTGTTAATCATCTTTCACATTAAAACAAACAAAAAAAAAAATTGTGCTAACTTTACTGTTTTTTTATTTATTGAAGTGTGTTTTTTTCCCAAAAAATTGCATTTGAAAGACCGCTGGGCAAATACAGTGTGACAAAATATTGCAGCAATTGCCATTTTATTACCTAGGGTGTGTGTGTGTGTGTGTGTGTGTGTGTGTGTGTGTGTGTGTGTGTGTGTGTATTTATTTTTGTTTGGGGATCCAAGTAATTTTCTAGCAAAAAATATTGATTTTAACTTAAAGAGGGATTCCACCAAAAAAAAAAAAAATATTAAAAGCCAGCAGCTATAAATACTACAGCTGCTGACTTTTAATAAATGGACACTCACCTGTCCCGGGTTCCAGCGATGCCAGCAGCCGAGGCCGATCGATCGGCCCTCGGCTGCTGCCGCCACCATTCTAGGTGAGGGAAGCAGGAAGTGAAGCGAATCGGCTTCACTTCCCGGTTCCCTACTGCGCATGCGCGAGTTGCGCCGCGCAATAGGAAATCTCCGCGCTGTCACTGAGACCCGTGTGTGTCCCAGCAGACAGCGCGGCAGGGCAGGAAATGGCGTAGACTCCCACGGGAGTCTATGCCCGGAAGTGGGTGTAAATACCTGTCTTTGACAGGTATCTCCACCCCCCTCCCCCCTGAAAGGTGTCAATTGTGACACCGGAGGGGGGGAGGGTTCCGATCAGCGAAGGTTCCACTTTAGGGTGGAATCCCGCTTTAAGTGTCAGAAAACGATTTAGACTTTAAGTGGTTAAACTTCCTGCATTTACACATGGTTGAAAGCTTGGCAGACTGCCCAGATTATTTGTTTGCACAAGAAGTTCTATCCCTTTGATCTAAGAAGTAAGTTGGTATCAAAACTACAACAAATTGTAGTTTTGATACCAAATAAAAATGAGTTACATTTTATTATTACTCTCCCATAATTGCCCACTACAGCCATAGTAGCCGTCTCTTTCCATGGAGGATCTTTTCTTTTTTGATCCTCCTTGGAAAACCTTGTGTGTATAAAAAAGGGAACTTTCCTCACTTTTGAGAGGCTGCCTCATTTACTGTGGCATCTCACAAGTTTGACAGACCAAAAAAAAAAGTGGGCTTTAACCCTTTCCTACTTAAACTGCTATAAATGCACTTTAAATGATAGTATGTTTAACTGAATAATTCTGCTAGCCGCCTGTTATTCCCTGCACAGCAATACTCAAGACTAGGGTTGCTAAAATGCAAGTTTAATCTGGATAAGTGATGATAAATTAATAAAACCAAAAACAACCTAACATGCAGATACAAATAGCTGATCAACCTATGAATAAATCAGCATAATAAATAGTCCGTTAGTGGGAAGTCCAACAGTTTGTTTACCTACAGAAAAACTGTAAAGGGGACCTGACACTTTTGGAGAGCTGCCAGGTTTCATCATGGGATCCAAGCAAGTGCAATTCACTTTTGGTTCACATCTGTGCATGTCAGAAATGCGCACAAAAAAAAAAAAAAAATTGCAAGCTCTCTCATCACACAGTTAAATGTGCTGCTCTTTGCCAATGTGTGTGGGTGTCATTAAGCATTCTGCTAAACACCTGCCAAACCAGTGTGGTATTTTATGAAAAAATCCAAGACATCTTTCCCTGAATTTCTTGCGGGTAGGGCAACCTACTGAAATAAGTGTGCTGCCCTACATGCAGCACGCATAGATGTGAACCAAGGGTTGGTGCCGGTGTTTCGTCACATTCGGCGACCCATCACATTTTGCTACAGAAGCGACGTTCCGCTGAGAAATTTCACACTGCGCATGCGTAACTTGCCCATATGATTCATCAGATTAAGCGACCCGTCAGAATGTGTAACAGAAGTGACCTTTAGTCGCTGCCATCTTGCTACACCCCGCACAGCTGTACAGCAAGGAAACACTGAAAAGGGGGAAAGCGGAAATTTTGTTACACCCACTGCAGTTTTCCATTGTACACATAGGGAGTTTATGTAGTGAAATACAGTATTTAGAACTCCGTTTGACTGGTTAGATGTTGAATTTTAAAAGCAGCAAACTTCTGTCAGATCGGCAAACCTATGAGGTGAGCAGGCTTGCCGCTGCTTTTAAAATTGAACCTCCAACCAGTCAGACTGTGTTCCAAGTACTGTATTTCACTATATAAACTCACTTTACTGTTAAAAATAAGTATAAAATGCACAACTCCGGTGGGTGTAACAAGAAGTCTGCTTTCCCCTTCTCAGTGCATGCTTATTGTAGAGAAGGTATGTAGCAAGATGATGGCAGCGACGGAGCATCACCTCCGTTACACATTCCGACGGGTTGGGGAATCCGCCGTCGCACATGCACATTCCAGCGGGTAGCCAAATGTGATGGGTCGCCATATGTGACGAAACACTGGGAGCACATTTATTCCTGGGTGATGCATTTAACACGCTTCCTGGATGCCACATAGGCGGTATGCAGTTTTGAAAGAGTACATAATCACCACCACATACCCCAAAAAAAAAACGAAGAAATCAGAAAAGAATGTGCATGAGCTTTACTTTGTATTTAAACACATTTGTTTACAAATCAATAAATGTAATTGACACTCAACGGAATAAAAAAAATGTAAATTCCAATAGCGGAAATTAAAACACAATGCATTCATATGTACATGTGCACATAGACATTAGCTTGAATAAGAGCAGTCTGTACAGGAAGCTTTTACAAGAGTATTCAAAAAAGCTGCTTGAAGTTTGCAAAAAACTTTCCCAACACCCTTCATCCATGTTTGAAGTGACAGCGTTCACATTAAAAGCTGTGCTTGACCATCCACAAACCTACAGTAATCTAAAAATGGTGCTTTAAGGCAACTTTCACACTGATGCGCTTTACAGGTGCCACAGTGCTAAATATAGCGCCTGCAAATTGCCCCAAAGATGCTGCTTGCAGGACTTTCCAGAACATCCCGCAAGTGCCCTGCCCCAGTGTGAAAAGTCACACTGAATTGAAAGGGGAGGTTTTCAAACGCTAGAGGCGATTTCTATCGCTAAAGTGAAGTAAAGCCTAAGGCTACTTTCACACAGAGGCACTTTACAGGCGCTAGAGTGCTAAAAATAGCACCTCTCCTGTGTCTCCAGTTTGACAGCTTGCAGTACAGCAAATGAAAAAAAAAAAAGTCATGCAAGCAGCATCTTTACAGATGCGGTATACACCGCTCCTAAAGCGCCCCTGCCCATTGAAATAAACGCCTGATGCTTGCAAATGCTTACTGTACAAACCGCTCTTCCACAGTTTTGAGCTTGTGTGTACAAGGCCTAAGGCTACATTTACACTACTCAGATTTAGTATATAGTGTTAAAAAAATGTTAATTGCAGCTTCCATCCATGGGGGTTAATGGTAATGCATGTAAATACAATCTGCACTGCAATGGCACCTCATGAAAACCACAGGTGTTAATGTAGCCTCACGCTAGCCACACACAGTGGCATAATGCTTAAGCATTGTCAACAAGTGTTCCATCAAAAATGCAACCAAACAGATAAAAGCATTGTACCATTAACATTTTTTGTTGAGACCGTGAAAGTGGTTGAATTTGCCTGAAAATTGTGTGTTGTGTATTGCAAATATTAAAAACCATTTCCTGTTTTTATTTAGCACACATATTCTAAGTAACAGTTCAAATATAATCCACCCCAATTGCATCCAGCTGGTCACAAACACTCTGTTGGAGGATCTTGGCTCACCGACATTCAAGCACTACCAGGCAATCAGTAAATTTGCCTGGACAATCTGATGCCAGCAATCCCCCCCCAAGATCTTTTGCATCAGTCTAGACCACAACCAGCCACATGGGGGAGCGATCCAAGATTTTAGCGTATTTCATAAAAACGTACTTATATGCATGCTAAATAAAGAATGAATAACGGTTTTCAGTTTAGGTCTTTCTATATGGTCCATAAACATGATCAACGGCTAAAATCAAGGTAAAAAACGAACCAGCTGCACATTACTGGGCACAACCGTGTTAAAGTGGGCAAAAAAAAAAAAAATTATATTGCAGCATAGTAGTAGTGTTTGGATTTTTTTAATTCAACATACATTAGACATTTGTTTGCTGAAAATGCACTGACAAAAACGTAAAAAAATTAAAAAGGTTTCCCTTTAATTCCCTTTCATTAAAAGTGGAACATAAAAGTCTAATTAAAAAAACTGAGCAGGCAGATTCCTTATTGCAGAAGTGACAAGGAATCTCTCTTGTGCAATAAAATAACCTACCTGCTCACAGTCATCTTTAGAATGTACACCAGGCTGCGCATGCGTAGCTCAGTTTACATTGTGGCACAGATCCTCTGTGGTGGAATGACAAAACTTTTGCACATGTGCAGGAAGTGACATTCTGCATCAGCCAATGAAGGTGGCCACATTATGGCACCCAGAAGAACCAAGTAGAAGATGCCAGTGTGGGACCTTTGACTGTTGGAGAGGTAAACATAGGGGTTGATTTACCAAAGGCAAATCCACTTTGCACTACAAGTGCACTTGGAAGTGCAGTCGCTGTAGATCTGAAGGGAAAGTCTGAAATGAGTGGAACCTCTGCTGATTGTATCATCCAATCGTGTAAGAAAAAATGCAGTTTTTTTATTTTCCTCGCCTGTCCCCCTCAGAGCTATAGTGACTGCACTTCCAAGTGCACTTGCAGTGCAAAGTGGATTTGCCTTCAGTTAATAACCCCCATTGTGTACCTTAGCCTCGCTTCTGTTGCTTTTTGCAGTAAGCCACAAAAAAATAATAATAATCTGTTAAAAAAGTGAAGTGCAGGTAGAAAGCAAACTTATGACCCCGACATTCTATTTTTAGATGTCCCAAAGAAATGACTCAACTATGATTAGGCCGATGCTACATAAGTGGTCAAATCTTCCAGAATATCCTCTTTTTGTAAAGGATATAGGCAATCAGCACCCAGATGGAAGTTGCAACAAGGTTCTGGGTGAGGTGCTGAGCATGAGATTGACTGTCTTGCATCTTCCACTTGAAGGGGAAATAATTTTCAAATACTTCATGGCCAACATAAACAAGAATAGAGTTCATTCCTAAAAAAATAAATAAAAATAAAAAACACACACCACAGTAATAAATACATTGTAATCAAACTGCGCTGTGATAATGTGTGGCTTCTGGTAAAGTTTGATATACACAAATCTAGACTTAAAATACTGTGTAATGCATCATTTCACCAGTGAATATACCGTATATACTCGAGTATAAGCCGAGATTTTCAGCCCTTTTTTTAGGCTGAAAGTGCCCCCCTCGGCTTATACTCGATTCACCGCCGTCTGCCTACCCGATCAGGCATATCATGTAGACAGACGGTGGCCAGCGTGTCATAAAAATATACAGCGGCCATTCCAGTATTTAAAAGCCGCGCCTCCTCCTCGTCTGATAGGCAGAACACTCAATTTCCCAGCAGTCAGTTTTCAGCCTATCACGGACATCCCCTCATCCTCATACCTCAGACGAGGATGAGCGGATGTCCGTGATAGGCTGAAAACTGACTGCTGGGAAATTGAGTGTTCTGCCTATCACAGACGAAGAGGAGGCGCGGCTTTTGAATACTGGAATGACCGCCGTATGTTTTTATGACACGCTGATCGGTGGCTGCAGATGGACACACGGAGGCATGCACAGGACACAAAGGATGAAGATTAGCACAGGTAGGCTGCAATGGACACAGGAAGGTATACACAGGACACAGTGAGGTAGGCAGATCTGCACAGGACGCAGTGAGGCATGCACAGGACACAGTGAGGTAGGCAGATCTGCACAGGACGCAGTGAGGCATGCACAGGACACAGTGAGGTAGGCAGATCTGCACAGGACACAGGGAGGCATGCAATAGACACAGTGAGACATGCAGCTGCAGATGGGCATTGTTGACCCTCTTTGCCACTTACAGTAGCTGCTGCATTTCCCACCCCCGGCTTATACTCAAGTCAATAAGTTTTCCCAGTTTTTTGTGGTAAATTAGGGGCCTCGGCTTATATTCGGATCGACCTATACTCGAGTATATACGCTAACAAACATACTTTATTCACTTACATATTGTAAACACGTACAATTGCTCATCATTCAGAACCACAATTTAAAAGTTACTCTCAGACGCACTTTTACCCACCAAGTACAATACAGGATTGCTAGCCCTACATTGTATGTGATGGCGCCAAGGGATTACCCACAGACTGGAGCTTCAAGGAGAAGAGGACAGCAGCAGTTAAGTAAAGCAGTCTCTTGTACCCTCCAGACTTCAAGCGGCACTGAAGTCATTGTGCGCAGGCAGGCTCTTTATTTCATAAGTGACATGCAATATCTCTTCTGCAATAATATCTTTTTTTCTTCCCTCAAATAAACATCCCTGCAGTCTTTAGAATGTACGCTCGCTACCAATTGTGATCTCCCATAAGCCTTTATGTGGCTAAAAATGTACTGAATATAAAAATACTAAATATTTAATTATATGCAATATTAAAATAATTTTACATAAAAAAAACCACACTCTTGGCAATATAGCTTTTATAAAAATGCAAAACCCTTCTATATTATTGGCGGGGATACATTAAATAAAAATAAATAAATAGTAAACCCCATACAAGAATTGCTTCACAGGATGTCCCCCAGCCAGAAACCATTGCATCGGCTCTGGGCACAAGCTGTGGCGCACGCCTATAGTGGCCAAAAGGCGAATCGATGCAAGGCAACATCGTTTAGCCCAGCCGTGCCATTCTGCCACAGTAAAACTGCGGCGGCTGGTCGCCAAGCAGTCAAGTACATTTACTTCAAATATTACATATAAAATATTTTATTTTTGTATTGTTTTGCCACAAAGTCCTATTGGAGCTCATAAATTAGTATAAAATGTAGAAGGATGTTGGCAACCATAGACTCATACAAACCCAATATATATTTTTTAACGTTTTAGATATAGTAGAGAGGGATTAGAAAACCTGTCCGTTTTAATTGCAGTCCGTTTCCAATAGGACAAATAGAGAACATAACTTACTGCTTACGGTTAAAAGTAAAGAAAATCCCAGATTTTGGATTTACACCAGAGCAGTAATGGAGGGGAAATCTTCTAATGGGGAAGATTCATTTTGGTGACAACCCAGGATTTCTTCACATTTGTTTGGGCTATTGTACAGAAAGTGAAGGGTAGTATCCCCAATATGACAGATTTTGCCTCAAGTTCTACTGTAAAGAAAAGCTTTTATGGCTGGAGTTCAGTTTTAAACCTATTTGCTCCCTTACACAGTTCCACTCCCCACTTACCTGGATAAAAAAATGGGCCACCTTTCCAGTACTGTTTAACATCCACCAAGAAATAAATGATCATTAACAGGAAGAAAGCAAAGCAGCTGAGGGTTGTCACATAAGAGATAGACCTGTATAAATTAAGTTAAAAGGGTTAGAAAAAAAAAAAAAAGATTAAAAAAAATTGTGTGTGTGTATATATATATATATATATATATATATATATATATATATATATATATATACACACATACATATATATATATATATATATATATACACACACATGCATACATATATACACACACACACACACACACACACAGAAAAGAAAAAGAAAAATCATGGGAAAGCAAATGCATAAACACCAGTTAAATTCTACAGGTTTTTACAACCAGTAGATGCGTTGTTCAATGGGCATTACATTAAAATAACCAGAGTCCAACTGCTGGAAAGCAGTGAGCTTATAATATTAGAAAGAAAATAAAATACTTCTAATCTGCTCCCTGGTCATCTCTCACCTCGACTACTGCAACTCCCTCCTCATTGGCTTACCTCTAAATAGGCTATCCCCACTTCAGTCCATCATGAACGCTGCTGCCAGGCTCATCCACCTCACAAACCACTCAGCATCTGTTATACCCCTCTGCAAATCCCTCCATTGGCGGCCACTCAAACAACTAATTAAATAAAAATAAAAACGTACAAAGCCATCTACAACCTGGCCCCCAGCTACATCACTAACCTAGGTTTCAAAATACCAAGCTAATCGTTCTCTTCGCTCCTCGCAAGTCCTCCTGCTCTCTAACTCCCTTGTCACCTTATCCCAAGCTCACCTTCGGGACTTCTCCAGATCCTTGCCCAAACTCTGGAATGCTCTACTCCAATCTGTCTGACTTTCTCCTACTTTGTCCATTTTCAGACGATCCCTGAAAACTCATCTCTTCAGAGAAGACCATCTGGCCCCCACCTAACAACTGTTCATTTACTTCCTCCATCAGCACCCTCCCCTCATGTTATTATCTCTTGATCTTCCCTCTTCAATTGTAAGCTCTAAAAAAGGAGCCTGGCCCCCTGATTCCTACTGTATTAAAATTGTATTGAATTTGTACTGTCTACCCTCAAGTTGCTTCATAAACTGCTGGCGCTTTACAAATCCTGCAAAAATAATAAAAAACGCCTAGGTCATGTGTTGTGGACTAGGGATGGGCTTTATGTTTGGGTCGAACATGAGTTAGACTGAAAAAAAAAAAAAAAATAGTAGTTTTAATTGATTTTTTCCCTTTAGAAATGTCATTTTGCTGTCAGTCTGTTCTAATCACGGGAAACGTGCGCCCCTTTACAGGCATTCTATAGACAACCCCCCCCCCCCCCGTATGAAATTTAAAAGGATATTACACTTTTATTGTTTCACTTTAAGCATCATTAAAAAAAGGACTGCTCCCAAAAAAATGGCTGTTTTTAAAACTTTTTTTTGCATCGATACATGTCCCCTGGGGCAGGACCTGGGTCCCCAAACACTTTTTAAGATAATACCATGCATGTAAGCCTTTAAAAATGAGCACTTTTGATTTTTCATGTTCGTGTCCAATAAACGTTAACAGTGTTCGAACAAATTTTTTGCCTGTTCGCATGTTCTGCTGCAAACCGAATGGGGGGGGGCGTTCGGCCCATCACTACTGTGGATATATAAAGTCTACACAGCCCTGTTAAAATGTCAGGTTTCTGTGATGGGGGGGGGGGGCAAAAATAATTTCAAAACATTTTCCAACTTCAATGTGACCTATAAACTGCATCTGCGGATCAGATGAAAAATAGACAAATGGTCCGGTTTCATCCATTCCCCCCCCCCCCTCCCTTGGGAAAGCTGAGATATGATTGGTCCTTCTCAGCACAGTGTGCATACGGACTAGTCATCCGCTGGCTCAGCTGGGATCAATGGAGCGATCCCCGATGAGCAAGTGGGTGGCTGAATACGGACCCTCCCGGGATCCGCATGTGTGAAAGGGGCCTTACATGGTATATCTATAGGACGCAACTAAGAAAATGTCAGGAAAGACCTACTAGAACAACTGCATTTTATTTGGGTCAATCAGAGGCACTTTAAATGATGGCAGGTGTGTACTGACTCACTATTTACACGAGTTTGAATGCGATTGCTTAATTCTGAACACAGCTACATCCCCAGTTATAAAAAAATAAAAATAAAAAAAGTGTGCACACTTATGCAACCACATTTTTGTTTATTTTTACTTCGCTCCACATTAAAGATTTCAGTTTGTTTCGCAATTGAGTTGTACAGTTTATAGGTCACATTAAAAAGGTGGAAGAAAAGTTCTGAAATGATTTATTTGGTCTAATTTTTTTACATCACAGAAACCTGACAGGTTAACAGGGGTGTGTAGACTTTTTATAACCACTGTACCTAATACACCATGATGCACAACTATAAAGAAGCAACATTTGAGTTTGTCACTTTAAACTATTCCTCCCATGTTCTCTTTTTAGCCAACAATGAATTTCTTAATGTATTGGTTTCAGAACAAACTGGTCTGTATTAGCAGTAAAATCAATTTTTAACAAGTGTTTTTCCTTCAAGTGCATATTCTGTAAATGTGTCCTCTATTCTCATTTTGCTATATTCACTCCCCTGTTGGGATCTAGACATGTCTTTTTCACTCCTTTAGGGAATAGACTGAACTATGCAAAAATGAGGTGCATACTTTCTTTGTCCAACATTCACTCCATAGCATTGCTTTCTGCTTACCACAGATTTTTATTTACTGGAATAAAACCTTCATTTGTAGAACACTTTGTCAAAATTGCAGAAATAACTCCCTGAAATAAAAAGAAAAATCTTTAAAATCACTTTGCAGATATCAGTTTTTACTTTAATATGTGGCTTATTTCTATTGATCGATTAAAACAGGGGTCTCCAAACTGCGGCCCTTTGCTTGTCTTTATCTGGCCCTTAGGGCACTATTCCATCCACTGACACCAACAATGGGGCATCAAAAGGGCACAATTTATTCCTTGGTAACCAATGATCGGGCACAATTATTTCCATTGACACCAACGATGACCACTAGTCTTTCCACAAACACCAGAGATATGGAATTGTTTACTCCCACTAGACACCGACATTTTCTACTCCCAATGGCCCTAGTCCTACCCCCTAAAGTCTGAAGGACAGTAAACTGGCCCTTTTAGAACGTTTGGAGACCCCTGGAAGACAAAAATAAATAAATAAAATAAAAAGAAGAAGAAAACCCACAAATGAAATCCACTATAATGGCAAAGCAAAATAATTCCAAGAGGGTAAATGCCCTTTTTTTTTGGAAAATGTATTAGACGTGTAAATGACAATTTCCTTTTGAGAGATTACAGTACAGGAAATCACTTTAAAGATATGGCCAAAGCTTTTTTCACAATACGTATCTTGCGAGTCACAGGAGTAAATTTACTTTGTGACCTTGTGGCCAAGATTTGGCTGACAGCAGGCTATTGACTGCTATCAGCTCACAGGATTCTCTTTCAGCCACTCCCTGTCCACATGCACTCTATTGTTAGCTTAACATTTGCTTTAAAATAGTAACAGGAATGAACCACATCTACTCAATGTGTGTTGGTACACCACAAGGGCATGTGACTGGGTGACAACATAGGAGCATAATTGGGGAACAGTTGCAAACCCATAAGAGCCGGTTCACACAGGGGTGACTCCGATCCGACTTCAGGTTGCCCCTAGTGGCCTTAAGTCACGCTACATGTAAAAATCAATGTAAGTGAATGAGAGCCATCTTAATGCACACTACTGAAGTCACTCCGACTTCAGAAAAGGTTCCTGTACTACTTGTATCCGGCTCGTAGGCGACTGGTACCCATTGATTTCAATGTCTGATCTCTGTCTATACGGAGGCGACTCTCACAGAATTATCAGCTCTCAAGAGGGAACTTCATGTCAAATTTATTAAAATAATTTGGCGTGGGTTCCCCCTTAAGTCTGGTATGGATTTTTAGAGGAACCCCCTATGCCGAAAAACCAGCATGGGGGTCCCCCCCAGATCCATACCAGACCCTTATCTGAGCACGCTACCCGGCCGGCCAGGAAAGGGGATGGGGACGCGCGAGCGCGCCCCCCCCCCCCAGCCGTACCAGGCTGCGTGCCCTCAACATGGGGGGGCCGTGCGGCGCCCCCACCCCAAAGCACCTTGTCCCCATGTTGATGAGGACAAGGGCCTCTTCCTTCCCGACAACCCTGGCCGTTGGTAGTCGGGGTTTGCGGGCGGGGGGGCTTATCTGGATCCGTGAGCCCCTTTAATAAGGGGGCCCCGGATCCCGGCCCCCCACCCTATGTCAATGAGTATGGGGTACAATGTACCCCTACCCATTCACCTGTGAAAAAAACAAAACAAAAACAAACAAACAAACACACACACGGTTAAAATAGTTTATTGCACAGCTTCTTCCGTCTTCGGGGGTCTTCTCGCCAGACTCCTCAGCTATCTTCTGCTAGCTCTTTTACTAGCGGAGGAGCCAGGCTTTCTTCTTCGCCGTCGCCCTCTTCTTCCGACTTCGGGGGTCTTCTCCCCCTCTCCGGTTCTTCTTGCCGGGCCACCGCGCCATCTTCTAGCTCTTTTACAAGCGGTGGTCCGGTCTTCTGTCGCCGTCTTCTGTTCTTCTCTTTTGGAGATGTTGCCTCGTCGCTGTCTCCGGTCACTATGACAGGACACGCAGCATGCGGCGACTTCTATAGGGACATCACCGGATGATGTCCCCGCCCATTATGATGTCACAGTCCCAGAATCCTCAACATGGGAACAAGGTGCTTTGGGGTGGGGGTGCCGCGCGGCCCCCCCTTCCCCAAGGCACCCCCCCATGTTGAGGGCACGCGGCCTGGTACGGCTCAGGAAGGGGGGGGCGCTCGCTCGTCCCCACCCCCTTTCCTGGCCGACCGGGTAGCGTGCTCGGATAAGGGTCTGGTAAGGATCTGGGGGGGGAGGGACCCCCCACGCCGTTTTTTCGGCGTAGGGGGTTCCCCTTAAAATCCATACCAGACCTAAGGGCCTGGTATGCTCCTGGAGGGGGACCCCACGCCGTTTTTTTTTTATTTGGCGTGGAGTTCCCCCTTAAGAGCCTGGCCTGGGGCGACTTACAGTAATGTTGTAAGTTGCCCCAAGTCGTGTTGATAAGTCGTGTCCAAGTTGCCAAAAGTCGTGTTGCCCCTGTGTGAACCGGCTCTAACAGGAAGTCTTTAACAAACCTTCACGGCAGGGTCACCAGGTAAAATTTAAAACTAAAAAAAACAAAACAAAAAAAAAAAACAAAGTTCCAGCTTTTGATATACTTTAATGTAATGTTTTGGACACAGCAGGGAAAGGTTAAAATTCTGTCAGGTTTTTTTGCCATCTGTGTCCCTTTAGGCAGAAACTTCAAGAGATCCCAATTCATACAGATGTCATTACTACAAGTCTCCCCATGGGAAACTTTCCCCTTTATTCCCATTCTGGTGGCAGCAAAAAGGTTTTTCCCTTTACTTTTAGTTAGAATAATGGTCATCAAGACAAATAGAGCATTTTCCAATGGGGATACAGTCAGCCATAAAAACTTTACAGGGTTCGTAACTCTCTCCTATGCTATCCAAAAACGGGGTGAGGGGGGGGGGGGCACCACTGTGTAGTAATAGTCCATGACTAAATATGCTACCTTCAGGTGATTGGACACCATCAACAACTTTGCTGGGAAAATCCCCTGCATACACCCTAAAACCCCACCCACTTTGTGGGACTCCAAATTGGTAAGAAAGCAATAAGACAGAGGAATGGGGGGCAATGGCAAGTCAGCTGCCAAGGCTTGGAGAACCACCCAGTAAAAAAAAAAAACTTTAAAGGTGGTAGGAACAGAAAACCAAATGGCAACTTTGCAGACCTGCAAAACATAGATACTTGATGCTGAAAATCCCAATAAATACCAATCTGGTGGCGTTGGCCCAAACAGGAAAGAAGGGGGGCTTTTGAGGGCATACATTCTGGAAATGAGATGCCGAGCCACCTAGCTAAACTGGAAGAGAATCTGGATGACTGGAATCCATGCCCCTTCTATTTTGTGGAGCAGTCGAGGAAGAAAGTTAACTGTAGGGAAAGCATACACCAAACCGAACAAGATCTGAAGAATGACCATGGCATCCACTGGCAAGGCAAGGGGATCCCTGGATCTTGTCACAAACCTGTCCAGTATCTTGTTGAATCTGGGGGGGCTATGTCACCATCTGGCCCCATTTCTGACAAAGCATCTGATCTGGAAACTGCAAGTGAGCCCTAAGGCAATAACTAGTTGGATCTTGTTGAAGTAGTGAAAGAAATAAACGATTTATGTAGAAACTTGTCCAGGGAAGAGGAGATCACCCAAGAACATTAGCAAAAAAAAAAAAAAAAAACTGAAGTCCCACAGAGTAGGTGGGGTTATATGGAGTTGTACAGGGGGCATTCTCAGCCAAGCTTTTGCCAGTTTCCAACCACCTGGCCATAGTGGAATATAGCCTATGGTCTATAAAACTTCAGATCCTATGTCCTGTACAGTTAACCAGTTCCCGACCAGCGCACGCCGATGTACGTCGGCAGAATGGCATGGGCAGGCAAATGGGGCGTACCTGTACGTCCCTTTAAATTTGCCGCTCTGCCATTGCGAGTGGACTGCCGGCGGCGTGTTCGCGTGCCAGTCGGGACCCCAGTGAGTCCGGTCGCAGGTCCCGCGGACTTGATCACCGTGGGCATACCCGCGATTGTCTCACGGGGCTGTTGTAAACAGCATCACCCTGTTCTGCCTAGCAACTAATGACGCTGATCTCTGCTCCATGTGATTGGAGCAGAGATCAGTGTTCACTAAATGAAAGCCCAGTCCCCAACAGTTAGTAACACACCCCTAGGAACACTTAACCCCTACACTGCTACCCACTTGTTAACCCCTTCACTGCCAGTGTCATTTACACAGGAATCACTGCATTTATATAGCAGTGATTGCTGTATAAATGACAATGGTCCCAAAAATGTGTCAAAAATGTCCGATGTGTCCGCCATAATGTCGCAGTCACAATATAATTAAAAAAAAAAAAAAAAAAAAAAAAACGCTAATCGCCGCCATTACTAGTAAAAAAAAAAATAAAAAAATTTAGAAAAATGCCATAAAACTATCCCCCATTTTGTAAACGCTATAACTTTTGCGAAAAACCAATCATTATTCGCTTATTGCATATTTTTTTACCAAAAATATGTAGAAGAATACGCATCGGCCTAAACTGAGGGAAAAAAATGTTTTTTTTCTATATTTTTGGGGGATATTTATTATAACAAAAAGTAAAAAATAATGCATTTTTTTCAAAATTGTCGCAAAAAGTGGTCTGGTCTTAGGCCAGCAAAATGCTCCAGGGCTGAAGTGGTTAAGATAAAAGGTTTGGCTTTGGATACACCTCAACTTGTTAAAGCTTGGGATTTTGGGGATGCAGTTTACATCTACTTTAAATATAAATTAGAATTTTTTTTTTAAATATAAAGTAGATCTAAAGTCAAAACTTTCTTCTTATTTTGGTCAGTATGTAATGGTAAAACACCATCAGTTTTTTGCCATCTCGGTCCCTTTTCGAACAATTCCTTTTAAATATCTCCAATTACATAAATGCCCCTCTTAAACAGTTTTGGCTTTAGAGATACTGTAACTACCTCTTGTTTTAAAAGTCCCCAAAAAATGTACATTTATGGTATAAAAACTACTGTAAACAGTTATGAAAAACTTGCATCTTCTATGGGCTAACTGATTCAGCAATAACTGTCATTGAAGCAGATCTAAATGCCACTATACTTACCTTTGCTTCTATAGTCCAACGCCCACAAGGTCCCTCACCACTGCTGGCATCTGCTCCCTGGCTTCTTCCGAGTGCCGATCTTTGGCCGTTTTGATAGGCTGGCATGGGATGAAGCAATTCCTGCCCATGTGAAGCAGTGCAGTATTCCAGACATACAGTCACTATGCCAGAATGTATGTGCAGCTCAGTGTACATTCTACAGAAGACTGAGCAGGCAGATTGTTTTACAAAAAAATAAACCAAATGCTGCATGTTTTCTCTGCTATGAAGCATTCTTACTTTACAGCATGTATTCACAACTGCCTAAAACATTTGCAAAGTACTGGAATGTATTTATCTTAAAGTGGAACTAAAGCCTAATATTAAAAACCTGAGCAAACAGGCCCTTTCAAAAATATGTCATTTTAATGGTTTATTTTTAATTTACAAAGTGAGCGAACAGAAGATCCATCTAAATCAAATCAATATTTGGGTGGACTAACCTTTGGCAATCAATTCTACTTGCAAAGTCAAGGAATTTTTAGGATTAGAGTCAGGTGTATGATTAACCCATTCATACCAAGCAGGTGCTAATGATAATCAACTTCTTATGTAGGTTTAAACCCAGTCATTAACGGAAACAGAAACAGCTGTGTAGGAGGCTTAAAACTGGGTAAAGAAGAGCCAAACTCAGCTACTAAGGTGAGATTGTGAAAGACTGAATCAGGTCACAGGTTAAAGCATAGCAAGGCTGGGAACAGCAACAAGACACAAGGTAGTTCTTTTGCATCAGCAAGGTCTCTCCCCGGCAAAGATTTCAAAGCAGACTTGGGTTTCAAGATGTGTTGTACAAGCTCCTTTGAAGAAGCACAAACAAGCAATGTTGAGGACTGTAGACTTAGTGGTTGGCCAAGGAAACTTAATGCAGAAGATGAAAGACACAAGTTTACTTCCCTTAGACATCTGAAGAAGTCCAGCACTACCATCACCACAGAACTGGTGGAAACCACTGGGACTCAGGTACACCCATTTAATGTCCACAGAAGTCTGGCCGGAAGTGGAAACAAGGCTAAGTGACTCAAGTATGCCTGAAAATAAAGGAAGGAACTGGGGTGCAGAAAATGGCCAGCGGGTACTACAGGACTGAAAAGTCAAATATTTACTTGTAGCAGGAGGTTTTTTCTCCAACGGGCTTGAGAGTGGTACAATAAAGTGTCTGTAGAAACAGTGAAGCATGGTGGAAGTTCCTTGCAAGTCTGGAGCTGGAGATTTGGTCCTGATCAATGGTGTCCTCAGTGCTGAGAAATACAGGTGGAAATTTTATCCATCATGCCATACCATCAGGTAGGCGTGTGACTAACCCCAAATTTATTCTGCAGCAGGACAACCACCCCAAACATACAGCCAATATCATTGAGAACCATCTTCAGCGTACAGAAGAACAAGGAGTCCATCCCTTGTTCCAAACCAGATTTGGCCACCACAGAGCCTGGATTTCAACATCGAGTCTGTCTGGAATTATATGACGATATAGAAGGATTTGGAGGCAGCTAATTCCACAGAAGATCTATGGTTGGTTCCGCAAGAGGTTTGGAACCACCTAACTGCCGAGTTCCTTCAAAAACTGCGTGCAAGCGTACCTAGAACTGATTAGGTTTTGAAGGCAAAACGGAGGTCACACCAAATATTGATTAGAATTGGTCTTCTGTTAAATTTACACTTTAAATACAGCATTTATTCGCACCTACCTAAAACATTTGCACAGTACGATATTTATTTGACAAACAAGGCTTTTTTGTGATGTTTGTAATTTAATGTGCGCTTCCTAAAGTGCAGGTGCGGCTTTGCTTTTCTATATTGGAGTCTTGGCTGCAGGAGCCTGTACGGAGGTACTGCAAATTTGCACTACAGCATATGTAGGTTCGGTTGAGCGGCAGTAGTTTTTTGCCCCCTGGAAATTATCCTGGAGCAAGCATGCAGATGAGGTAAAAATTTAGACCAACTCCTGATCTCCATACCCTTTCCAGGTCAATGTCTTCCAAGTACTGAAACTATTGGATTAGCAGACTGCAGGTGTTTGTAAAAATAAATGTGTGCATCCACTGTAATATGTAGGATAGGTGAAATAAATTAAGTTACATACCATAACAACACTCCATGTGAAAAACCTCACCATGATCTGCTTATGTTGATTCTTGTAGAACACAAGCACTTTGCCAGCCTGTAATACAGGGTGAGGGATAAAAGAATATGGTGTTATAATGTTAAGGGATTGCTATGGTACATGTCAAAATATCATGAAGCAATCCGTTACAGCAGCAATAGATTGTTCTTTTGTGTGCAAAAAAACTTAAGCACACAAGCGCAAAGATGCAACATTTGCAGGTGAAAAATTACCTGAAGCCCAAGAAATGCAATCACAATGGAATTCAGTGTTCCCAATATTCCTTCTGGATCATAAGGCACCGTTGTTTTATAAATTACCTGCATATAAACCATACATAATAGCGATTATAAATGAACTTCTATAAACAAAAGATTACTACATTCTAGTTTCCTTTTTTACAAGATTGCATTATGACAGCATGTCACTGGAATTAAGGCACTGTAAGGTTTCGTCTATGCAATAGTTAAGGCTAACATGAAGTGACAAAAACTGCTGGTGGCACCACAGCACAGACACCCAAGTGCCTGCACATCGGGTTACTTTTACACATGAATTTCCTAAGCAAACATTGACTAAGCTTTCTGGGTAGAGAGCTTGGCCCCATCCCCACCTAAACATTACTGTTGGGCAAACAATGATGGACTTGCCTCACTGACCAATAGCGAGGATTAGGAGGAGAGAGTGGGAAGAGCCAGGACCTTGATACAGGAATTAAAGTTGCACTGTTCATATCCAAACACCCTGGTATTCAGGGCACTTGGGCCATTGAAGAGGAAACCTGACTTAATAACCAGGTATCTAAACTGCCTAATATGTAGTAGCAGCATGGGATTGCTTTAAATCGTGTTTGGTACTTTTTTTCTCTACTACAAATGTACTTAAAATTTGTTGGATGGCCTACTTAACATTTTTACATGCTACACTTTTCTCCTCCACTAGGTTTCAGTCTGTTGTGTTTTCTTTGATCCGTGAAGCATAAACTCACATTGGATGATGGATGCTGATAAATGTGATTTTCACCAAGAACTAATCGATCAATGTAGCCAGCTGCCCCTCCTGTACAGTTTGGATATTTTCCCATATCGCCAATACCTCCAGGTCCAAGATAACCCCTAAAAAAAAGAAAAAATGAGCACTGAAGTATGATGGCTGTCAGAGAGAACTTCAATAACTTTGGTTTAAAAGCAGAACTTATATATTTCTGTTTTGTCTGCTTCTGCCTCTAGTGCTTGACAGACAACGGTACTGTTTAAATTAGAACTATGGGCTAAAGAAAAAAATTCATTTTGGATAGCATAAAAAGGAAGGATATAACCCCTCAGATTTTAATTTTTCTTCGCCATATGTATCCCATTTGAGATTTTCCTTCACTTCCTATCCCAAAGGAGAGGAAATCCCTACAAATTAAGGAAATCCCTTGGGGACCCCCCCAGGTCACCGTAACCAATACTCCTAATGGAAAATTTCCCTTCTATTACTTTTCTGGGGACAACCCCAAAATTTAGAATTTTGTTTACTTTCAAATGGTAAAACAGGACAAAGGGTGTATCCCCTTAACGGGGACACAGACAGGAATATAAACCTGGACAGGGGGTTCTAATCCCTCTGTACACTATCAAAAAATAAATAGAGGTTTTGCCCTGATTTATACTTTAAACTATCCCATTTCTCTGCCCCACTGGGTGCCTCTGAAAGGCATGTAGGCGGCACACCCCAAAAACCACTTGGGCTACAGGAAGTGTCCGTTACCTATGTTTGGGCACACAACTTCTATTGAGCAAGCTTTATCTGGATTCAGAGTTGGCTAAAGAGCTTGCTTAATCCTTGTGCCTCAAATGAAAAATTTGAGGCAAGAGAAGGCTTAATGAGCTACATAGTTGAATTCAGGAATTGTCTCCTCTCCAGGGGCCCCTCCCGATTTCTAACTGGAAAGTTCAAAATAATCAGTTTATTCATCCATTCAGCCACAATGCTCTGCAATTTTTTTTTGTGTTCCAGTGAAATCTATACAAGCATTCTATCTTATAAAAGCAAAAAACCCCAAGCAATTCAATCAAATCATGAATGAAGACAGTCAAAACAGTCAGTAGATCCTGAGATTTAGCTTAAATTATATGCTTACTACCCCCTCCTTCAGTCTCCTCATGTATCACTAATTTACTAACAGACATATCAATCTGCATGTCACGCCACTTCCTCATAATCTATGCAAAACCATGCTCATAATTTTTCCTCCCCCACGTGCCTCTTCCCCTGATTTCTCAGTCAAGATCAATAGCACTATTATCGACCCGTCCCCGTATGACAAGATTCTAGGTGTAATCCTGGACTCTGAACTATCCTTTCAGCCCCATATCCGATCACTGTCCAAATCTTGCTGCCTCAACATCTCCAAAATACACCCGATACACCCCTTCCTAACCAATGACACCACAAAACTCCTAATTCACGCCGTCATCTCCTGCCTCGACTACTGCAACTCCCTCCTCACGGGATTACCTTTACATAGGCTATTCCCCCTCCAATTTATCATGAATGCTGCTGCAAGTCTCATCGACCTTACTAACCATTCCGTGTCAATCCCTCCACTGGCTTCCACTTACCCAACAATTTAAATTCAAAATACCAACAACAACTTACAAAGCCATCCACAACACAGCCCCCAGCTACATCACTAACTTAGTCACAACATACCAACCTACTCGTTCTTTTTAAGACCTCCTGCTCTCTAGCACCCTCGTCACCTCCTCCCATGCTCACCTCCAGGACTTTTCCTGAGCCTTTCCTATCCTATGGCACTCCCTATCCCAATCTGACCATCTCTGTGCTTTTAGACGATCCCCAAAAACCCTCTTCAGAGAAGCCTATTCTGTCCCTAACTGCACTTTTATTTTCTACATCATATCATCCCCCACAGTTATTACCTTTTGTAACACTTGGCCAGCCCTCCCTCCTAGATTGTAAACACTAACGAGCATGGCTCTCAGATTCCTCCTGTAATGAATTGTATTGTAACTGTACTGTCTGTACTGTCTGCCCTTATTAAGTTAAGCCCTTGGCACCTATGGGTAAAACAAATCTTAATGCCCAAGCTTAATTATGAAAATATTGATATGGGTTAGTAAAACCGTACATATCACTACATTGTGCATCCAGGTGGCTTATATCTTTTTTTTCCCCAGGCCAAATTCAGCTTTGATTTGGTGGTAAATGGTAATGGATTTTTTTGTTTTTTTTAATCAAAAGGGAAAATTGTCACGAAAAATGGTAAAAAAATAAAATAAAAATGTATATATATATATATATATATATATATATATATATATATATATATATATATATATATATATATATATATATATATATATATATATTGTGTACATTTCTCACTACCATAACCTACCACCAAAGAACAACCTAAAACAAAATTTCTCCCGCTCCTGAATATTGCAGCGATACCATGTGTATGCCAATTGTATGTACCGTAGTACAGCCCAGTGCAATTTGCCTTTTCTTATCCTACCTAAAAAAAAAAAAAAAAAAAAAAAAAACACACAGAAAAAAAAAGGGAGAAAAATACTGTCCCGACATTGACCCAAACACTAACCCTGGCATTGACCTAGGCATTTTTTTTCTACACGTTTCCCCCCCCCCCCCCCCCGATCTCTACAAGGTCAGGGGAAGCTACAATTCATCTTTCTCATTCATTCACTGAGACAGAAAAGCCCAGAGCAGTGGGGCTGGAGTGTTTGTGTTACGTCGGGGCCAAGGGGTTAAGCTTGCATTCCTGTTGGCCCTTGAACCTTGTTGACCAAGAAGCAGAGTTAGAAGGAAGGAAAAAAGAAAAAAGAAAAAAAAAAAGGCAAGATTTGCACACAAAACTTCACCTGCCTCTGGATCTGATCATGTAAATGGGTGGTACAATAACCTCAGCTAGGACAATTTCCCCATATACTATTGCCCAAGTACATAACAAGTTTACTTTAATATAAAACAAAAAACACATTTTACGGAACATGTATGGAAGCAGGAGCGGAGGACAGGAAACGGATGACCACCTTTGTGTAGCCTTTGTTGGTAGAAACCGAATTTAAAAGGAAAAGTGTAGTATGTCATTATTACTTACAAGGGGCATTCAGGAACAGGTAGCAAGAATGTCAAGCAAAGCCAAGCAGCTTCCAAAGCCAAAATTATAAGCCACTGCGGCCAGAATAAAACCACGTCTTGGAAAAGAAAACAGGTCCGATTCTGGAAAACAAAATGCATCAATATACAAGAACTGGGATTAAAGAAATACCTCAAATGTTTATAGCAGAATAATGAATTACATAGTCTATTGGTCTAGGCATCCCTATTGACACACTCTACCAATGGCTTCCATGAAGCCATCCAGTCATTGTAAGCCAGATCATTTGTCTTCGCTGTATCACACAAATAAAAGCTAGCTATACGTGCAAAGATTTCGCTCAGCCCCCAGGCTAGACAGTGTGGATGAAGAAGTCTAGCCTTTTGGCTAGATTTCAGCAGCTGGTGGGACCCGTGGCTGTTGTACTTCTGTGCAGTGGCTGCATCTGTTTGAATGCAGCTGTAAATTTACAACTTAACTCTGGATTAAAAAAAAATAAAAAAACAAGCTCAAGTCCATCAACCTTTGTAAAGCCAGGGATGCCGATAGCCCACTTACAGCTTGAATTCTGTCAGGAATTTGCCAATGTTTAAGCAGTGTATAGCCAGCTTAAATCATTTTAGCGGAATATGGCATGGAGGTGTAGACACATGGACAGATAAGAAATATAAAATATATTACCAATATCTCCACCATCTACCCAAAAAATACAAGAACTATAAAGTGTCTGCTAAAAATAGCAGAGCTTTAGACCCCTTTCACACTGAGGCGCTTTACAGGCATTATGGCGCTAAAAATAGCGCCTCTCCTTTCACTCCAATGTGAAAGCCTGAGTGCTTTCACACTGGAGTGGTGCACTGGCAGGACACTCAAAAAAAATAAATCATGCAAGCAGCATCTTTGAGGCACTGTAGAAGCAGTGTATACACCGCTCTTAAAGCGCCCCTGCCCATTGAAACCAAATGGGCAGTGCCGCGGGAGCGCCACTTTTAACCCCTTTTCGGCCATTAGCACCGCTAGCAGCAGAAAAGCGCAGCTAAAAATAGCAGCGCTTTACCACCAACTGGGCGCTGCCAGTGTGAAAGTGCCCTTAATCTGTCGCACTAGTCGCAAATAGCAAGTGTGGCTCCCATAATAAAAACAAAGATAAATGTGCCATGTGAATAAACACTAAAGACCATTCTATATGTTACCTGAGGAAGAGCATCTGGTAGCGGCTTAGTAAACAGCAACTCCAAAACTGAAACCACCAAATAGGTTAAGCTAATGCGCTGAAGAACACCCATAATCCGAAAATCACTCCATGTCACTATAAACAGAAAGAAATTAATTACATATTTTTTGTGTTCTATACCATGAACATTTTGTGACTGATGCATTTGATAGAACTGATGCTTCCGACAGTTCCAATATACTTGATATGCAGGAACCTATTTTATACTAAAAAGAAAAATAAAGGGAGAAACAACTTACATGGACCACGGCAGTAATTCTCATTTATCACAAATAATCCAATGAGGAAAAGCTGAATACTTCTCCAAAGAACTTTCCAAAACAGCTTCCATCTGGAGTTCCCTTTTCGCAGCATTGAATTTAAGGACAGATGGATGGATGTTCCCATGATAAACACAAACCTAAAAAACATTCATCCATTAACAGGTGTATTCATTTGTGGCTGTAACAAAACATTATGACCCCAACCTGCCCTTTGAGTCTTGCATCCAGGCATTTTTTTTTCTAGATCTGCTTTTTACATATCTTTTGCAGACACTAAATCAATAAATTTTGACTTAAAGTGATACTGCAATTTAAAAATAACAAACATGTCATACTTGCCTGCTCTGTGTAATTGTTTTGCACAGAGCAGCCCAGATCCTCCTCTCGGGTCCCTTGCCGACACTCCTGGCCCCTCCCTCCTGCTGAGTGCCCCCACAGCAAACAGCTTGTTATGGGGACACCCGAGCCAGGCCGCTGCTCTGTGTGTCCATTCAGACATTGAGCTGCAGTGCGGCCCCCACCCCTTCTCCTCGGCTCACTGACAGCAGCGGGAGCCGATGGCGCCTGCTGTGTGTGTCAGCCAATGAGGGAAATTCCTGGACAGCAGAGTCTTGCAGGCATCATGGGATTGAGATGGGGCTCAGGTGAGCATTAGAGGGACTGCTGCACACCGTTTTTTTTTTTTATCTTAATACATAGAATGAAGCTGGAAATGATGCTCACCATGGAAAGACAAGGTCTGCTAGTGTCAATCCTGAAAAAAAATAAAAAATATTTTATACCATGCCTGGAAGTGACATCCAAAGAGTTTACACACACACACATTAAAGTGCAACTCTGAGCTGCCTTATAGTCAGCAATCTTTACTTTACATTCTTTACAATCCCTTACATGTGTACATGTTAAGTGATGTCCAGGTTCAACCCACAAAATAAAAATCAAATACAAATTTAAAGGTTAAACAATTTGTTCATTATGAAACAGATTAATCATATTAAAAGTTAAATTACAAACCCTATTACAAAAAAAAAGGTACAATATGCTTTAGGGTCTACTCAGGGCTGCTATTGCTCTATGCACAATGGAGCAATAACCTTTTGTAAAAGCTCTACTTCTCCTTGAGCAACGTTATTTTAGTACATACGAAGGCCGACCAGACAAAGGCCGGCCAGACGGAGCGATTTTCTTTCCTGCAACCACTCGATTCAACATTCATTATTGGGGGAAACAGTCCCACAGAGCCATGGTGTTCTCTCAGTGGGGATAACATGTGGTGGCTGCAGTAGTTTAATTTTTTTTAGGGTCTCCCCCTTCCTCCTCCCCCCCTTTATTTTCACCTGGTGATCCAGCCAGTAACACTTGCTGTCTTAGGGTATCTGCATCAAATCAATAATAAAGCCAACACCTTTAGACAGCAGCATTGTCAGTCTGGGGAGAGTGTAAGGTTAGACTAGCAGATTTAGATTTAAACTTGACTAGATGCTGAACTCCCGCTAATACTTTATAAGCAGTGACATCAAACAGGGTTTTTTTTTTTACTCCATTAAGCTTCTTTATCTCCTGAATGAATGAAATCCCTGACAGTGGTGAGAGGAAGGAGTGATGTTACCTGAATGATTAACCCCTTTGTAGACATCCCAAGACACGAGTCGCGGGAGTCTCCTGCATTTGGTTGCGGGCTCCCGGACACCAGCGAGCGTCGGGGCAAACTCCCAGCTGGGCCTGTCACTCAGCCACCGGCAGAAGACAGACTTGCCAAAATGGAGTATGGCCGCGGCAGCCGCTCTGTTGTCCATCTGTGGCCAGGGGAGGGGGCAGGACAGAGCCAGGAATGCTCTGCTGGTAGGCACTGAGGAGGCGGCATTTCATTAATCTCCCTGAAATGAGTTTTTGTAGGTTGTGATGTCTGCCTTGGGGGAAAGCAACGACTGAGTCCTCTAGCAGGGAGGCAATCCTGTCTGGTGGAGGCTTATTGCTGAACAAGAGAGCACTTTTTGAAGAGCATTTTATAAATCACAATAATTTTGTTTGCACAGAGCGGCTTTTTTAGATAGTATTGAAACAAGATAAGACAATGCTATTCATTAATGGACTCCCCCCTTTAAAGCTGGGTTCACACTGTGCCTGTTCACCGTTTCAAGTTCGATTTTGGTCCAAACATTTTTGACTGAATTCAGACCTAAAATGGACCAGAAGATGCACAAGACTCCTCTGCAATTCGCTCCGCAAACATTCTGGAGCTGTGTGAACCCGTTCCATTGAGAGCAGGTCAGTCTCCTGACATGCAATTCGGATGCGGGGAAAGCCGCATGCAATTCGCAATAGTGTGAACCCAGCTTCAAGCTGTTCTATATGGGACATTATAATTTTAACATTTAGTAATTAAGTATTTGGTATAAGCGCTATTATTAAGGCCCTTAGTAGTCCGTCTTTAATATTTAAAACAGATCAAAGAATATAACTACTATGCACAAAAGCTTCAAAACTGCTCCAATTTTCAATTTCCATAAATAAGTTTGTATGACAAAAAAAATAAATAAAAAAAAATAAATGCTGGCAACATTACCATTCCAACTCTGGTGTTTGAAGAACCAATACCCTCCTCCGCCAAAATTCACAAATACCATTATTATAAGAGCAAGTCTAAAATAGATATTAAAAAAAAAACAAAAAAAAAAAAACACATAGAATTTGTAAGCTTGTTTTTTCTTTCAAAGCCGTAAAAAGTGTCTTAGGTCTGCCTCTCTCATCTGGGGTTTACCCTCAAAAAGGTTGCTATGGAAGAGCATTCCTTCCACCAACCGCATAAGAAGGCCCTTTCTTCAGTGACTACCAATGTAATGTAAGGCGGATTTTCTCCCACTAACAATTAATTTAGGGAGCCCTTCTCCACTGACAACCAAGAAGCATTTCACTGACCACTGGTGTTTTCTTATTGTTCATTTTAAAATAGTTATTGGTGAAAATTAATGGTCTATAAAATAGGAGTCAAATGTACAAAGTATTTCACATGTATGCCTTTATTCATTCTTATATTTCAAGCTAATGTAGCATGAGCTGAAGCTATAGTAATTACCCTCTGCAATAAATTAAGCATCACTACCACGACAACTACCAGTCACATGCAGAGTTCTAAAAAGCACCTAGATCTCAGTGCTTAAAATTTGATACATATTGTAATGCTCCCAAGAATCCACCCACCCCAATAATAAAAATAATAATAAAACTACAGTATAAGACATATCAAAACACCAAATAGTTACCCTCTAAAGGTATCCAACGATCGCAGCCGCTGCGGCACAGCGGTCCACGTAACCAGATGGGCATCTTGGTTACAGAGATCAGCCCTGCTTGGAGATCCCAGCTCCTTTGGAAACAAATAAAGGTTTTTCTTTCCAAGTAATTAGTCCCAGTCCAGTGTCTAGAAGCTAGTTTACCTGACCTAGAGAACTGGGCATTAAAATATATCTCTATACACACACACACACACACACACACACACACACACACACAAAAAAGTATTTAGTCAGCCGCCAATTGTGCAAGTTCTCCCACTTAAAAAGATGAGAGGCCTGCAATTATCATAGGTATACCTCAACTATGAGAGACAAAAACGTGGAAAAAAAAATCCAAACAATCACATTGTCTGATTTTTGACAGAATTTATTTACAAATTATAGTGGAAAATAAGTATTTGGTCACCTACAAACAAGCAAGATTTCTGGCTCTCACAGACCTGCATCTTCTTCTTTAAGAGGCTCCTCTGTTCCTCTGTCCTCCACTCACCTGTATTAATGGCACCTGTTTGAACTGGTTATCAGTAAAAAAGACACCTGTCCACAGCCTCAAACAGTCACACTCCAAACTCCACTATGGTGAAGACCAAAGAGCTGTCGAAGGACACCAGAAACATAATTGTAGACCTGCACCAGGCTCGCAAGACTGAATCTGCAATAGGCAAGCAGCTGGGTGTGAAGAAATCAACTGCTGGAGCAATAAATTAGAAAACGCAAGAGATACAAGACCACTGATAATCTCCCTCGATCTGGGGCTCCATGCAAGATCTCACCCCATGGGGTCAAAATGATCACAAGAACGGTGAGCAAAAATCCCAGAACCACATGGGGTGACCCGCAGAGAGGTGGGACCAAAAGTAAAAAAAGGCTACCATCTGTAACACTACGCCGCCAGGAACTCAGATCCTGCAGTGCCAGACGTGTCCCCCTGCTTAAGCCAGTACATATCCGGGCCCGTCTGAGGTTTGCTAGAGAGCATTTGGATGATCCAGAAGAGGATTGGGAGAATGTCATATGGTCAGATGAAACCAAAGTAGAACCACAACTCGTCGTATTTGAAGGAGAGAGAAAGCTGAGTCGCAACCAAAGAACACCATATCTACTGTGAAGCATGGGGATGGCAACATCATGCTTTGGGGCTATTTCTCTGCCAAGGGAACCGGACGACTGATCCATGTACCATGAGATTTTAAGTGCAAACCTCCTCCCATCAGCAAGGGTATTGAAGATGAAACGTGGCTGAGTCTTTCAGCATGACAATGATCCCAAACACACCACCCAGGCAACGAAGAAGTGGCCTTCGTAAGAAGCATTTCAAGGTCCTGGAGTTGCCTAGAAGGGTCTCCAGATCTCAACCCCATAGTAAACCTTTGGCGAGAGTTGAAAGTCCGTGTTTCCCAGCGACAGCCCCAATATAAATCACTGCTTTAGAGGAGATCTGCATGGAGGAATGGGCCAAAATACCAGCAACAGTGTGTGACAACCTTGTGAAGACTTACAGAAAATGTTTAACCTCTGTCATTGCCAACAAAGGATATATATCAAAGTATTGAGATGAACTTTTGATATTGACCAAATACATATTTTCCACCATAATTTGCAAATAAATGCTTTAAAAAAAAAAAAAATCAGACAATGTGATTATCTGGATTTCTTTTCCACATTTTGTCTCGCATAGTTGAGATATACCTATGATGACAATTACAGGCCTCATCCTTTTAAGTGGGAGAACTTGCACAATGGTTGGCTGACTAAATACTTTTTTTCCCCCAGTGTAATATAATATATATATATCCCTCCCAAGTTTATTCTTTAAGAACTCATGCAATCCTGTAGGTAAACTCACGTGCAACATCTCCAACAACAGCATAAATGCACTGAAGCAAAGAAATTGTCACTTATAACTTTAGTCAGTGAAGACCCTAAATTAAACAAGTTATGTGTGGGGGAAAAAAAATTAGATAGATAATCTCTCTATATATCCATCTTGTCCTGTGTGTGCAGTTAAGGTGCACAATGCAGACAAGTTGAAGGTGAACAAAACCATTTCAAATCACAGGGAAAGATGAGGAACAGGAAATTAGGCTGGATAGATATAAAGAAATTAAGAATCTTTACTTGATAACAATTGTGTGAATATTATGGTAATTTTTAAATAACTATGTGAAAAGAAAATTCCGGTTTACTTATTTCATCTAGACATGAATGGATATTTAGAATGCACAGGAATTAGCTTTTTAAATGTTTGGATAATTACACAAATAGTGTGAACATATTGATTGCAAAGACTCAATTTTAATTAGGAGAAAACACGCTAGTGTGAATGAGGCCTATGTCTTCTGTTGTGTTGCCATGTACAACAATGGAAATCTCACTCTATTCAAAAGGTGTACTGTAGCTGCTTCTTTTGGTGCAGCATAATGAGTTGTTGGCCCCACAGACTGTAAAATTCATGTACATTTATCTTTAGATGGATTTCTCCAGAAAAAAAAAAAATAAATACGCACACACACACACACACACACATTTATATATATATATATATATATATATATTATATATATATATATATATATATATATATATATATATATTTTTTTTTAAAACACACAATGCATCAAAAAAAGTGCTACAAAACACATGGTTATACTGCAGCACTAGTGTGAACCAAGGCTAAATCATCCTCAAAATATACTATATAAAACTATTCTGTATGGATTCCCGGTTCCTTCTTTCGGGAGCTAGACCATTGTGTTAGCACCTTTATATGGGGCGGCTCCCTTCCTCGCCTGGCGAAGTCTACTTTACGTCTTTCCTGGTATTTTACTGGCCTCCGTCCACTGGTGGTTTGCCTGCTCTCAGACCAATGTGGCTGTATGCTTGGAGGCTGCCCTTCTGGGTTCTCTTAATGAGCTTGGTAACCTGGTATATAGGGGCCTCAAGGCTTATGTTGCCCTCCTGCATCCGACTAGGATGACTCTAGGGTGTGGATAGCTGCTAGGAGGCGGTTTCATAAATCAGGCCATTGGTCACCCTTTCAGCTGCTATGCGGTAACCCCACTCCACCACACTTCCGGTCTATCCCTGCCCCCCCCCCCCCCCAATTATGGGAAAATACAGCATAGCGCTAAGGAACATTATGCCGGCAAGTGTATTACTTTAAAGATATTTCAATTAAATTCAGATTACCTAGATGGATGGATTTTCGTTATCTCCAGGTGCGGCATGCTGGCCTGACCCAGTTCCAGCAATCTGTTACTCTGGCCATGGACCCCATTGAGGAGTTTTTGGGGAAGGAGTCCTTGACGAAGTCTCTCTATGCCCTCTATTTGGTGCTACCCAGTCTTGACTCCCCTAAAATGGAGAGGCTTTGGAAAGAGGATTCCCCCCCCCAGGACAGTTTTAAGCTGGTCATCACCTCCAGACATAAACTGATACAAACTAAAATCCGGCATAGAATCTACTGCACTTCCCAGTGATATAACAGAATCTACCCTCAGAGACCCAGTTTGTGGACAGTGTCATTCAGATACTGGCACATACTTCGATATGTTCTTAACAGTCCCAGGGAAGCGCAGTTTTGGGCACATGTTTTTGAAGTAATTAATGGCCGTCTTCAGCTATCCCTGGTCATGTCACCCAAACTAGCACCATTGGACATACAGGGAATGGATGAGAGGCCTTGATGTGCCAAGCTTTTGATTTTAGTTTATGTACTATGCTAGTGGTCATCAACCCTGTCCTCAGAGCCCATTAACAGGCCAGGTTTTAAGTATTGCCTTGGGGAGATGCAGACTAGAATACGGCAATCACTGAGCAGCAAATGATACCACCTGTGATGCATTTCAGTTATCTTGCAAACCTGGCCTGTTAGTGGGCCCTGAGGAGAGGGGTTGATGACCACTGTACTATGCAAAGAAAGCTATACTGGTATATTGTCCGCATAGTCTGTGTGACCACGTCTCTCTATGTAACCCAATTACCTACTCAACATTTATTGTGTACCGTTCTGTCACATTATGCTTATGTCTATACCATGCCAATGTTCTCAAACTATTATTCAGACCGTGAAATATACCACACACATCTCAAATAGTCTTCACCATGTCTAGATGACTAAATGCACTGAGTTGATGCCATGCGATTGGCCGATTAGCAATTTGTGTTACCAAGCAATTGAATACATGTACCTAATAAAAGTTGCCGGTGAGTACATATATTTTCTGCTCAAATCTGCCTTTTCAAGAACTTTGAAAATTTTTTTTTTTATGCGCCTGGAATTCTGAAAAAGCACTTTTAAAGTCCAAGTATTCTTTAGGTATAAATAGAACTTCGAAAACATAGTAGCATAATTGTCCCTAGTTGAAAAGTACATAAAGAGTGATGCAGTAAAAAAAAATAAAAAAAATAAAATAAAAAGGGTTTTCTTACAGAATTAATGAGTCGGTCCGTTTCAGTAGGATTGATCTGTTGGCATAACCAATTCTGGACAGGGCTCCGCCTACAAAAAGCAGGAAAATAAATAAAATAAAAATAGAGGGAGGCGAACAAGCAGGAACTAAATTAAACGTGCACAAATTTTTATCTTCAAAAAGAATCCTGGATTTCAGGAGTTTGAAACTCCTGGTGCATTTTATGACTAATCCTTCAACATTTAAAACAAGTGCTGCAATCTGTAATTGACTATTTGCTAACCTAAAAGATGAATATAAAAAAATAAAAATTCTAATAAATATTATATTATAAAAGCTCCTTCTGGGTAGCCAAGATCTCCACTGCACCAGTACCACCACCATCGAGTACCACCCACATGCACACCCATCAGGTCAGTATGTATAACCACTTTAGCCCCGGACCAATTTTCAGCCTAAGGACCAGAGGTCCTTTTACAATTTTGCACTGCACTGCTTTAACTGGTAATTGCGCGGTCATGCAATGTTGTACCCAAACGAAATGTACGTCCTTTTCTTCCCACAAATAGAGCTTTCTTTTGATGGTATTTGATTGCCTCTGCGATTTTTATTTTTTGCGATATAAATGGAAAAAGACCGAAAATTGAGAAAAAATGATATTTTCTACATTTTGTTATAAGAAAAAAAATCGAATAAACTAAAATTTTAGTCATACATTTAGGGCAAAATTTATTTAGCCACATGTCTTTAGTAAAAAAAAAAAAAAATGTCAATAAGCGTATATTTATTGGTTTGCGCAAAAGTTATAGCGTCTACAAACTAGAGTACATTTTCTGGAATTTACACAGCTTTTAATTTATGACTGCCTATCTCATTTCTTGAGGTGCTAAAATGGCAGGGCAGTACAAACCCCCCCCAAATGACCCCATTTTGGAAAGTAGACACCCCAAGGAAATTGCCGAAGGGCATGTTGAGCCCATTGAATATTTTTTTTTTGTCCCAAGTGATTGAATAATGACACCAAAAAAAAAAAAAAAAAAAAGTTTAGAAAAAGTTGTCACTAAATGATATACCGTATATACTCGAGTATAGGCCGACCCGAGTATAAGCCGAGGCCCCCAATTTACCCCCAAAAAACTGGGAAACCTATTGACTCGTGTATAAGCCGAGGGTGAGATATGCCTGTCCATCCCTGTGTGTGTGTCCATCCATCCATCCATCCCTGTGTGTGTATGTGTCCATCCATCCCTGTGTGTGTGTGTGTGTCCATCCATCCATCCATCCCTGTGTGTGTGTCCATCCATCCATCCATCCCTGTGTGTGTGTGTGTCCATCCATCCATCCATCCATCCCTGTGTGTGTGTGTGTGTGTGTGTGTGTGTGTGTGTGTGTGTGTGTGTGTGTGGCCTTGTGTGTCCAGCCTACCTGTGTCCCGAGCCTCCGTCCGGTCCCGAGCCTCCGTCCGGTCCCGTCCCGTCCCGAGCCTCCGTCCGGTCCCGTCCCGTCCCGAGCCTCCGTCCGGTCCCGTCCCGTCCCGAGACTCCGTCCGGTCCCGTCCCGTCCCGAGCCGAGCCTCCGTCCGGTCCCGTCCCAGGATCACCGCTCTTCGTCGGCGCCCATTCCCCTGTTCAAATGCCGCGTCTCCCTGTCTGTGATAGGCGGAACACAATTTCCCAGCAGCCTGTATTCCGCCTATCACGGACATCGTCTCATCCTCGTCCGTAGTACGAGGATGAGACGATGTCCGTGATAGGCGGAACACAGACTGCTGGGAAATTCAGTGTTCCGCCTATCACAGGCGAAGGCGGAGCCGGAGGCGCGGCTTTTGAATTATAGAATGGCCGCTGTCTGTCTGCTCGACACGCTGATCGAGCAGGCAGACAGCGATGACTCGAGTATAAGCCGAGGGGGGCACTTTCAGCCTCAAAAAAGAGGCTGAAAATCTCGGCTTATACTCGAGTATATACGGTATTGCTCACACATGCCATAGTTATATGTGGAATTGCACCCCAAAATATATTCTGCTGCTTCTCCTGAGTACGGGGATATCACATATGTGGGACTTTTTGGGAGTCTAGCTGCGTACGGCACCCCGAAAACCAATCACTGCCTTCAGGGTTTCTAAGGGTGCAAATTTTTGATTTCACTTCTCACTACCTATCACAGTTTCTAAGGCCATAAAATGCCAAAATAGCACAAAACCCCCCCAAATGACCCCATTTTGGAAAGTAGACACCCCAAGCTATTTACTGAGAGGCATGTTGAGTCCATGAAATATTTTATATTTTGCCACAAGTTGCAGGAATATTACAATTTTTTTTTTTTTTGCACAAAGTTGTCACTAAATGATATATTGCTCACACATGCTATGGGCATAAGTGAAATTATACCCCAAAATAAATTCTGCTGCTTCTCCCGAGTACGGGGATACCACATATGGGGGACTTTTTGGGAGCCTAGCCACGTACGGGACCCCGAAAACCAAGCACTGCCTTCCGGATTTAAATATAAAACGCTACCAAGCGATCGCAGGGATCAGGCCTGACTCTGCGATCGCTGTAGTTATGTGTTTAGTGTTTTGTAAGTGACAGTGATCGATCGATACTGCACTTGGGTGGGCTGGGCGGAGGGGCAAAACGCAGGTGCTAGCAGGTATCTAGGCTGATCCCGCTAACGATGCGTTTTTTTGGAACCCTAAACTGCTGGGGACGCTAGTATAGATCTGATCAGATATTGATCTGTTCAGATTCTATACCACTACGGGAGGTGTATGCTTTGCGCGTGGGTGTTAGCGGTACTGGCACTAACCTAGCGCTGCCTGGGGCGACGCAGACCCTGACCCTAAAACCTAATTGATATCACCCGCCGGGTGATCAGGGGGATAAACCTTTATTGGGTAATAAATGGTGGGTGCCCTGATGCTATAAAAAGCAAACTAACTAACCAGAGTCACCCGTAACACTTATACGGTGATCACTGGTGAAAGGGTTAACTAGGGGCAATCAGGGGGTTAAAACCATTATTGGGTAGTATATCGGGGTACCTAGCGCTATAAAAACCTGGCGGTGAACCTAAAAAAAATAACTAGCTACCTAGCGACACTAATGCAGCGATCAGAAAAACGATCACTTAGTGACAGTGGCAAAAGGGGGTGAAAGGGTTAATTAGGGGCACTCAGGGGGTTAAACCTTTATTGGGAGGTGGTAGGGGGCTACCCTTGACCTAACACTTTTTACTTTTACAACTGACACTAAATGCAGTGATCAGAAAATAAATGATCACTGCAATCAGTGACACTGACTGGGAGGGGGAGGGGGGTTTGTGTGCCTGTGTGTGCCTACATCTCAGTGTAGTGTTGGTGCACTTACTTTTAGTCTTCTCCTCGTAGTCCGGTCAAAAAGACCGCCCCGAGGAGAATGACATCACTTCCTCCCTGCCTGTGTATACAATACACTGTGGGAGGAAGCTTCTCATTTGCCAGGAGCGATCGAGAGAGGATGGCCAGAAACCAACGGCCATCCCTCATCCCGGATCGCTCCTGCAGCAAAACGGACCGCCGCATCCAGCGGGAGGGGGTCCGATCGGACCCCCCACCCGCTGGAAGGCAAGCACGTACATGTACGTGCTTGTGCCTGTATATGCCATTGTGATGACGTACAATGGCATGCGGCGGTCGTTAAGTGGATAATGTACTTCCAATTCCCCCTAGGAAACATCAGATATGATGTATGTCACCTCCCAAGATCCTCTCTCATGGTGTTCAGGCAAAGAAAAATATGAATGAAGCCTAGGACAGCATACACAATAAAACCATTAAATACTCAAAAAAAGTAGGGCTTTTGTGTTTTTTGTTCTGTTTTTTACTTTAAAAAGGGGTGTTTGCCAACCTGCTCACGCAGATATACTGTGGCAGGTCGGCTCTCCTGCGCAAACTTGTATGTCAGTCCGCAAAAGTAGGATATCGGGCACGTTCGCTCAACACCCGAGCATGCCTGCAGATCCCGCAGACTCAATGTCCACCGGCGACCTTCGACAAAAAGAGGCAGAACGGGGAACTGCCCATTTAAACAAGGCATTTCCCTGCTCTGCCTAGTGACACAACAGATCCAGTTCCCTGTCAGGAACAGTCATGTTTCAGTAAGCCCATCCCCCCTACAGTTAGAACACTGAGGGAACACACTTAACCCTTCCCTGCCTGTGTCCTTTTTACATTTGGTCAACAAAAAAAAAAAAATGCACTGATCAATGTAATAAGGTCGCCGGTCCCCAAAAAGTGTCATTTGGATTCAGATGTGCCCGCCGCAACGTCCCAGTCCTAGATAAAAAATAAAATAAAAAATCCCCAATTCAATCCCATAGTTTGACGCAATAACTTTTTTTTTTAACAAAAATATGTAGAAGAAAATATATCGGCCTAAACCGATGAATACATTTGTTTATTTATTTATTTATTTTTTTAGATATGTATTCTAAAGTTTTCAAAATTGTCGCTCTTTGTTTATAGCGCAAAAAATAAAAACCGCAGAGGTGATCAAATACCACTAAAAGAGAGATTTATTTCTGGGGGGGGGGTTTAGGGTCAATAATGTTTGGGTACATTGTTGCACGTGCAATTTTCAGTTAAAGCAACGCAGTGCCGTGTCGTTAAAAATGCTCTAGTCATTAAGGGGAAAAAAGCTTCCGGGGTTGAAGTGGTTAATGTGGTCAGGGAAATCTTAACTTTAAAAAAAAAAAAAAAAACACCTGTCCAGGATTCTGAAGTTCAGCTTTAACCACCTCAGCTCTGGAAGGTTTACCCCCCTCATGACCAGGTCATTGATTTGGCACTGTGCTACTTTAACTGTCAACTGTGCGGTCATGCGACGGTGTACTCAAATAATATGTATGCCTTTTTTCCCACAAATGGAGCTTTCTTTTGTTTTGTTTTTTTGCTATAAAATGCATACCCAAGTAAAAAAGCTAATTTCTCCATAAAATTTAGGTCAATATGTATTCTACTTTATAATTTTGGCAAAAAATAAATAAAAAAATCCCAATAAGCGTATATTGATTGGTTTGCGCAAAAAAATTATAGCGTCTGGGATATTTTATTTTTTATTTTTTACCAGTAATCAGTGACTTCTAACGGGACTGCGACATTGCGCCGGACAAATCAGACACCAAGTGACACTTTTGGGGACCAGTGACACCAATTCAGTGCTAAATAATATGCACTGTAGCTGCACTAATGATACTGGCAGGGGAGGGGTTAACATCAGGGGAAATCAAATGGTTAAAAGGTGTTCCCTGGGAGTGCTTTCTAACTGGGGGGGGGGGGGGTGCTTCTACTGTAAGAAGACAGACAAGATCAGTCTTCTCTTGTCACAGAATGGTGACCTGTGTGTATTGACGGGTGTGCCGGACTCGCTGATTGGCTCCCGCTGTGTCCGATCACAGTGGGGGGGGGGGGGGTCGCCAAAAGGTCCACACCCCAGACCTGGAAATTTTGGATTTTACAGGTATGTGATTTTGCGCTAAGGGGCCGCCCTGCTGCAGTATATGTAAGTGGGGCAGTCCTGAAGCAGTTAAACTAAGCGACATCACTGTGATAATCAGAATAGGAGAATTTGTATTGCGTTTTTCCACGGTAATGGCAAGAAATGCACAGCTAAAATTAAAAATGACATTTTGGGCCGGTTTTTCTTTGATTGGGATTAAAGTGATTGTAAAGTCTTGTTTTTTTTTTTCTCTAAAAACAAACATGGTATACTTACCTGCTCTGTGAAATGGTTTTGCACAGAGCAGCCCTGATCCTCCTCCTCGGGTCCCTCTTCAGCTCTCCTGGCCCCGCACAGCAAGCAGCTTGCTATGGGGGCACCGGAGCCAAGACACAGCTCAGTGTGTTCATTCAGTCGTGACCTGGCCCCTCTCTGATTGGCTGACTTTAATTGACATCATCAAGAGCCAATGGCGCCGCTGTGTCTCAGCCGATCAGGAGGAGCGTCCCAAACGGCCAAGGAACTCAAAGACATCACTGGAGAGAGATGGGGCTCAGGTAAGTATTAGGGGGGCTGCTGCACACAAAAGGTTTATCTTAATTCATACAATGCATGAACGATAAACCTTCTGCCTTTACAACCTCTTTAAAGAAATAACCATTTACCACCAAATTTGTCCTCAGGGAAAAAATAAAGCATAATCCACCTGGATACACCAAGTAGTTGCGATATGTACAGGTTTAATAGCATGTCAAAGTTTCAAGACTGGGTTCAAGCTTGGGGGTCAATATGGCTCTTTTATTTGTAATTATTTTTTACTCAATATTTGTATGCAAAAGTTCCTATTGATCAGAAGAAGAGTACACCTGCCACAGCTCACTTAAAATATTCTATGGGTACAAATCAATGATTTCTGCCCTGGTGGAGGGTGCTTGGTCAAATTTGGTGTTTCAGTTTAAAAGAAACTTCTCTGCATTCACAATGGTAAACATTTCGCACACTCACATTAAACACACATGTCAAGCATGACAAGAAACCTTCAGCAATGTATAACAGATTGATTCAGAGGATTGCAAATGAATCAGAGATCATGATGGCATTTACAGCTGCATAAAGAGGAACTGCAAATGCTCATACTACACAATATTATATTCTTCCTGTTTTATAAATCGTAAACATAGATATGCATAAAGAGGAACTGCAAATGCTGATCCTACACAATATTATATTCTTCCCGTTTTATAAATCGTAAACAGATATAAAAAAAAAAAATAAAAAAAATAAAAACAGCCAACAGGTTTCTTTTGAAAGATTGCATAAACTTGTATTAGGAAAAATTTTGATTTTGTTAAAAAGAGGAAGGGTAAATATGCTACAGACTAATCGTTCCGTTGATATCAGCATTCACTTTGTGATAGTTTTGGATAAAGTAGGCATGTGTGAAAAATTCACAGGTTTTTCCATCCATATCAGATTGGAGAGAATCACTTTGAATTCTTGGCCCATAGACCCAATTGGAATTAAGAGGAAATAAGAAAAGACTGACACATAGGCAAGTTTCACACTGAGGCGCTGGCGGTAAAGCAGCGCTATATTTAGCACTCTAGCGCCTGCAAAGTGCCTCAGTGTGAAAGGGGCCATATTCTAACTGAATTCAGTGAAAGTTGTGTGAATCTTGTAGGAGGAGAACATTTATAAAAATGGACCCCATACTGATTACCGTATATACTCGAGTATAAGCCGAGATTTTCAGCCTCTTTTTTGAGGCTGAAAGTGCCCCCCTCGGCTTATACTCGAGTCATCGCTGTCTGCCCGCTCGATCAGCGTGTCGAGCAGACAGACAGCGGCCATTCTATTCAAAAGCCGCGCCTCCGGCTCCGCCTTCGCCTGTGATAGGCGGAACACTGAATTTCCCAGCAGCCTGTGTTCCGCCTATCACGGACATCGTATCATCCTCGTACTACGGACGAGGATGATACGACGTCTGTGATAGGCGGAACACAGGCTGCTGGGAAATTCAGTGTTCCGCCTATCACAGGCGAAGGCGGCGGCGCAGCTTTTGAACTTTACAATGGCCGCCGACGAAGAGGGCACGGGACGGCACGGCACGGGACGGGACGGGGGCAAGGCACGACACAGGACGGATGCAAGGAGGCAAGGCACGGCACGGGACGGAGGCAAGGAGGCAAGGCACGGGACGGAGGCTCGGGACAAAGGTAGGCTGGACACACACACACACACACACACACACACACACACACACACACACACACACACATGGATGGAGACACACACAGGGATGGATGGATGGATGGATGGAGACACACACACACAGGGATGGATGGATGGATGGATGGAGACACACACACACAGGGATGGATGGATGGATGGATGGATGGAGACACACACACACAGGGATGGATGGATGGATGGACACACACACACACAGGGATGGATGGACGGACACACAGGGATGGACGGACACACAGGGATGGACGGACACACAGGGATGGACGGACACACAGGGATGGACGGACACACACACACAGGGATGGACAGGCATGTCTCACCCTCGGCTTATACACGAGTCAATAAGTTTGCCAGTTTTTTTGGGGGTAAATTGGGGGCCTCGGCTTATATTCGGGTCGGCCTATACTCGAGTATATACGGTATATCTCCGCTGGAAGGATTTACAGATAGCAATAAAAACCTAGCAGATAATCCCTCACCGCTATTAAAAAAAGCTTTTTTTTGGCTATTCATACTTACCTAGGTGAATGTAGCATCAGACAGATGCTGCATCTGTCCCCTGCTGCCTCTTCACTTAGAAGAGCCACCGAACACCGCAGATAGCTCGGTTCTCTTAACACCCACCCCGAAAGCAGAGAGCTGCTGCCCGTCCGTCAGCATCTCTGCTGCTCCATGCTCACTGGAGCACTGAGCTGTGGAGGAGTGGGAAGCGGCCATCTCAGCAGCTCGCTGAGAGGCTGAGACTGCCATCTGTCCAGGCAGCTGGCGGATCCAGACTTCCTAAGTCGGGATAACGCACTGTCTGGACTAATCCTGTTGACATTAGCGGAGAGCGGACTCTCTGCTGAAAATGGGTCACAGGAGCGCAAAATGAATTGCACTCCTGTGACCCTTAGGAGAAGCGCAACCTAAAAATCTCAGGCTGGACTTCTTTAAAACCAAAGTTTTGGCTTTGATACACTAATTGTATGCCACAGTCACCCTACTTAGAGCACCTAACATACAATTCAAGTAAATTGAACAGATACTCCATGTAGTAGTACCTGCCAAAACAGCAGCCAACAGATAAATCATGGCATTTTAAAACCATTTATCCCCAAATTATCCTCACACAAAAGTAAAGTTTGCCTTTTTTTGTAGTTTTAACAGAGTAAGTATAGAGATTTTATTTTGTTGACATACCTTAACAAAAACGATCCCACGGTGAGGACAAAAAAGATTGCCACGTAGACAAAAAATGCTATAACAATAGCTGCGGGGGGGAAAAAAAAAAAAAAGGAAAATTTAGTATCAGTTTTTAGATTTACATGTTCATTCACTTGCATCAGGCTTCATTCTCAGGTGCCTATACACACACACACACACACAGTAGGCTTGATGTTGAAGATTCCGTGGCCTTGTATGGCAGGTGCAGAAATCTCCACTTCATCTGCTTTGACTGGGGCCTGACAAGATCTAAAAATGTATGTGTACACACACTCACACTTTTATCTATTCAAGTAAATAAAGAAAGTAGCTACCCACTCTTACTTGCTCCCAAGATGGACTGTGGAATTTGAGGTGTGCATAGGAGCAGTGCCCAGGACCACAAATAACATTCAGTGCTTGTTTCAAACAAAGGGAAGCATGAGACAAAGGGAGTGGTTCAGGATATTGCATGTTCCTGCTGCAATAAAGAGCATGGCTGCTCAGTTTGTCACGGCAACTCTTTCGTTTTGGTTTAACCACTTGCCGAATGACAGCTGCACAACTCTGGGAGGGCGTACGTTGATGAATTCCCAGAATCCTGCTCCAAAGTGCCCCCGGGAACATCCGGATCATGGTAAATGCCCACTGATATCGGCCATTTACCACGCAATTGCTCCGTCAAAATGACGGAGCGATCACTAGTAAACAAACCAGCGTTACGTCAGGTTCCTCTCTCCCCTCCCTGTACCTATTGGTACAGTGTGAGGGGAGAGATCGGTGGCAGCAGCGCTGTGAGCTGAATATGTAGTACCCACAGAACTGCTCTGTGCCCATTCCAGCCTCCCATCCATACTCTGCATGCCCATCCATACACAGCATGCCACATCAGTTATCATCCATGTCACTACAGTGCCTCAGAAAAGTAATAGGTAGTCAAATTAGATTTGAAACGTATGCCCCCAGAACACATGATGGTGCTCCCTGCATGTTGGACCTCTGTATGTGGCCATGCTGTGGAAAAGTCTCACACATGTGGTATCGCCGTACTCAGGAGTAGGAGAATCTAATTTGGGGTGTCATTTTTGGTATGCACATGCTATGTGTTAGAAACGTTGTGTAAAAAATAAATACATAAAAAAATAAAGCGTTTTCATTTTCTTTACACATTTTCCAAAACTTGTAGAAAAAAAAAAAAAATATGACATGTTCAAAAGACTCAATATGCCTCAGATTGTAGATTGGGTTGTTTTCTTCCAAAATTGGGTCTTTTTTGGGGCGTTTCCATTGTCCTGGTGCTCCAGGGCCTTCAAAAGTGTAATAGGTAGTCAAGAAACGATATGTGTAATTTATGCTCCAAGAACGCCTGATGGCGCTCCCTGCATGTTGGGCCTCTGTATGTGGCTACGCTGTGTAAAATTCTCACACATGTGGTATCGCCACACTCAGGAGGAATTGTAGAATGTGTTTTGGGGTGCAATCTGTGCTATGCATATGCTGTGTGTGAGAAATAACCTGGTAATATAACAATTTGGTGGGGGTGGGGGGGGGGACCACACAATAAATAAGTAATCTTGATTTTGCAAAGAATTGTGGGGGGAAAAAAAATTACAACTTCAAAAAACTCACAATGCCTCTAACTAAATACCTTGGCATGTCTACTTTCCAAACGGGGGTCATCTGTGGGGTATTTGTACTTTCCTGGCTTGTTAGGGTCTCAAGAAATGAAATAGGCTGTCAGTAACTCAGGTGTGATCAATTTCAGGATATTAGCACCATAGCTTGTGGACTCTAACTTTCACAAAGACCAAATAACATACAGCGATTTGGGTCATTTTTACCAAAGATATGTAGCAGTATAAACTTTGGTCAAAATATATGAAGAAAAAATTACTAAATTTGCTAAATTTTATAACAAAACAAAGAAAATGCCTTTTTTTTTTTAAACAGAAATGCGCTATTCTGCTAAAAAATAAATAAATAAAAAAAAACATCCACTGAAGTCTATGGAACCAAAAAACGGGGGGGGGAGAGAAAGAGGAGTCCCTGGCCCTTTCCATAAAATGCACAGATGTGAAATACATCCATAGGAAACCATGTTAAATGGACTGTGGTGTGTTTCTGCAAAACTGAAAAAGCGCTAAACAAAATGCATAGGTGTGACCCAGGGCTCAATGGAGAGCAGATAATGTTTCACTAAAGAGAACCTGCCACAGACATTGGGGTTGATTTACTGAAACTGGAGAGCACAAAAAATGCATGGTAGTCAGCTTCTAACTTCAGTTTGTTCATTTAAAAGGGGGTTGTGAACCCTAAATGTTTTTCACCTTTTGTAGTACAGCAGACCACCCCCCCCCCCCTCTTTACTTACTTGAACTCGATCGTTTCAGCGACGAGGAGAGCAGATCCAGCTGCTTTCTTGGGTTCTCATTGGCTGGATTGATAGCAAGAGCATGGTCTCCCGCTGAAATCAAAGCCAGTACACATAGTCCTGCACTGTCGGTGGCAGCGTGTCCCTGAGACACAGCACGTCAACGACAGGGGTGAACAGCCATTACGCATGGCTTTACCGCGTGATCAAGCAACGGCTGATCCCACATGGTACTGCCCACTTAAAGACAGCGCATGATCGGGAGCGTGCTGAGTGGGCAGGTCAGTGGCAGCATGTCCCCAGAAACACAGCTCATCACCGAGCATGGTAAACAGCCAATGGCTGGCGGCTGTTTACCACGTGATCAGCTGTGCTCCATTCACAGCCAATCACAAAATCTAAACACAGACTGGCAACTAGCTGTTACCGGCTTTATCACTCCTTGCACACCCATCAGCAAAATGACCAAAAAAAAAAAAGTTTAAAGCAGTGAGGAGTTCCAGAGCCTACCCATGACTAATGAGCGCAGCAGGGAGTCCTCAGGTTCAAATACCAATTCCAATTCTGAATCAAATTCAGCATTTTAACCGATCAATAGTGGACCGGCAAACGAATCAGAGGAAGAATGGGTCCCTCCTAAAAGGGAATGTCGCTCTGGAAACCAGGAAGCTGCCAGCTATAGACCGCAGGATCAAAGTCCCAGGCACAGCGCTGCAGCCAGCAATAGACCCCCCTGCCGCATCACGCCCAAGTACCAGCACAGGAACTTCAAATCCCCTCCAACTACCAGCACTGGAGTGTCACATCCTCCAAGAGCCAGGGCCGCTACATATCTCCCAGATGGTCTTGCAAACCCAACATGGCTGCCCTCCGACTCAGACTCAGCAAGTATTCCGTCTTTCACCACACAGTCAGGTGTGCAAGCCAATACCCCAAATTTCACAGAAATGTACTGTTTTTATCCGTTTTTGCATGACACTGTGCTGCAATTTATCCAGACCAATCTATATGCCCAGCAGCATATGGCCAACAACCTCCAATCATCATATCCCTGTACATTTGGGTAGAGAGATTTGACTGGAGAAGGAAGAACAACTGGTCCACCAAACCCATGCCTATTTTTTTCTGCTGTAATGTCCAGGTCCCAATACTAGATGGCTATGCATTTCCTTCACTTCAGTGGCAACACCCAGTACCATCCAAAAATGATATTTTTCCCCCGAAGATTTGCAGAACGCTATGTCCCTGATCAACATATGTGTAGATGAGTCCCTGGTGCCCTTTTCAGGCCCGCTAGAAATAAAATATATTCCTAACAAAATGGGCAGATACGGAGTGACATTTTATAAGCTTTGCGAGAGAGAGTCACGGGAGATCTTTATGCGCCCCGCATATATGAAGGAAGAGATTGGATATAAACGACTAAATGCTTCAGCCCTGTTTGTCACTAAGGTGGACCCATTTCTGGTACAAGTAGCAATTTATCTCATCCATTTATAACACATACATAATCTACACCAAATCCACAGAAAGCCCCACCCACTTCCTAAAATTCACTGAAGTTGTCACGTGTCCTATCAACAAAGAACCCCCCCAGAAAACCTATGCCTGATGCCGTTAGACTTCATGAGCGCCACTTCCCAGACAACATTCTACCATCAGAAGCAGGCCCAAGACGCAAGGAAAAAATAAAAAATAAATGAAGAGGAGGATGCCACGTATGCAGCAAAAAAAAGGCTTTCGAAGAGATAACAGCTACCATTGTCCCTCCTAACCCAGCCTTTGCATTGGTGAATGTTTCCGATTATCACACATTCCCAAAATATTAGCCCATATTTTTAACCATTTACCAATTTATTATTTGTGCTGACCAATTTCCACGCTTCCTCAAATAACCATGCCACTGCCTTCCACGTGAACTTACCCTGGCCCGTTTTCTGACTATGCCTCACCCTACCACTTGGGCTGATCTGTTGCCCTGCTACTGTAGTAAGCAGGGGTCTCACATATGTGAGGAGCTCCAGAATTGTTTTTCCGGATGAAGAAAACAAATGTGTTTGTTTTCTCAGCGTTTCGTAATTTCCAGATTAAAGCGGAGGTCCACCCTAAAGTGGACCTTCCGCTCATTGGAATCCTCCCCCCCTCCGGCGCCACAATTGGCACCTTTCAGGGGGGAGGGGGCTGCAGGTACCTGTACAGTACAGGTATCTGCACCCACTTCCGGCGTAGATTCTGCAGAAGGTACGCCCCTTTCCGAAAGTCCCCCGCTGCCTGCTGGGAAACACACGCATCCCAGAGACAGCGGGGACCATCCTTACTGCGCAGCGCGACTCGCGCATGCGCAGTAGGGAACCGGAAATGAAGCCGAAAGGCTCCACTTCCTGATTCCCATACCCAAGATGGCTGTGGCAGCACCCGAGAGACGATCGAGAGATCGGCTTCGGGTGCCGACATCGCGGGCGTGCTGGGCAGGTAAGTATCACTATTTTAAAAGTCAGCAGCTGCAGTATTTGTAGCTGCTGGCTTTAAAAAAAAAAAAAAAAAAAAAAAAAAAAAAAAAAAAAACACGGACTCCCGCCTTTAAGGTCTGGAGTCCGGAGTCTTCAAAGATTTAGGTGGGCGAAGCCTGTGTCCAGGTCTTACCCGATTGAGGCCCTCAGCCTGCTGCCAACTTACTGCCATCATGCCTCTACCTGCCGCATGAACTGACCACACCTCTGCCTGCTACCTGGACTATGGAAATTAGATGTAGCAAGAGGCATTATTTTTATGATGGGCTGGAGTGGTACAATAATGAGTGTCTGCAGGTACCAGAACCAATATTATGGCTGTGCTGGCTGTCTCTGGCTAGACAATTGGCATGGACAAATGCTTTGGCTGCGCTGACAATATTTCTGCCTGCTGCCTGGATAATTACTGTTGTCGCTAAGCACATCCCCGCCCGCTTGCCTGGACCAATTGTCTCCTCTGTACCCTTTCCTCAATAGAATTTATTTTGGAGTGCGGATTTGCAGTGCATTTCGGCCGCTAGCGGCCGAGAACGGGTTAAAACGCCCGCATAGTGCTGTTTTGCCAGCACTGCCCCATTGATTTCAATGGGGAGTAGCGGTAAACACACCGCTCCAAAGAAGCTGCTGGCAGGACTTTTCCTGACATCCTGCCAGCGCACCACTCCGGTGTTAAAGCCCTCAGGGCTTTCACACTGGAATGAATGGTGCAGCAGTTTGAGGGCAGATTGCAGGTGGTATTTCTAACGCTATATCGCATGCAAAACACCCTCGGTGTGAAAGGGCTCTTAGAGCTAAAACGCCTTAAAACTGCTTCAGTGTGAAAGGGGTCTTAGAGTGGTATAGAGGTTAGAATTTCTGACAATGTTTTTACTGGATGTCTGTGCCTTGCTGTTCCATGGACAGGAAGTGATGCAAAAAAATCTCCCAAATGAGGTCATAGACAGCAATAAAAAATCTGTTAATTTTAAACACATTATGCAAAACATATTTTGCCTGCAGCAATTTCCTAGGTCTGAGCCTCAGCAAAGTATTGCAGGCAGTCTTAATATTTTCACAACTGGCTCAATGACAGCCTACATAACTCTTCAAGTACAGGTCTTATTAAACTCAGAGGCCCAAAGTCTGCTCTACCTACATAAGATAAAACAAAGAAAAGTGGTAATAAACTGTTTATTTTTCATTTAACCACCTAAGGATCGGGCCTATTTTTCAAACTTTAAAATTACTTAGAACCCCATTACTTAGAATAGACGGCCTGTTAAAACTGTGGTATTTTGGCTGAGAAAACAGGAACGATAGAACAGCTTGGGAAACCTCTTAAGCGTCTGCAAATAAAACTTCTACTGTGGGACCCATACGAGCTCATCTATTGGAAAACGATAGAGGAACAATGTCCTGGAAGGGTCAAGTTTGACCATTGCCCTATCCCTTCTTTTTGGTTTTTCATATTTGTCTGTATATAGAATATATCTGATTGACTGACCACTAAAGGGAGGAGTAACAGCTTGGGAACAATATGAATGATACATTAGTGGGGAAAACTCTGTAGCTGTTCATATTCTGATTACCTTGGTGGATGCACATAAAAAGTTACCTGATAAGTCAGTACTTGGAAGCGTGTGGAAGAATGCCTGGATTAGATAAGGTTGGTTACGGTTTCGAATCTGCATCTGTCTGTGAATTAATCTGTCTAACGGACAATATATACAATATATACCGGAGTAACTGTCAGGAATAGCACAAATTCCATAATTGCTCTGAAAACCCTTGGCTGGCTCGTACAAGGTTTACTACAGTGGAAATTTAAACAAGGCTATCAGGAGGGATAGCATTAGGAAATATAGAGGAACGATTGCGGAGGCGGAGCTATGACGTAGGAGACAGGCGTGCGTCCGTCCGTCCGAGCGCCCGTCCGAGCCTCCCGAGGCCCCTGCTCTACCTCCCTCCACCACGCACCTCCCCATGACCCCATAGCCTGAGGCCGCGCGCTCCCGAGACACCGCTCCGATTCGGGCTGACTTTTCGCCCATCGCGGCTCCGAGGACCAGGAACCGGCCCTGCCAAACTTAGCTGCAGCCCACGCCAGCGGAAAGGCTGCCCAGGAACACAGCGGTGGAGCTCTTTAAGACGCTGACATACGGCGGGACGGGACCTGGGCTGCATACCCTGAACGGAGGCGAGGATCCCTGCTGGAATCCACCGGAGCACAAGAAGAGGCTGACATAAGGTGCTACACATACGGCAGAGCGGTAAGGCAAGCAGTTGGATGGGGATGCAGGGGGAGTTTCTGCTGGATTGGTGAGAGGTGAGAGGCATGGACATGGACGCTATGCTAGATAAGGGGAGATACCCCTAGGTAAATTGGAGCCTACCCTACCCTACTTCTTTTTGCCCCTAAGGAATAAACTGATTTGACAGAATAATATATGGAATGACTGCTAGAACTGGCTCTACATTTTTACTGCTACCAGGGGAGAGAAAAGGAAAAAGATTATTGATAACTAAAGGGAGTTTTCCCGGAAATCCCCTCCCCCCTGGCTACAAGGGACAGCTTCTTTTGTATACAATCACCCATACAAAAATTGCATGAGGAAATTTGTTATGTTATTAACAACAGTCGCTGGAGGAGTCTAAATGCTGCTGTAAGAGCCCCTGCTGTTGACAAGCTGATTTACACTCTCCTGAGTTTTTTTTTTTTTCTTTTTTTTTTTCTGGAGAGTATATGGGAAACATATTCTATGGATTAAAGAATGTATAACATGGGTATATTCTATAGACATTGCTAATTAATAGTAGTAGCCCAATATAGAGAAGAGGAAGTAGCGGAACAGAAAGGAGAAAGAAGAAGGGAAAAAAAAAAAAAAAAAAACTTTCCTCTTTTTTTTTTTTTTTTCTCCATCAAACGGCCTTTTTAAATAATTTTTTTTTCGGGTATCTGGAATTGAACAACACCTGAGACATCAGGATAGAGGACTCATCGGTTATTGTATAATAACCCCCCCCCCTGTTTTTTTTTTTTTTTTTTTTTTTTTTTGTGGACATTTGGGTTGACAAAATTTAATTGGTACTGACCACCACCAAACGAATGTAATAACATAATAACATTGGGATTGTTGTTTTTGGGGTAGGTGGGTTTTTTGAAGGGGAGCTATATAAAGTGGCTGTAAAGATTTATGCCGATATTTTGAATAGGAGGAAGGGAATCAAGTTTTGATAGGTCTGCCAGGATGAGAGGGAAAGCAGGCAAGACAAATAAACAAGTAACCCCCACCGCAAGCCCGGTCGGAATTCAAAAATATATGGCCGCGAACACTAGTATAAGGGCAGAAGAAGAGGCTGTTAGCCCCAGGATGGAAAAACTGCTCCGCCCGGGCCCAAGCAGACAGAGGGGAGAAGATAGCAGAGGGACAAAAAACCCGGTCATTAAGTCAACTGAATTAAAAAAAAAAAAAAAATAGCGCAAACTTACATAGTGGGGATAGTAGTCAGAATGAAGCTCAAGGAAGGGAGGGGTTAGAACATCTAGAGGCAG